>NC_088130.1:35345531-35665758 GCF_036370855.1 Dromaius novaehollandiae | reverse complement strand
CTGAAAAGGACGTTTTGTCGTCTGTTTTTACAATTCTTTTTCTTCAAAATACCAGTGAGGTGGAAAACACCATAGCTGGAAGATACCTCTCATAGCACCAAAAGCAGTATATACCAACTAGCAGCAGAAATGAATAAGACCCAGATAAAGAGATTACATTATGTATATGTATAATCTTACATGTATACAGATACAAATATGTATTTTCATAGTAATCTTTCCTGTATGCATTTCGCTATTCCATTTTTAAACCTTTACATAGGTACTTTGGGCCACGTATGGCATTTAGTAACACCTTTGTCAGGATGAGACTTCATTCCTTGGTACTTTGTTTCATTATTTACATCTATACATAGTTAAGAAATGAGACAAAACAGAAAAGCTCCCTCTGCTACTTTGCACTTGTTCTGTCCAGGTATAAATGATGCATAGCATTTACTCTTATTGAAAGGAAAATACATTTCAGCCTACTTTATTTTCCCATTTTTCTAGGGGTGCCAGAATACTTTGCTGTGTCTTGGCTTTCCATTTACCAGGGGCAACACAAATCAAAGGCAGCAACCTGTTTGGTGCTTTGTGAAAATGCAGACAATGCTAAAGCTGAAGGAAAATTGTTTCCTCTCCATTGTTCTGCACTTTGTTTTGCAGTTTCCTCAAATGCAATGGCAGGACAAATGGTGAAACAGATGGCAACACCCTCCGTTCTGATGAGGAACAGTTTTGCCCTCATATATGCCATATATGGTGCAAAGCAATGAAAAAAATCAATGGGATATTCTTGTCTGAAAGAAACATACAGAGTAACTCAGAAATTAACACAAAATAATTTTCGTGCTTCCCGGGCCTTGGGCTAGTTTGGACGGCTCCCACAGACAGCTTACATTAGCTTTTTACGACTCTAAGGTCCATGGCAGCAATTTGGCACAGAAATACTGGGTACAAGGTTCAGCACCCCCCCCCCTTTTTTTTTTTTTTTTTTTTAACATAAGAACGGTGAGCAAATAGAGTGGCTCTGCACTAGCAGGCCCTCCCTGGGCTGGGGTCCTTCTCTTGCCTGACCACACTAAGGACAACTCTGTGCTCAAGGTGTATTGCAGAGGACAGAACTAACCCCGGCCCTAGGAACCAGCTGGGTTGCACCACAAGCCCAGAGCAGGACAGGTGTGTTGTACAGGTTAACTGCTGGTAGAGAAAAGTCACATATGATCTGGACAGCTACCATCCTTTAAGCTGGGTGTCTAACTTCCGTGACAGCTTTACTCACACCATTATTTAAGTCACAGCTTTCTATGATTCAAGAAAGCCATGCCATCACTACCGCCAACTGCATTGTGTATATGTTTTTTCTTTACTTCCTCTCTTTCATTCAGGGGTATTACATTAAAGAGTAAATGAACAGAAATGCTAAATGCTTTTTTTATCATGCTACATGTGACAAACCTCAGTGAAAATCTGTTTTTTTCCCTCATGCAGTGGATAAGTACAACCATGCATCAACTACCTGTGTTTCTTAAAACTCTACTGAATTACTGTTCAGTATGTTTTAGCATCATTCTTTAAATATTTCCATATATCACCCAACATCTTATATCAAGTCCTGCTGCAGTGAAGTATTCGGTAGTGAAAGGATTGGAATAATTTTACACCAAAAAGTCATCAACAAAGCACAGGAACAATATTGGAAGCAGGGAGCAATACGTGGGATACCACTATCCCACAACTATGCCCCCCAACCAGGAGTTACAAAATCAGGTTCCCTCAGGTGCTCTCTCCTGTCCTACTGATCTTGCAATCTCTACTCAAAGATGGTCGAAGAGAAATCATGCCTACAACTTTTGCTATGAAGAGCTAGGACATAGGAGAGTAGCTGAATCTTAGGCTCAGGTTTCTCACTTCATCGGTGAATGAAATGTAGCTATTTTCTGACTTTGACAAATGGAGACAACCAGATTACATGACAGTTGAAATAAGGATACATTGCATAAAACACAGATCTCTTCTAGGTGTTGCTTATACTACTTTTTCACCTGAAATTTCTCACCAGTGATCCTCTACGTACATTAACAAGCAGTAGAGCTTTCAGTAAACAAATCATCACAAGGTGTATTAATTACACACCGCAGGTGAAAAATCAGAATAATGCAGTGGCCTGAGCCCCACATCTACAGGCACAATCCCAAAATTGCCGTTAATAACAGAAGCATAAAATCCTTAACTCGTAGCAGTTGTAGATATTGTAAAGCAAGCCCTAGCACAAGATGTGCCACAGCAGTCACCACCATGCTCTCAAAGGCCTCGTGCACACATACACAAGAAAACCAGATAACCTCTTATTTCTGCGTCAGAAGGAGGAAGACTTGTTCTGATTGTGAAGCAGGCTATGTAATGTTGAGAAAGCACGCCACGAATGAGTTATTCACCTTAACTTCAAATCATTCAGGACATGGATATACCTCGGCGAGTCTGTACTGCCCAGAGCACTGTTTCTCAAGCTTTTGAAACGACAGGCCATTTTAAGTTATCACAGTTTCTTCCAGACTACTACACAACCTTATTGTCAAACTTTTAAATATATACTGTTTAATATGGATTTACAACTGGAAAGCACTCACTATGGAAAGTGACTACAAATTACAGTTTGAAAATTAGTGGCTTAGCAGGTTATTATATAGCACAATAAAAGATAAAGAAAGCAAGGGAAGAAATACAATCAGAAAAGAAGGCAGACATAATAACGAAGTAAAAAAGTAATGTTAGTAAGTATAAAAGTGAGAGAAGTTAAGAAAAGTTGTATGCATTCCTTATGCCTTAATGCTAATCAGCCTATGTAGTTACAAAAATAATGGTAATACCATCAGATAATTTATTAATTCTTTCATTCTAGTCATTTTGCTACGCAGCATTCAGTATTACACTAATGGGGTTTTATTTGCGAATTAACTAACTTTAAAATCAACACAGTATAAAATATTATGCCAAATTAGCTGCAATTATGAGGCACTTTAATTTTCTTTAACATAACTTCAGTGCAGGCAGTGCTGAGAGGTAGAAAACCACAAATTTATAAATATGTATTTTGTAACTATATCTATGTATAGATTTAGCTATATCTCTCCAAATGGATAACAATTTTGTTTCTAAGAATAAAAAGACAGACAATTGGTTGAATTACTCCTATAGTGTATTTTTATACTTGAATATATTACTATTACTTTTACAGAATTTTTTCTCAAGCTCTGATGGCAATCTTTGAATATTTTAGTAGGCGGGTGGTTTTTGTTGTTTTCTTCTTCTTCTTCACACCACCACCATGAAACTGTCATTCCTACTTCAGAAAAAACAAAAACCAAAAAAACTCAGAAGTTTTCTAATAGTACTCTGACACAAAAAAATAATATGGCAATGATAGCAGCTTTTTAAACCCACACTGCAACTTGAACTAAGATGAATTGAGGGGAAGAGTGAAAGTTTGTTTAAAACACCACTGTGGCATTAAGGTAGACCAGGAATTCCTGAAAAGAATTCCAGAAAAACTTTTCTCATCTAAGTTTGAATCCAAAAGAAAACAATTCTTGCCTCTATAAATGTTCCATCTTAAAATCTCTTTAAAACCTCTCTCCAAGATTTTTGAATCTCCATTTTAAAAATAGCCTTAAGGCTGATTTTTGTGCTACCTAAATTTAAACTTATAAACAGGCATAATCAAACATTGGCTTTACAGAGACTGAGTAACAGGCATACGTCCCATCTTCAATCTAGGAAAAGGATGTAATTCTTCCTTCTTGTAATTCCTTTCAGAGAGATGCTTGTACATACCTGTATGTGTGTGTACACACAAAAGCACATGCACAGGAAGAGGAGAGGGACTGTGCATATACTGTACCCTTGCCAAGCAAGTCGCTTTTTATTTCGGCGCCTATGTGTAAGTCTCAACGTGCCCACAGTTTGGTTACTGCCTTTAAAATGCAGAAAAAAACAACTTAGTAGCTCTTCAGCTACTTCCAGCTCTTCCAAAAAACTGTAGCACCAGTGAGAATTCATTTCAGTCACAAAGATTGTGACATATCTGGAGAAAGCTCTATTTGCAATTGCTGGAATATCATTTGCTCTGACTGTGCCCGCTTCAAACATCAGAAAACAAAAGCTTATTTTCTATGCTCTTGCTTCTCACTACCACGTGAAGGCATGAAACCCCAAACGCTGTAGAATTATTTTCAGTGTCAATTTCTTGTTTATCACATTTTCTACCCTATCTATTTTTTAGTATCTGATAAGTCTCCTTGGGATCTAGATACATCTCTGATAAAGAGCTGTTTGACGACTGCATTCTCAACAAAGCTTTCTTATACACATTTTATCTATATGTAAATACACAAAAAAAGGCATAAAACATATTTACAAGTATAGGTGTCCCTGTTATTATATTCAAACACAAAGTAAATGTATGCATGCACTCATATACATACAATAACACAATGGGATGTCCATTGGGAAATGTGAAAGTTATTGTCAAGATGTCTGTCATCCATGTAAGAGAAACAGAAATGAGCTGGGCATTAAATTTGCATACAGCCCCAAGCACAGAGGTTCCTCTATGTGTAGCGTTCTCCGGTTCTTGATGATGGGCATATCTGGCAGGAAGATTCTGTCAGGATTAGCTCAGGAAAAAACACCCCCAAGGAGATAATTTGAAGACATACTGAGAATTTGCCTCAGTACATGAAAATAAACATGAAATCCACTGCAAACTATGCACACTAAAAGTTACCACAAACACTATGCCACACACCAGGGGATAATCTATTTCAGCTAATTAACACACAGCCATACACAACACTGTTGGAAATGGTTGCCACTTAAGATTGATTTAGGTCTTGCATTGCTTAAACAGACTTGGAAAGAAAAGGTCTTAAACATTAAGACAGGGAAAAAAACAAAAGGTAAAATTAAAGTAGCTGTGAAATAAATAGGCTCAGATTCATTTGATGGCTTAGCTTTCTAGACTGTAACAATATAATGTTAAGACATTATTGTTGCTTTTATAATAAATACCAAAAGGTACGGTGCCCTTCTTGATTTTAACCCTGCTTTTGGCAAAGTCAAAATAAACACTAACAACCTATGCTCCAAGTCACAATCAGGATTTTCTTTTCTTTATAGGCAAAACTGTGTTAATAGACCATGTCTTTTAACAAGACTGGCGGTTGAAGTGGAACTTCTCTCTTAAAATTTAAGGAGAAAACAGATATATGCTAGAACGTATATGATTTTGTTTTTAAAAATTTTAACACCATCATTCAAAAAAAAGCTTGAACTGAAATTGCCTCAGATAAGAGCATGAAGTATTTCTCTTTCTCCTTCCTTCTCACTTGCGCTAACCCAATCCTCTTTTCCTTAGAATTTTTCTTGCTAGGAGAGAAAGTGTGATGCTGCTTCATAACATCTACATTCTTAACACACAGATGAAGGAAGGAATAGCAAAATCAGGACATGAAAGCACATCTCCAAATGTTCACAGCTACACATCATATTAAATATCTTTACTACTCTTGAACATAATTGAAGTTATTCCAAAGATCTTAAGCCCTTCTGCACTGGCATGCTCACTTAACTGTAGTTAACTTTATGGCCACCTCACAGATACCACTGAAGGGAGGGGGGAAGATATGACTGAAAACGAAATCTGAAGATTATTACTCACCTACCCAAAAGAAGCTGAAAGCAAGCACATAAACCAAAGAGTATGCTAACTGAGTAATACTATTAGGTAAGATCAAGATGGATCACAGAAGGAAAACTGAAGCGATTTCTGTAGTGCGCTCAGTGCTGGTCTTGACTTTTCTCACATCACGGTGCTCAAGCCAGTTGCCCTCTGCAGAGGCACAGCAAGAGTTTGAGCCAGCGACTGCCAGGTCCCCAAGCATCTCCGTGCGGTTCAGCAACCCCACACTCAAGATCTCAAACCGTGATTGCTGTCCTGCCAACAGCGCAGGCACGCAGGGCGTTTGGGCTTGACTGTAACCTGGAGTCCCAAGCAAACATGACAGAAAAACATGTACAAGTGCATTAAAGAGAGGGGAATAAGACTATAATATGAGAATGGGAATCAAATCTAAATACAAACAATGAGAAAGGATATCTTCCAACATAGATACGTAACCCCCAAACTGAAAATTAATTCCCTCTGTCCAAAATGACAAATTTCAGAGTTCAGTAAGAAAATTACTTGTGAAAAGCACTGGACAGATTACAGGAGCTTCAGTGTAATCGGTCAGCAAAAGTTGTTGTGAAACAGTCCCTAAGTGCTTGCACATATGGGTGCAGGAACTTAACTATGCAACTTCCACTTTGGAAAGGAGTCATTTCCAGGTGGTAATGAACAATCAGCACCCAGCTAAAACCTGACAAAGGGAAGGAAGTTAGTTGTTTGGATAATGCCTGAGCAATGTGTACTTCCTACTGCATTGACACCGTTTTCCAGAACTACCACCATAGCAAGCAGGCATCGTTTATGACAGTAAGGTAAATATGCTTTAGGAATATTCCCAGAGACAAGGTCTCAGACCCCACTTCTTGTTTCCTATTTCTTAAGTGCCTCTGAAGGTCTAACAGGAGCCAGCAGGAAACACTGGACATTATGCTTTTATCCAGCAAATTCAGTCCATTAGAATTTGGGCCAATGTGAATTGCCCAAGACCAGGCAGGGATCAAACTAGGACCTCCTGGGCTCATGCTTAGTACCACCGCTAGACAGCCCTTCCATTTCAGGGCCAGCTGTCTTTCACTTCCTCTCCTTCTTCATGTAGTTCTTAACAACTATTGACATTTTCCTTCTTTCAGAAAATCTGTTGCTTCATCGTAAGTGGTCTGAGAAAAGAATATGGGCAACAGAATGAATGATGCCTTGTCGTTTGGTTGGTTACAGCTAGTCATGGGGGGAGAAAAGCAGAGTCTGTTAGGGGTAAGTAGGACGACGGGGAACTGTTAAGTTTTTTATTCCTATTGTTAGAGGGAAAACTAAACTGAACTTTTTACTGGAAGGATCATTTGTCTTTTGAATAAAAGAGAAGTAACAGAAGGATGGCTTACCTAATATATTTAGAGAAGCAAGGGTTAGAACTATAAAAAGGAATTTTGAAAAGGCTGTTCTGCTAATTAGCATTTCATTAACCACGATTATCCTTAATATTAAGTTACTTAATATACAGGCTTATTTCTGTTTCTGCAAGTGAATGTGCTAGTGGTAAAGAAGGAAAAGTTGGGTAGCAGACTCATCGATTGGTGGCAGAAATTAATACCTTTCATCTCAGAGCAAAATGATCACTCTGGTCTGAGAGCAGAAGAACAGGAAAGTTTTAACATGGTAGTACTGTTGACTGGTTTTCTTTTGAGGACTTCAGATTAGAAGAAAATCCAGTAACTGCCAAATGATTTTAAAATGGGAACATTTAAGGTTTACTAACTAGAGCAGGAAGGATTCACTCAGCAAAAAAGAAATCAATTTTAAGATTTTTTTGTTGCAATTGCACCTTGAGACTCTCAAGACTGATTTTAACTTTTGCACAAACACCACAAACTAACTGGAAATAGGAGTAAGGAAGATCCTTCATGCATTAACTTGTAATTACATGCAAGAACTGTGAGGTTTCCAAACACCACTGTTTTTTGTTTTCTAAATGGCTGAATATTTTACAGTAGAGGTTGTTAGTAGATTTCTCACGACAGATGGGTGAAAAATCTGATGACTTTCCTTTTCTGGAGGCATGAATAACCTGAGAAGGTCCTGCTGCTTCAGAAAGCAGAAAGCCAAAAACTGAGCAGCATAAGTTTACATACCACTCTAAAATATCACCATATTAAGATCAAAAATTTAGGATCACAACTGGCTGTAATTCTCTTTAACTCTCTTTTAAGAAATTTTTATTCTTTTATACTACAGCTTGAGGCAATAGCTTCCCAACACCAGAAAATGAAAATCCTTGACTAGCCAGGAAAACCTCTTACGAATGACAGAAATGCAGATACTAGTAGTAATCTAGCCATAGCCCTTCTGACATCAGAAATCAGTGCATTCTAGATCTCATCAACACTGATTTTAAACTAACTGAAGATGCCATTACCAAAAGCATAATCCTTTCCCTCCTAAGAGGCTAAAGGAATAGTTACCAGTGCTCTGTCCCAGCTTACTGCTCGCAGCAACAAAATATCTGCAACTTTATCTAAAAATGATATAAACTAGGGGAAAATTCAATAAAGTCAAATCCTGATGTAAAACTAGCTTAATGTGAACAGAATCTGGCCTCAGGTCTTTCATATTATACAAAGTAATACCAGTAATCTCCTAAAACAGTACTTCAATAATGTTTATTCGTGTCGGATTTCAAAAAGAAAAATATATTAAAAGGAGGACCACAATACTCAGCGTCTGCTTTGTGAAAGCTTGTGATTGCCTTCCAGTTTTTTTCCTTTGAAAATTTGATCTTGTGTCTTGACAGTGACAAATCACTGGTTCTTTGCTCAGTGGACCTTCCTGATAATGGTAAATATTCTTCCCCAAGAGAGAGAATATTTCAGGTAAACACATTCACATGGACTGAGCCTGCCCTTTACTGAAAAAGAGTTTGATCTAATTGCTTGAATGTCATGATAAGACAGAGCATCTTAAAACAGATTATCAGGTAAATTTTAAATGACTCCAAACACTAAAAATGCCTCCTTTTCTTAAAATCCTTTTCATGGTATCTGTGATATAGAAGTTTTACATCACCCTAACACCCCAAGCATGGTGAGAGCTATCTAGTATTCATACACTGAATAATTCTTGAAAAATAATTAGTTCATGTAAAAAAAAAAAAAAAACAAAGGAAGAAAAAAAAGAAAATCGGGGTAGAAAGCCAAAATTGAACTACAGCAATTTTAGCATTATAGTAGTTTTAGCATAAGTTTATCATGAGATATTGTTCTATTCCCTCTCTTGAGATTTTCTTTTAAGTTTAGAGGAATCTAAAGTAGTGGCATAAAACTGTATTCCTCTATGATCTTTCTACCACAGACCCCAACAGATTCCTACCTACCATCTAACTATGAAAAATTGAAAAGGATAACTTATAGCATATCATCCTTCAAGACAAGCACCTAAATACTTTTCTGTCATGTTTTATGTGGTCTTATTTTTTCTTGTTGAGAATAAAAACATAGAGAAAGGAAAATACAGAAAAAAGTGACCAGCCATGTCTGTACATAGTTATTTCTTGTGATGCAAACTGGTAACTATACGATCTCTGTATCAAATATCCAGCACAAAGACATGCATCATTGCGAGGACATAACAGAAGACCAAAAAAAAAAAAAAAAAAAAAAAAGTTACTAGAACAAGATTTTGTATCTAGAGATAGAAAAGCCTCCTTCGCTCACACTAAATCTTTTCCTTCCCCGTGCCAGGAGTAGCTGCTTCTGTTTGACAGAGCTCAGTCCGGATGAACTCCTCCTCCTGGGACCCCCGTGCTGCAGCATGACTCCCTTGCCCAGCTAGGTAAGATACCAACACTTGCTATGAGCACCAGATGCCTTTCTAACTTGGCTACTGGCACTACTGCATCTGCCCAGGCAAAACAACTAATAAAAAATACATCCTTGCCTTTTTTTTTTTTTTTTTTAATGGCTGGATTCCTTTAAGAATTTGAAAGACAAGGAGGTTCATATTTTATAAAAATCACAGAGTGGCGGTGTGCGTGTGGGACCTCTATCTGTGCCTTTCCTTTATGACAAAAAGGCATTCTGTTCTAGCAAAAAAGAAAGGCTGGAAACGCTGATAGCCTGATCAGGCTGAAAGTCCTGATTTTTTTTTTTTTTTTTTTTTGTGCTGCTACAGTGATTCAAAGGTTAGTTCCCTCCCACCTGCATCTCACTTTGAGTGTTCAATGAACCACAGTGAAACATTCAGATAATATGATTAAAAACCAGTTTGCTCATAGGAGGCTCTCAAACATACAGTGCTTCTTTCTCAAACATTCCAGCTCAGTACACTGAGAAAACAATAAACTTGTAAATTAATAAGAGCTTTGTATGATTTTTTTTAAACCTACTTAGCAAATTTCAGCAAAACTAAATACAGTCTTAGCCAATAAACAAATAAGCAAAAGAAAATTAATGTGCACATTAGGCACAACTGTTTTAAATGGCAACTTACAGGAATGTAACTATCCTTCTCACTGCTTTATTGTCAGATAATGAAATAGAGTAAATGTCAAGTTTTTTTTTTCCAGCATACCACAATCATGGATTAGGACAATAAACAGATCTTCTTTGGCAGTACTGATTACCAAGAGGGTAACAAACCTAGAGACATTCTGCATTAAGTGACAGAACAGCAACTCCAAAAGAAAAGCTCTTATTTTAAGAGATGGGCTGCAGAAACGGAAGCAGTGACATTAGCAGGCATGTACAAAGGCACAAGTAACAAAGCTAAACTCTAATTTTCAGGATAATTTTCTATCTGAAAATTCCTGGATTTAAAAGTAATGCCTCTATTACATTTTTTGCTATTGCATACTCTTAAAAAGTTGGAAAAGCAAATAAAAACACCACCAGTAATGGGTAATCACCCCGTACCGACAAGGAGCACTCTGAGAAAACCTGACCCAGCACTGTGCTGACTGCAGTGAAACTCAGGCATCATCGAGCCAGCAGAGACCAACTCAAAGGACAGTTGCTGACTTGAATAAACACTGGATCAAATCCACAGTGTAAAGGTGGAACAAGAGCAAAAAAAAAGTGTCTGAGTTTGTTCACAGTCCTAGGGTTTACCTTATTGATGAGCTAAAAGAGATCAAGTATCACGTAGTTTGCAGAACAGAGAGGAAAATGTTATACATAATTTAGAATTACACACATGTATTAATACCTGATGGACAGTCTGTTAAAAGAAATAATTACAAGGTACCTTCAAGATTCCTCATTACAGTGTTCTGTTGTGCCTTTCCCCTACCAGTTCCAAAGAAAAAAAAAGGATATATCTTAAGAGAGAAGTGAATCACAAGGCCAAACAACTTAATGCGTAATCTTTAGGCTACTGTTTTAAGATCACAGATTGTCATCAAAGTCTGGAAATTATGCAAATGCTAAGCTACATTTAGAGGTCTGCACAAGTAAAGACTTCCCGACCTAAATAGTAATTGTGTCTCAGAAAAGGCAGTATATTTTTTTTGTGGTGCAAGGGTGCTACCTACAGGTTTCACTGGAGAATGACATTCAGGGAAGACTAGAAAAAAAAAAAATCCTATTTTTATGAGAAAATAGCACAGCATTAGCAATACCAATAAATTAAATCCTTATTAACTTCAAGGTAAAGAACATATGTTCTACTGAAAAAAAAATTTTTTTAATTGATACTCTTGAAGATTTTTGGTTATTCAATTTAACTCTAAGTCTTAGACTGATGCTGATTTTTTTAAAATCTATATTTAAATCATTTCTAGTATCATTAAAAATATGCTCTTTTTAATCAACAAGAAGATAACACCCTTCTAACACACATTTAAGAGAAAAAGGTGACAAATAATTTTGGCCCTAACTATTTGAAGATCACAACTCAGTGCTTGCACCTGCAAGCCATTAAGTTTCTGGCAAGAAATATCTGTACCCCATAAAGATATTTCCATCCTATATCTCTGTTATAATTAACAGTCCATAGAATAATCACATGGAGAGCTATTTGCAATAGCATAAATAAAACAATATTTCCAATATTTTTAAGATTATAAACAGATGCTTGGGAAGCTTCAGGAATTTATGTGCATTCTTTTCATGTGCACCTTTCACATGTTCCTTCCTTTCTCCACGCAGGTCAGATATAACAAATACTTTACACATACCTGTAAATTTACTCTTGGGGACAGCCTTACTGATTTGAATAGAACTTAGAATGATTTGAATTTGGCGGAGCAGGCTCAGATCGTCACGTCTTTGAACCAGGGGCCATGTGATGAGCCCAGTATACTGAAGATGCTACTGGAATACAACCAATAAATAATAACAACAGTAGTACAAGCAGCAGTAGCATTTTCTTGTATTTAAGGAACAACTACGAATCAGGCAAGCCAGGCAGTACAAGTATGTTCTGACTTTTTTTATGAAATAGTGACACTTTTTTTTTTTTAAGCATGTCCCCAGGTAGTATAAATATAGAAAAAAGATAAAGATTATTAAATGCATTTTATATTATATTACACAGTAATAACTGAGAATTTATTTTTTCTTCCAAATATAGAGTTCAGCACTTTGGTATTTAAATGCTGTATTTTTATATCCATAGCGACAAAAGGATATCAACCTGTCAAAAGTTCAATTAAATACTTTTTAATATCACTACAATGCTAGGAAAGGGGAGTATTTTAAAATGAGTTATTTTGGTGCCCATTTGTCCAACTCCTGAATACCTTTCACTGACTACATGTGAAGATACACTTCTATTTGTATCAACTAATTATGGAATTTAAAATTAGTAATCAAATGAGCTGAAATATGCTTTTTTTCTTTGCTTTTTTTTTTAAAGCAGTCCTAGTTGTACAGAACATATAGATTCAAGCACATTTCTGAAATAGTCAGGACACACTATTAGCTAATTCCACCTTAGAAAGAAAGAAAAAGAAAAAAAAATCAAGAAATAAGGTTTAGTTGAAAAAAAAATGAATATCTGAAAAAAATCACTATTGATATAGGCTATATTATGAAATAAAAAGTATTCAGCAATGATAAATAATTTTATTCTTTTACTCTTAGATAACTAAAATATATTTTAGGGGCAAAATGTTTTGATCCTCCTAATCTTGTTACTGATTTTTAAACTCAAGCAATTTAAAAAATTCAATTATTCACAGTTTTCAGATGAACTTTCAAGGATAGTTTTTCCAAAAATTATCAGCTATCCTTTTCTCATTTTTAGAAACTGTAAATTGTTTATGTTATTTTAATGACATTCTCCTATATATAATAATATAATTACATCACAATTAAATGAGCTCAATTCTATTTTAATTAAGGAGATAATCCTGAATCATTCTTTTTAATAGAAATGTCTCACTATAATTAAACTGTTCAGACGACATTGTAATGAACGTTGAAGAGAACCACATAAGCTATAACAGTACATTCATAACAAATTTGCTCTGAAATTAATATTTAATACATTTAAAAATACTTTATGCCTCGTACATAGTTGTCTGTAAATTATTTTAAGTTGCCTTTCCCACTGATTGAACTTACTCATATTTTGTTTAGTTTTCACTATTTTTAATTGCATCACAAGGCACCATGAGCACAGTTAGTTGTAACACTCACAGGTTGCTAGAGGAACATTAATAAAAGGAAAACTTCCTACTGGTAGTTTCATTAGGCAATCTAAATTTTAAATCATATGCCCATATCTTTTTATTAATTACTTGTCTGGGATAAACTAATGTATCAACATGAAACCTCATTTAATATTTTACATGAAAAGATTTTTTTTCCCCAGATTTTCTAAATCCATTACCAATATTGAATTTTTCCTAAAAATGAGGATGGCACATGACTGCAACATCCCTATGTTATAGGCAAAGAAAACTGATTACTGTAAAAATATTTCTGATTTAAAAAAAAAATCAGTAACATGCAACTATTCTTTATTTTGCTGAACACACAAATGAATTTAACTTTTAAAGCTTAACTGCCATTCTATAAATCATAACTGACTTTAAATGCAAAGAATTCTAGTTAAATATTTTTACCTTGTTCTCGTACTTCATGTGTGTTCTAACACTCATTTCTTCCTTAAATTGCTATAACATTATGCAGCACAAAGTTTCTATCAGGAAAACTGCTGTCATTTTTTCCTTTGTACTTTCTGCCTGAAATGCTCATAAAGTTCTTCAAAACACCAATCAAAACTTAAAAAAAAAAAAAAAAAAATTTCCTTTATGAAAGCTTGCTGACCTTTGACATCATTCACTATTTAGAGACCCATAAAAGAATAGATAACAAATATATGACTCACAAATTATCAATTATGAAAAATAATCTGAGGTAGAATGCTGCCCTAATGCAAAAAGATGGATTACTTGTCATAAACCAATAAAGCTTTTGTTTGTGACTCCAATATCTCATTTCTTTCCTTGTGTTGGGAAACTTAAAATGATTTTTAAACTGCATTAACTTAAAAAAAAATGCATGTATCATAAAAGGTGAACACTGAGAATACCCCGAGAAATAATCTGTCATTTTTAACCCATTTATATTTTAGCTTCAGCTATCAGTTCTAAAAATCAAGTCAGCAGAGACGAGATGCATCACAAGGCAACGAGATGGTCTTGTACTTCGGAGGCGCACGGGGTGTTGGCTCTACCAGCCAGACCCCGCAGTGATCCCAAAGAAGTGCCATATTTGTCTTTGCCAGGCAGAGAGCAGAATTTAATTAGTCTATAACAACATTTTAGAGCACAGCCAGCCTGTTTTAAAGCACTCCTCAATCCTTATATTAGGATTCTTTAGGGTTAGGGGTTTACTTTGCTCTCTGTAATTTGGGGAAGGGGAATAGTTAGGGTTTTTCACAGAAGAGGTTAGAGAAAGAGGATATGTCTAGAAAATAAAATGAATACCAGCCTAGGAGTGCTACAGTGCAGTGTCATCAGCTGTCGAGGGGTTACCTACGAAAAAGCCTGACCGGTGATGCAGCAGAGAATTCATTACTTTCTCTGACTGGCAAATGACAGGATTGCTCAAATCAGGAGATAAAGCAAGATGAGCTTTATTTCCATCCTGAAATCACAACCCCCCTGCTCAGTCTGCTCATCCTTTCGTCTTCTCTGCAAATTGTGGCACCAGTGCCTGTAGCACAATGCGATAAAAAAAATAGCAGCAGGAATGCGATTGATGTACGTATATACAAGAATAGCCACCATGACGCTTCGTTCTAGTTTAATTTGTGATCACCGTTTCACAAATGACTTTCGCTTTGCCTACTTCAGAATTTAGAGTCATCTCTGGCTAACTAATTTTGGTCCGATCAAGTCAAGATACCTGATTTTAAGTACCGTCAGCTACAGCTCGTACCTATCTTGCATTGCGAGAAGCAGTTGAATGATTTAATTAAAATAATTTAATTTAAATTAGGCATATTAGACATTCTAAGTAAAGGAGCAGAAGGGCGAGTTCAGTGAACCGGAGGCAATGAAGCATACTAACCAGCGATCCCCAGGTTCAGATCCTGGGGTCAGATATTCACTGCCTGCTCTCGGCTTCAGCTGGGAGTGTGCCTGGAGGTGGCTTTCCCCGCTTTGGGGAGAATGGAGGAGCAGGCTTGTGTGTCGGGGGGGATTAACTACATTGTCACTCGCTAATGACAGCTGCCAGCTGATTAGAAACCACATTAAGTTCTTAACTTTAACTTCGCTAATCAGTAAGATCAAATTCCCATAACTGGCTTGAATTTTTTCTATTAAAAGAAGAAAAAAGGGAGAGAATATGAGAGAAGCAGGTTGCATGTTTGCTACCTAATCAGAATGTAAGGGATCGCACAAGTACACAACTGCAAAAGGGAACTTTGATAAAATAAAATACCGTGACTGATTTAGACCAGCTCCCTCTGCACCATTTACAAGGGCTTAGTTCTCCTAGGCATATAGGACAAGGGTTTTAAACAATTAGTATTATGATTTTTTCTTATCAAGTGTTAACAATTAAGAATCAACCTATAAAACAAAAATCTTATCTGAGCAGTTTGACGTATTCTCCAAGAAAGCAGAACAGGAGAAGAACAAGGCTGTTATATTTATTGTAAAAAAAAGAAAAAACAAATCTTACAACAAATGATCTGAGTAGTCTTTGCTGTAATTGTTCACTAGGTAGGCTGTTAGTCAAGGCAATATTCATATTCACTTTCAGGAAACTTACAATTTTGGCATTTTCACCATATAGACAGAAACCTTTTTTCTTCAATAGTACTTTTAAGTAAATTCAAAACAGATGCTTAATGCTAAGGCTGTAACAAAAATACTTCCTTTACAACCTATGGCTCTGATAAGGCTGCTTTCGGAAATATAATGGTTACACATCCCTTTATGGCTTTAACAAACCCGTATTTTCTGTCTTGCATTCTATACAATGTAGCCTCTATTTGCACCCATTCAGTACTAAATTACAGATAAAGTTACAGCAAATTTGTTTTCTCAAAAAAGCAGTGAGGCCTAATATCCCTTGAGTAATAACAGCCTTGTCTTTCATTCAAAAGTAGAACTGGAAGAATTTTCTCTCAGAAACAAACGCTTCTTCTCGTGACAATAGATCTGTTCTTAAAGCTCTGAATGGGGCCAGCTCACTTTGCAGGTGTTCGGGGAGAAAGGTAAGAGGGCATTTGACCCTGGTGGACAACTCTTGCTGTGGTAGGTAACTTCACTATAGGCTATCACTCCATTAGACAGGCTGCCAGACTTTTCAACTCTGAGTAAGTGAAAAAGTATTGCTCAAGTGAATCAGTAATTTAGAGAGATGTATCCTGTTCATTCGGATGGAATCACGATACCTAATAAAAACCTGAAGCAGCTCTGGAACAAAGCAAAAATGTCTTACGAGGTTATAAAACCACACACACCTCCCCTCACTCCCACCCGCAATGATTCTCGTGTGTGAAAGCAATACTTATATAATGACATATCAGTGCACTGAAGTTACTGTCCAAATGCTTTAGCTAATAGACTGTGATGAATAAATATTTTCTAATGTGTTCCACTGGAGCTGCACTAGGGAATATTAATATCCAATATTCAAAACACTGTTCAGACTGATTTCAAGTTGCAGTGCTAGGAACACAGTGACATGATACAGAACACTCAAAACACACAAGTCAAAACACGCTCTAAAAAGGTTTCATTAGTTACCTCCTCTTTAAAATATATCACTAAAATGTTTCAGTGTTTACCTGTTACAATATTACACCACCATTCCTTAAAGATGAAATTAAAACTTAGGGACTTAGCGTTGAGTATTGTTAATGTGGCCTTACGCTGTTAATCATTATCTTGGGAAAATTACATTGTGTTTTATATACTAATACTATGACATTTTTATTAACTCATAATCTCTCTGCTAACAGTGCTGCTTTAAGCAAGTAATAATTAAGACGGCAGCAAATATTAAAAATACCTACTTTTAAATTCATCAGTCATGTTAAAGGACTACAGTATCTTCTGGCACTAGACCTTCTTTAAGGAAAAATAGTAAAAAGACTACTGTATTTAAAATAGAAAATAGTCATTCTTGCTTTACTAAAAGAATGCTTAAATAAGAATTAACCATATCCCTCACAGTATTGATCACTCATCTTCAAAGGAATTGGCTAACTTTAATTACTAAAAATAAATTTTTCCTGGAAATCTAAGAATTTGTCATTGGGAAACAGAGTTCCAAATGAGTATAATTCTGCCTTCTGGTCTGAGATAAGGAAGAGATTTTCCCGCTCTTTTATAAATGAGACCCAGAAAAAAAGGTACCTCACAACAGAGAGAGAAAGAACAAAAATATCATACGAGCTGACATTTTTAAGATGAGAATAATACAGAAAGGAGAATCGCAAACTAAACACCCCCCCACACACACACACACATTCGTATACTTGAAGAATGACAAAAAATAAAAGGAAATAGCAAAAACTCATGCATTAATACTGCCAGTCCTACAATTAAAGATTTACCTTCAGCTTTACATGTTTACGCCTCAAGTTATCATTTACAAGAGACATACTAAGTTGTAGAGGATCACAGATATGTACTAACATTGGCTCGAGTTTATTTTTTTTTTCTAAAACATAGCTCAGACATAAAACACAGTATCATTTCCTGTACTGATGAATGCAAAATATATATTCAGTGTATCAAAACAATTTATTTTATTCATATTTCTTTGCTAGCTTTTTTTTTTTTCTAATGGCATTAGGAAGTGTCCATCTCTGTTCATTAATGAGCAGTGCCTACTAAAGGAGGCTGGTCAATTAGAACGGGAATACAGGCACGCCTAATCACAGCTACTGTACAGCTGTGGAGAGAAAAATCATGTCTACTATTCAGTCAGTCCTGCACACTAATTGCCCAAGAAGTTCCAATCGCATAATACCAGTTATAACAGATAACTCCGCAGCGCTAACAATGGCGGCGAGAGCAGTGGTCAATCTCAAATAAACACAACTAAATTATGCCAATTTCTGCTTTTTCAAAATAGTGGGTTCTTTTTATAGTATTTGTATCTCTGGAAAGCAGTTGGTATCTTGCAACTTCAGAGTGACTGTAATTCTGATGATGTTATTCATGGAAACGTACAAAATCCAAAGATTTGCCATGCAGTTGCAAGCCTACTCAGTATCAGATGCAGCCATTTGGCTTACAGTTATTAGTTCTTCTTTCCCTTCAGTAACAATTCTGATCACAAACTTAGTAATTTCCACTGAATAAATGTTAATACTTGGACTATTTTGATTCAGCTGTTAATCTAGAATAAATAAAATCTACCAATGAAACCAAAATAAATTACACTTTTGCTAGGTCTTCTTTAGTACAAGTTATAAACAGATTTGGGGATATAACCCCTATTAATTTTATTTTATAACTTATATAGCTAAAGAAACTAATAAAATGGTTGTTTAATATCAAACCAGTGGCTATGAGGTTTACAGGCATTTTGTTTCAAGGTCCACCACAATTCTGCTTTCCTGCAGAAGGTAAATCACTCAAACATGACACTTGATAAAAATCTAACATTCCCCCTGTAGTCTGGAAGAGCAGGTCATGTATTGAAAAATTATTTAAACAACATTGTTTGGTGCAATGATACTTAACTGAAAGGATCTTTATGGCAGTTTTTCCTGCTCTTTATAGATCTGTGACCAGTATAAAATATTAGGGCACAAGACAGGCCATTGTAAACACCCAAATTTTACCAATAATGTGGCAAAGGCAGTGCTAGGACTTTCCTCTGTTGGTTTGGCCCCTTAATTAAGAAATTTAAAAGCAATCATTCTCACTGAACTGTAATCTGCTCATTGAAGCCTTGTCACCAAGAACTGCAGCTGCTGCCTAGGGTCAACACCCAAGAATGTCTAAGGGTCTCAAAGAGCCAAGGGGGAAAACAACGTGGATGGGTAGTTCAGAGAAGCATCACGGTAACTGCTTTTATACGAGAATGGGTTTAATCTTAGTTTTTCGGATATGGAAAACAACCTGTGTGGAAACAACTCTTAACCTGACTACACTACAAAATAAAGATTATGCTACTAATGTGCTGAATAATTCGTGCCTAATTTAAAAGAATAAATGAAAAAAATCCAGCACTTCTGACCTTCGTAAGCAAGCATTCTTCTGTAACATCATGCTTCAGTGGTTTGTCCACTTGACACAAACACACACATTCTGCCAAGCAAAAGATAAACAACTGCTTTTTTCCCCATATTTTGTCAGAAAGCAGCTTCTCTAACTGTGAAAAAAGAAGCTTTCTTAGTTCAGGCATAACTGCCCAGTTGCTTCATAGCACTTTCTCGCATATATTTTATTGCAGTTCAGGTGAAAGTGAGTCTTACTGTATGAGAAGTGCACCTTTCGCTGAGGAGGAAGGCAGAATGGCCACAAGGAAGGGAACAGCAGAACAACACCTGCCGGTTTCTGACAGCAAGACGCTACCAAAAGCTGATCAGCTACCATCACCACCACGAAGCACAGTTTCAGATCTAAGAGAGAGGGAGGGCTGGTGAAGAATGTCTCCTATATGCCTTTCTCACTCCAATTTCCTACTGTCCCTAGAGATACAGGGAATAGTCATTCATTCTCCATGCCACTTCTGCTTTTGGCAGGTTTTGGCTATCCTACAGCACAAGCAACATCACCAATCACCACTCTCCTGTTATTGGCAAAGTGGGAAGCAAGCAAACACCTTTCTTTTGCCAAAAATGTAGGATGAAACTGCACAACAGATTGTACCATATTAGGTATATGCTATGAAACTTCCTGGGTAACTCTTGCTGTGGTTACTTAAGGTATTTGAGACTTGATATACAACACCAATAAAATCAATTACTGTTAGTCACACAGCCTGTGCTGCAATCATGTTTTTATAGCGCTAGCAGAAATAAAACATGTTTTAAGCCTTTTTTTTTTCTGATTAATAGTCTGGATTCCAGTTTCTACAACCAAAATTCAAACTATAAAATGAAGCGTTAAATATAAACAGGACCAACATTTTAATTATATATATTTGAATCATTATAGAGCTACCCCAAGTGTTTTCTCTTAAGTAAAATTGAACATATTGAAAATTACTTCTTCCTTCTTAATTCTTCTGCTCAGCCACTGTAGCTTATAGAATCACCTAACATCTACATATCTATTATACAAGCAACTGCTACACCAAGATAAACACACTTAAGATTCCTTCAGAAGCATTAAGAAGAAATTGGTAACTTCATGTCTGTCTTTCTAACCTTCTTGCATGTCTTATTTTCAAAAGGTTAGAAATGCTGCTTCTCTGCTTGATTGTCCTTAGTTTGGCTTCTCCCATGAGCATACAATAAATCTGGTTATTGCCTTTTTCTCTATTACACTGAAACTTTTTACAAAACATTAGTGTATATTACCTACTGAATGTTCCAGTAAAATCAGCATTGCCAATAATCCTTCTACTTCAAGGCAGACCACCATAACACTTACTGCTGCTACAATAAAAAGAAAGTAAAACACTCGCTTGTAACATGATTTTATATGTTGGTTCTCATATGACTCAACTAAAAGAGGATGAAAAAGTAAGGTAAGGTATTTCATGATGCACCCACATACACTATTTAAATAATCAAAGTTTAAATGGCCAACATTTCCTGCAGTGACTACGAAACAGAAATGCATGGAACCCCACACTGGCAGGGTACAGAACTACTATTTCCTTAGGACACCGTTTCTAAATAATTACCCAAATTTAGTATCATTACTATCTGAGCTCTCCCAACTGCAGTGCTTTTTACTCAGGAGAGTTTTGAACCCGCAGTAGGGCAGCGTGAGGAGGAATATGCCATGCTTGCTTGTGATGCCTCTCTTGCCCGGGCACACAGACACACGGTGCCAAGTGCAACCCGCCGGCACGCCAGGCTTCCAACAACGCCGGCCGAGCAGCATCACGGTAACAAAGCTACGTTTGTCCCTCCTCCTCCTCATCTACACTAAGTCTGGCTAAAGGGCAATAAAAGTCTATCCCCTTTTATTTCTAAGGTGGTCTATCTGAGAAACAAGTTCTATTTACCTATGATACAGCATTTTGTATGTTTGACTTAGGATAAAATAAAGTTAACATTTCTAAACCTGGCTTGCCACAAATTACACTAGCTTCTTCTTTTCTCTGATATTTATTTTCTGGGTGTTGGACGGTTTACAGCACATCACTGATTTTCTGTCATTGGGATCTACAAATTTTTATTTAGCATTAATTTTAGCAAACCAAGATACTTCCATTTTTACTTACTTATAATCCTGCATATGTGTATGAATCAAAGTGTCCTAATCACTTATGAAAGCAACAAACCAAGTGATTGCTGTATTGAAAACTCATTCCAGAACCAAGATTAAAACTCACAAAATTCTGCTATGTAGATTTGTACTCAAATCTCTGTCTTATGCTCTCAAGACTTCAGAGAAAAATCTAAGCTCATTTTTAGAATTTTTTGGATAACATTCCAAATATATGATGGCAAATACTATTTTTTCTTAATTTTTATAATTTTTTGATCAGTCATTTTGGTGCATCAGACCTTTTGCTGTATCTACCTTTTTTTGTCCCCAATACTAACATGTAAAAAGCTTTAATAAGCAAGTACTTTCAGTGCAAAGTTGTTAATTCGCTAATAGTGAGAAAAGGAAAACATGTGGGAAGAACGGTCAGATAGTTAAGGGATTAGCCTAAGACTTGGGAAACCAATGGTCTGTTCTGCCATATAATTCCTGTTTTGATCAGACACAAATCACAAAGTCTCTAATTTTGTTTTGTTAAATGAGGAAAGTATTTCCCTACACCACATAGGCATTTTTGAGGTTAAAACTCAATTAAGATTATGAGGAACTTGCAACAGTAATTAGGTAAGTACCTAGAAGAGATATACAGGTAAAATAAACACCTGGGGAGCAACTCAAGTGCCTAAAGATAGAACTAGCACCATTTTAGACGCCTTGGAGTGTCCACATCATCTGCATGGTGACAGCAGATGTGGCAGAGAACCTAAGACAGACCCGTGCCCTCCTGGAATAGCAGCTGGAGGGCACACAGGATGCTCTACATTATCTAAAATGGTACCAACTCTGTGCTTAGGCAATGAATCACACTCCTAAACTGCTTTAACCAGTAGACATTTCACTCTAAGTTGGATGAAAGTAAATTTTTTAAAACAAAATAAAAGAGTAGAACATTAAAGGTATAAATATCGCCCAATCTTTGTCCCGCACATGTAAACACACAATATGCACACAAAACCCAACACAGTGCCAGAGTAGAGATGGATTGATGAGACCAAGTATTTCCACATATGTATTGCACCTTGGTGGCTATGGTAAGCACAGAGTTTTTAATGTCTGTTGGTGCCAGTATGTTCTTCAGGTATGAAGGGCGGCCGATGGATCCCACGCAATCATATATACCAGGATCTATCAGCCATACCTCCATTTACTGCCTATTGTACTTTCCAAAATACAGCATGGAGTATAGCTAAGTGTTGCAGTAAGCTCAAATCCCACTGTATTTCTCTGCCATAGTCCCACATTAGTTCTGCTGGTTCATGGAAAGTCAAGAAAGAGGAAACAGGATAGCAATGCCTGTTCTTTTTTGCCTGCTTTACTTTTACAAGAAGAAATGGGCAGCAGCCTGGCATAGTTCATCTCTTTCTGGCTGATGAAGATGCAGCTGACAAAAAGCTGAAAGACCCTTGCACATGTGTGTGCCTTGCATCAGAAATCAATTTTGTACCTGGCTTTGCCACTGCCATGTCACTCTGCCTTTTCAAACCTCTCTTTTGAGAGCAGATAGTTTTGACAGCAACAGGAGTTTTTGGAAAGGCTTTTTTAGGATATAAGAGGTTTTTGCAGCTGCTGTAACTGTGCCTCCTCCAATTTAAAGTTCTGGAAAACACGTGGCAAGGATGTATCACATTTGATCTGATGGACTGCCTCACCCAGGTTTAGTAAAAAGCAATTTGAAGATGTTTATATGTTACACCCTCAAAAAAGGAACTGACAATGGAAATACCTATGAGCTCTTAAATACACTGGCAAAATACCTGCAAAATTCTTGCTATCCTGCATTTAGTGTACAATAAGAAATATTTACTAATAAGCATATTAGCACATTTGTACTCATGATGGTACCATAGCAATTTGCTCCCAAAATACAAGCTTAATGCTTCAGCTTCTAGAAAGAAAAAAAAAAAAAAAAAGAAAAAAGAAAATCCTTCCAGAATTTGTTGCACTGAACATTTCCTTTAATAGGGAAAAGCTAAGCTAGTTGGCAAAATAACTGTCTCATTTCTTACTAGAGACCATCTTTTCTTTTTTTTTTTTTGCTTCCTTTTTGGTTTCGATTAATTAGCATCACACCACTTCTAAATGGTGTATATACAAAAGAACTAACACTTAATCAAAGGCTAGGAAGACTATCATGCCATTTTCACACACGAATTGTGCAACATTTGAAGACAAAGTGAAGGTGAGTTAGACCTGACAAATGACTTGGATGTAGGGCGAGTCATTTTATCAATATTTCAAAGCCCAAGAAAGAAAAATATTTTCTGTGTACACACATACACATGTATAGAAATATTCAGAGGAATAATAATAATAGGAAAAGAAGAATATGTTTATAGAAAGCTTTAATTTGAGGACACTGAAAAGTATGTGTCTGATCGGACAAAAGTACTTTGCTTCCAAATGAGAAAGGAAATGAGAAAGTTTATTTTATGAGTATCAGTTAAATGTTCAAGCAGGCAATTAAAGTGCTTTACTGAGGTCATTTTGGGACACCAAACACTTTGAAGATTAGATATTCCCTCATATGTCATGTTCAATGCTCCTCTAAGTAAAATATGTGGTTCTCTTTAGTTATTCAGTTATGAATTGTACTTTAAAGGAAAGGGGACATTTTTGATAATGCACATCTTAAACTTTTCATTAAACTACCAAATTTAAATTCTACCTTTTTGTGCACTCTGACATTTTTGTCTGGCATTTTCATTAATTTTGCGACATACATAAATGTAGCTGAAATGTTAACTGATCAATACTTTGTCTCTCTCATGTAGCACTAGAGCGAAGCTCCCCAAGGACCACGCAGCAGTACAGAAATTAAATGCGTAAAATATCAAATGTTAATGTTAAACACAGCAGCACTTACTGTATAACGACTGAAAAGGCTAAAAGAATTCCAAATGGACAGATGGTAGCACAAATTATCTACAATCACATTTAAAGATTAAAGTTTGTCCTGTAAAATAATTCATTGACTCATGTTGAAGTGTGTCCTTTTACTGATAGCTCAGTTGTCCAATTATTTTTGTGCTCATTACAGTGAGAAATGACAGTACTGGAAAAAAAGAGTGTACACTTCCCCCCCCCCCCCCCCGTTGCACCCAGTGACATCTGCAAGAACACAAATGTCTGGTCAAGAGGCTGATGGAAATTAGGCCCAATTTACTAGACATTTCAGTGCCCACAGTTGATTAATATGAAGAAAAAAATCCACTTTTGCATACTCTAGCACAGTTCTTATGCATGAAACATACCATATTAATTACTGAATTAAAATAACTCTACAAAAAGCTTAAAATTACCTAAAGATCTGTTTTAAATACAGAAAATCAAATGAATTTACAGAAAACTCTCTCTATATATATTCTGTTCTTTCCATTGAGGTTAGGTGCTTAAGAAGTATTAACATAAAGAGGTAACACACGACACATAGGCCTATTTTTGATACAAAAATGCAGTTTTGGAACTGAAATGTTAATTTAACATTGTTGATATTCACTGCCATTATTTAGCAGAGAAGAACAGATATGAAGAAAAGAGAGGGAGAGAATATCAAATCTCTTGATATTTCAGATCCAAGGTCACATCATTCTAGCCAGAATCAACCCTATGTTTCATGAGCTATTTACAAACATTTTTGAATATCTGAAAAATAATGCCTTAACATCGTAAGTGTCACAATAATGTCAAAGCCATACTATAAAAAACTATGTTTGGGTAGCAATTGTTCTTCTACTGAGAATTACTGAGGCAAAGAAAAAAGAGTCAAAACCTTAAGTCATTCAGACAAAATCCCAGTGAAGGCAATGAGGTTACAAAGTACAACAGAGACTGGTAATATTCTGTTCAGTCCAGGAAATGCATAATCCAGAATGTTAAAAACTTAGCTTCCAGGTCTCCAGACAGAATGCGCAGCACTGGTGGTTGAGCAGGTACCTTCTGATACCTTTGAGAAAAAAAATGAAGGAGAGGCACCATGATAAAACTTTAATAAAGTACTACTTTTTAGATACACGCAAGTTCTGGAATATAAACAATCAACAAGCTGCTTCAAGGGAAACTTTTCTCTCTACTACTAACGTTGTGACCATACAAGAAGAATGGCTTTAAAAAGAGCTGTAGTGAGCACTTCAATGTGCAAAGAACAAAGCCCATAGCTGTTTCTTACTACAGAGTCACGACATTAATCAAGACTTTCTGTGGGTTTCCAAAAGTAGCCTTTTTTCTTCCCCCAGATTTCTCTTATTTTATTAGCTATGACTATCCTTGTATAGTGGTAAAAACTGAGCGAGTCTGCCACAGTTTTTTCACATGCAGTCTTCTGCAATAGCAGCTACACTGGAAAGTAAAGACATGGGGTGAAGTGAGAGAAAAGGTACCTATGATTTTAAGAATACGAATTCGGGGGCATTATGAGATCTGAAAAATCAACACTAGCATATTAACTTATGTGAAATGGCTGTAAATCTGCATTGTAATATCATTCATCAATGTGCATCTTCAAATCCACCAAGAAAGAAGAAATGGTTAACTGAAAAGTTTTCTGCTACTACATTATTTATTAGTCTGCCTACAGAGCTAGAAACCTACAAAACGGCCTATTTCTCCTCTCCCTTCTGGCACTGACATTTCACTGTGACATTCTGTAATCTCTGGGAGACAACTTCAAGAAGAGGTACAATTTGTGTAATAGTGAAGAGATGAAAATGATACATACAAGTTCAGCGTTATTACAGAGTCTATTGAATTCCAGCATAACCTCAGTACAAGCATAACTCAGTGTTACACGTGCAAGTGAACCACTGCCAAGAAAGATATGACATGTTTCAGGGACAGATAATAGCTACGAAACTCCAGAAATCCTCTAAACCCAAACCTTCACAGTCTTTGCAACCATGGTAGAAGTTCACACAGATTTAGCTTAGCTAACAAAAAAGTATGCTACCAATGTTTTGTCGGACAGAGGGATGCTTTGATCCTCGGAAAGGATAACAAACGCCAAGCTGACAAGCACAGGCCAAACCTTCTCTCTGGGCGGGAACACACCCTTGAAGTCACAGCACTGAGGCAGACATAACGTATCTATAACTACCCCAGAGCAAAATCACTATTAAGAGGAAACCATTAAAAAGAAAAGCAGGCCTAAGTTTATACAGTTAGAAACAGGTTTCTGCTACAATGCACTATAACTACAGTAGTACAGTATATTTGCTATGGCCCAAAAAAGAGAGTTCTGCAATATCTACTTGCAAGTATTTGTTATGACACTGTATTTGTTCTATGATCAGAAACAATTATGATTTTATAGCACCACAACTTTTTCCGTGGCCACAGCAGTGCACCATGAGAAAGAAACCATTTCACTTGCCACAAAGAACAGGATGTCATTCCATTTCCCTTTCTTCCACTGATAACAGATGGGTGTTTCACATCCACATTAAAACAAACTGGACAGATGAGTATTTGCTAATCTGAGTAGCAAAAGCAACATGGATATCTGAGTAGAAACATATGTAGAAACATGCAGAAACCTGACTAGAAACATACGTGAACGAGAGATCATCCCTCTAAACAGCAGTGAGTATATTTACATTTTTATAGATAATCAAATTAATATAGATATCAATAAAAGCAAAAAAAAAAAAAAAAAGAAGAAGAAAACTACACAATTTGAACAGCAAGTATATCTCCTGTACTCTTGATGAAAACTGCAGCCAAGCACAAGGAGCTTGCTGCTATCCTTTGACAGGCTGCAAGTGGTTTAACGTGCCACTTAGTACAAATTAGGCCCCGCTAGGGGAAACTTCCTGCAAAGCAGCAGGATTCGCTGAAGGTCCAAAGCACCCGGATTTTGCTGCTAAGGCAGGCAGCTCCAATGCCTGGCCTGATTTTGCCAAATTCCAGGCGCCTAAGCTTCACGCACCTCAGCTGGGAGCATCGCCACCAGGCTCCCACCGTAATTACCCCAAGTGATGCTGTCTGTTGGCCGTATATATGGTGGATATGCTCCTAACTTCAGTATTCCAGCCAGCTCCATAAATTTAGATGGTCCAGAAAGTGTATTCATGCATACATTTTTACTCATCGTGAAAATTACACAAGCAAAAACCAAACAGCGACAGCGGTCTTGTTTGTAAGCTCACATCATTTTGAAAACAAAAAAACGTTCATCTGGGAAATGCAATCTGTGATTAAGCTTGGAATTTTCCAAATTTAACATGAATAAAAGGGTTAGTATTAACAAAGCTAATGTTTATGGAGAAATAATAGTTTCATTTAAATCACTAAATACTGAACTATGACCAGAAGCTGATACTTAAAAGAATACTAGTTTGCTTGAGCTTATGATTTTTAGAATTTTTATTTTGTTTTTTAACCAAAAATATTAAATGTCAGTAAGGGAGCAACTAGTCATGTCTACAGCTTTGTACTTCTAAAAAATGATTAAGTGGTCCACTACAAGTGAACCAGACAGAAATGAACAGAAACAATGTGTAAGAAGATCAAGATGTATCTACAGTTTGTCAACTGTCTCACACACCTACCTTATTGTAAATCTATAAATTACAGCAACTTTTTCTATGTTGTTCCTGTGACATTTTAAACTCTTTTTTCAAAAATGTGAATAAAGAAGATGTGCAATATCTTCATAAGGCAATAAAAGAAATACCATCCCCCACATCCACACTGGATTATTTCTCAGTCTAGAACACAAATACATTATGATGACATAAAAAAACATTTAAAGTGTTAAAAGATCATACCAAAAAAGCAGCGAGACTTCTTGGGGGTGAATCCCAGTCAAAGCAACTGTTAACATAATAGGCAGCATTTATGAGCACCATGACACAACGCTTCATGCGGATAAAGTTTCTTAACAGCAGCTATGAAAAAGATGAAAAAATGAAAATATTTTAAAACCCAAAAAGCTTCACAACAGGGTCATGCTTACCATACTGCCATTCTTAATTTGCATAAAGACTGAGGAAATAATGCATTAAGGTCTTTTGCTCATAGATTGAGAATAATATTTTAATATTTTAGAGACTCGGAAAACAGAGACTTTAGTTGCTATAAGGGTCATTTATCCTTTGTTGAATTTAATTCCAAATGATACACAAATTATTGTCCTCATTTCTGCAACTGGAGATGAATTTTAAAAAGACACTTGCAATGTTTCAAGAATGATTTTTTTTATTAAGATGTCAAGGTTTTATTTTTTAAATAGTCATGAGTTTTCCTGTTCTGCAGTATCTTGAAAATTCCCATCTTTCTTAATAAAAAGATGCTGTAGGACACTAACCTGAAACTATACCAGATTATTGCTCTAATCACACTAAGATCACCTATATCCATTACATACAATTTTTCCATCATTTGCAGCAAATATGTCTTCCATGATGCCTTTTTGATCACCGCATGTTTTACAGTATTCAAAGTAACTTTCATGGCTTACATTTATCTCTATAAAGATAAGATATAAAGGGGCTAGGTTTCAATCTTGGAAGAATACTCATAAATCCTCTAAAATGGCAATAAACTTCAATTCATCCAAAAAAAGAGAAAAAGATAGTGAATCATTTAATTTGCATACTGGACAGCACACAAAATGCTAGGTAGGTAAGCCTCTTTGAAATTCTCAGAAAATGTGGCTATTTCAGAATGCTGCTGCATCAGTCATCTGTAAAGATTCCTTTTCTCAGTGTAAGTGGTCTCAGGCTGGGATATTCTATACAAGCTAATATCAAAAAAACAAAAGCGGGTATTTAAAGTTTACTGCTCTTGCCATCTGCAAGAAAGCACAATGCCATTTTCTGTTATGAAAGTGGGGAGAAGAATGAATCTTGAATAAAAGGCCTTCTTGTTTCTTGGTCAGAATAAGGGTGAAAAATGCAGCTTGAGTAACTGCTTTACTCGCAACAGTAAAGAGAGAAGCACTCTGCCTTTTGAAGTCTTTTTAATGAAATAAATTGGACAATGTAAATAAAATTCATCCAGCAGATAATTTAAATTATGCTCATGCTTAAAGGTTCATTATTACTTCTGTAAGGGTGCTGCAAAACAAGAAAAAGTTTTAAGATTTCTGCCTTTCCTCTGCAAACGGCAAAAATTCCGTTCCCACAGTCCAATCAAAAGCCCAGTTCTCCCCAGATAAAATACCTCATTCGCGGAACATAAAAAACTGAATCAAATTTAAGGGGAGAAAAAGAAGAGATGTGTGTTTAAATAGTTTTTACCAAAATACTAGAACTTTTTTTACCAAAATACTAGAACTGTTAGTGGCAAAAATACCTGGAGAAAAAAAAAAGAAAAAGGGTCCACAGACTTCCTACCCAGGTGGCTCTCAAAAGAATAAACAAACTGTTTCAGTTTTTTTTCCACCTGGGATTCAAACCTTGCTCAACTTATTTAAAATTTGGCTAAAAGAATGCTGCAAGACTCTCTACCCTTGGAAAAAAGGAGATCTTTCAGGTCAAGGTTAACAGCAAAAATTTATGCAAGACTTGGTTTACATGCACCTGTGCTATAATCTGATATGTGTGGAACCTGATGGTTTCAACTGTGTTCTTATTCACATATTTCACGGAAATGAAGCTGCAATTTATAAAGAAGAGATAGAATAAAACCCTGTATTTTGTTTCTGCCTTTTCCTACCTATCCTGCTTTTTTTGTAAACAGGTGATGGAAATGTTACTCTTTACCTCTAGCAGTTTGATATGAGATATTTAGATGCGCACACTTGATATTAAGGCTTTCCAAAAGGATTAGTGTTTCCTTACTCTTTACCTGTTTAGACAGTCTGTTTTCCTCTTCAATGTACTTCTGTTCTTTGGGCATTAAGGTTCGTATGCTGGCTTTCACCTATGCATTAAAACGTATGTCAGCATTTCAGGCTTGCTTGTTACTCGCTAACAACACACTCTTCAATTTGCAAAAATTACGAAGTTCCAAAGTCACGGCTGCCAAGCCGACAGCGTATAAACACATACACGGGCATGAGCTGCTGCTTCTTACGTTAGCAGCAATAGCGGCAGCAGCAACAAAAAGAGTGGGTGTGCCAGGCAGTGGCAGGAGAGTATTCTGTGGTATACATCAAGGTTTAGAGAAAATGAGGAATGACAGAAATTCTCTACGAATCAGGAACAAAAGCTTTCATGAAACCAAACTCTTTAGCGGTACAAAAAAGCCAAAGTTAAGACTTACAGCATTAAAAATCACATCTATTTCAAGATAGATGACCCCCTTTGTTGGCCCTGTCAGCTGCTTGTTTTTCAAGACGTAGGCTTTCTGTTCACCATTTTGAATCTGCAGGAAAAGGACATGACAGCCGTCTGTCTGGCGGTCTCCGCTGAATACACCCCCTCCCTGGCCCCTGACCCCCAGCTGCTGAAACTGACAGAGCGCCCAAAACAACTGTGGCAAGCCTGACAAGTACCTGTTCATTACCAGCCCCGAGTCTGTCAGGAAAAATTAACTATCATGGGATTCAACATGGCCGGGAATTGAGTATGTTAAAATTTTAGTGTTCTTATTACAGACCTTGGTGGAGAAATGACAGACACGGAGCTGCAATTTCCCGGCCCCCCCCTCCTTCAGCACGAAAAATGCGGAGCAGCAGCGTGTCAGGTGGAGGAAACTTACAGACAGCAGCGGTATAGCAACTTTGCCTAGAAAGTCAGCGCTCCGATCGCGGTCTTCGTCATAAACCGTCACTTCAAGAACCGAGTGGATGTCTTTAATATTGCTGCAGAGGAGAAGGTACACACAGAAGAGAGGAGGAGGGGGAAAGAGTCACCTATACCAGCAGTTATCAAGGACAAAAGCACAAAAGGTTAGCAAAAACAGATACCCGTGTATTTTTTCAAGCCATAACAGACAACTGTAGTAAACAAAATGACCCTCAGTATAACCAAATGCTTTCCAAGAAACACAGCAACTGCTCTGCTGCAGCGCTCTGCCAGCGGAAGTTTTTAGGAGGATGTTTCTTTAAATCCTCTACCTGGCGCTTGCACCGCAGGAGCTGCGAGCAGAACAGCCCAGAGGCGCAGGAGGGGATTTACTGAGGCAAGCAGCAGGGCTGATAGTCTATCCCTTAAACACTGCTATCCTTGTGGTAATTCCTTCTGCAAATCATGGGATATCTGCAGGTCTACAAATGAAAAGAATTACCAACTATGTGAGCACATCCTTGGAGTGAGAATGAGCTCTCTGATTCCAAAATTCTGACTTAATTCAAAATATACAACAGCCGCACCACAAGAAATTAGGAACAAGCAGCAAGAGATGATGCATTTTTCAGCTATTACTGGTTTTCACCACCTCGCACAACAAATGTCACTGTACATTGCAAACTCACAAGTGAAAAATTCATCTTCCTTATTCAGAGAAAAGAAACAAAATTGTTTGAGAGTACTCATCTTTGATCAAATTGCTAATCCAAAAAAACATGAATTGAAGCAAAACAGTTCAACTTCAGTAAAACACACATCTTTAGATGAAACTGCAATTCCAGCCCAAAGTTAACTAACAAATTTCAGGATAAGGAAAATAGTCAGTGCACAAACATATGTGTTAGAGGGGGAAAACTCTCTTTGAAGGTCTTTTTCAGTTTTTCTATTTGATTTCCTGTTAGTCTTTCGTCCTCTGTAAAAACATGCAATTCCTTATGCAGAGAACACCATCAAGCAGTGGAGGTTGATTAGTTACTGGCTCTCTTAGTAGATAATTAAAAATAAATTAATGAAGAATTTAGTATGTTTTTGCAGGTACATAAATGAAAACTATGTTAATAAGCTAATGAGAAGCACTTGTGGGATTTTTCTTTTGTTCCGAATTCATTCCTGAGAGCCCACTGCAGTGTAAGGAAAGCTATGCTGCACAGATCCTGTAGCACGGATGCCAAATATATGACTGACAAATTTAGCAGAAAAAACACAAAAATTAAATCAGACACTGTTTTGGGATCAAGAGCAAAGCATAATATTCTCATTTATGACAAAGGGAAATATACACAAAGCTAAAACTTCTACTGATTTTGCAGTGGACAGTTAGCTGATTTCAGCAGCAGAGAAACCTGCAGCTGATCAGTTTTCATTGGTGTCACATTGTAATCAGACAGAAATAGAGAAAAAGATGAGAGAAAAAGAAATAAAAGGAACATGTTATTTTTGAAAGACTTTTTTTTCTATTTTGTCAGAACCCTTTACTGCCTTCAGAATAACAGAGCGATATAAACAACTGCGTCACTTCCTAATAAACTGAATGCTTAAGACTGCTTTTTATCTAATAGCAGCACTGCACTATTCTGATACCGGATAGTACTGTGACAAGTGCAGTTGGCAAATGAAAGGAAAAAGTGCACAATACAAGGAACATAATTCAAAAAAATATAACGGCATTTAAAATTTTTTCTTTTTTATATTTAGCTAATGTTCATTAAAATTAATAATCACATTTTAATGAAGTTCATAACCTCAGTATGATTTCCCCAAAAAAACTTCAGGACCAAATGCACTGTGATGAGCTCTCGAAACTCTCACTGAAGCCAGCAGGAGTTTGGAGTGCTCAGCACTTCTCATTTCCAGTCGCCAAGAAACACACCTTGCTTTTTTTTCCCTCCCCCCCCACCCCAAACCTTTAATATGGTACCTATTCTCCGACTTCTTTTCATTCATTTGAACCCCCCAAAAGTATTCAGCTATTTGGTTTAGAAATACCAGTATGTCACTGCAATACTTCTTGTGAATTAGCAGTAGGTATCTTTGACTTGCACACACATCCCCTTCAAAGAAAAAGAAAAAAAGAAAAAACCCAAACACCTACAATGTGAAGATTTTGTTCCACTCAGGATTGAGGTTCTTGTAGACAGTGTGTGTCAGCAGTCTGTCATTGTTCAATTCAACTACACAAAATGGATCACTTTTACCTGTAAAGAGAGAGTTCGGAACAAAATTTATGGACTGAAAATGCACCGTGGGCAAGTTTTAAATCAAAATTAGTTTTCTTCTAAGCTACACTGTAATTCACACAAGAATTAATTCAGGGAAGTCCTACGGTCTGCATTATATCCAAAATGATCATCAATGACTGTTCATCCCTGTAATCTATTAACATTCTTCACTAAAAGTGCATCTTTTTGTCAATAAATAAATAAAAGGAACAAATAGACTACTCTGGTTAAAAAAAAAAAAAAAGCCACGTACACCTCTGAGGCAGCAAGCTTAGCTTTAATGGTGCCAACATTACATTGACTGTAATGATCACATAATTAAGCGTCTTATTCCACATTCTTTGTAAAAACAGCACATCTATAATACTTATCCAAAGATTAGTATCCCTACATGTTTCAAGCTGTATGAAAGCTCTTCCCCAGAATCCAAAAGCCTTATATGATGCTGTAAGGTATAGAGTGTCTTTAAAAACCTAAGACCAGAGAAAATGGAAAAGTGCAATTAAACAGGACAACTTCAGCTGCAAAGATGGGCTGCCATCTCAGCACAGCAGAAGCTCAAATATGGTTGAGATTTCTGTATACGCTGCAGCACAACAAAGTGGCTTTGCATATATTTACAAAGAAGGTCCCTCAGATTGAAAGTCACCACAGAAGAAAGCATGAAGATACTGCCTTGGAAATGTAATATACAGATAACAAAAGTGGCATCCCTAAACTGGAGATGGAAGTTTTTTGTTTTTTTTTTTTAATCTAAAGAAAGAGAATGGGGAAAGGAAGGGAGGGTGAGTCCCTGAACATGAAATAAGTAGCTTATGTCCAAGGACAAAAGATGAGCAGTGCGTAGCTATCGACCAAAGAGATAGCAAGAGAAATGACCCAGACAAAAAGTTGAGAGGTAATATTGAAAAGTTACATTCAGGTGCTTCTTAGACATCCACAAGGACAAGATTTGTGTTTGGAAAGAGGAAGAAAGGAAACAGATGTGTAAGTCTCATGCATAACAGCAGTATACTTGCATAAACGGAAAAGTGAAGGCATAAAGGACAATGCTCTGTGAAACCCTAAAATCTACTGAAAGGGGAAAGAAGGTGTCGCGAGGAAGACCTGAGGAACTGCTACGAAGGAAGGAGTAGTTAGAAATATGAGTGGAACAATGAGAAGACATTTGCAAAAGCCAATGAAGAGAAGAAACTGCAGTGTGGAGTAAATTACTTAACTGGTATTTCAAATTAGGACACTAATGACAACTATAATTACTGGGGAGCACAGAGTGATGGTGTCCCTCCTTTTACCTATTTTGATTTCCACCAACAATTGAAAAGAATGACCTGATGCTGCATCCACCATTCTGTAGCCTACCTATTAGCAAACCAAAACTGATAGACAACCAGGTACCTTACAGGTAAATTTAAACATAGTACAATGATGATTGTCCTACCGAGTCCGACTTTTATGCCTGCTTACCTTTGTCTTTGGCACAAAATACAAGTGTATGTATTACTTTCATTTAAGGCTGCAAATATATTAAGTACAAAGCTGTGGAATAAATTGCTACTCCCAGAATCCAACAGAACTTTGTCTAATGAAAGGTTGCAGCCAAACTGCATACTACAGAGTGGCTCGTCCTTGTCTCTGGACTTTCTTTGGACAGCAAAGTGTTTGAAAGTTATTGAGTGGCAGCATTGGCCTTCCACAATCAAATCTAGCACACTAAGCAATTGTACTTCACAATGTCTTCAATAATTCTGTAATGCTATGTCATGTATTATAAGAAGCCATAAATTCAGTAGCTCAGTGGGGTTACATTAATGATATTAGAAAGGCATGTAATTTGTTTCATACCTTATACAAATGACAATGAAATCAATATTTAGACAAAGCTGCCCAGGGGTCACATCTTCCAAACTGCAATATTGATTCAAACTACATCAGAGGTTAATGTGCATATTATTAACTTTAATGATAAAGAATAATTGTTTTAAACACACTGTGAATTACAGTCAGAGTAGATGTTTACCTTCTCTAGAAAACTGCATACCACTGAATCTTTTCTATTAAACTTGAAAAGGATTAATTCATCAGTCACCAGAGATAGCTAGATCATGAATCTCAATGTTTTCCTGCTTCATAGTAAGTCTAAAAGGTTGTAAAAAATTATAATTCATGTTTGTTTAGGTTTCCTAGGTTTCAATATCTGAAAAGAAAACAGGATAGTTACAATTATGGTGCAGAAATGATATAGAAGGTGAGCTAGGTGATATTATCTTATGGTTTGTTTTTTTTTTTTTTTTTTTTTTACAGCATCTTCAGTCATATTTGCATACAATTGTACAATGTGATTTGTGCTTATTAGTTAGACACAGGAAGATTTTAGACACTGGAGTGTCTAAATGACCTTTTCTGCTAAAGAAAAGCGTGGGGGGGGGGAGTATTTGATAAGCTGTTTTCTGTATCTGTTGACGTTCACTTTTTCGATGACTTGCCTTAAAATTTTACATGGTATCAGTCCAGTTAAAGTGTATCATTAATCCCAAAGATCCTCGATCAAACCAAGGACAAATTGCTTTCAGGAATAAAAGAATCCCTTCTCATACACAACATTTCAACTCTTTACTCTAAACCCAAAGAAAACCAAGTTGAAAACAATTCAAGATTCACGTTGATAGAAAGAAATATTGTGAAAATACACAAGGGGAGGCCCAAATATTGTGCTTCATAAGCATAAGTTTCCCCACTATGAACACCTCTGCTAAGGAATACTGTTTTTACCATACGAGTAGGCTACAAACTTCGCATCTAGCCAGCTCCTCACCATCCTCTACAGGTACTTTTTCCACATGCTAAAACACTCAATATTAAACTGCATATCTGAAAGACAACGTGTCTCAGCTGTATGTTCAGGGCTGTACTACCCTATTCAGCACCTGCTCGGACTCGGTGGCTCACAGCCTAGAGATCACTTCCTTTAGAGCTTGCATGAGGGATGAGGGGAGTGATTTAGCATCACAAGGCTGGGTCCAGTGAACCACTTCTTACTGCAGTTCAGCCACAGAGCAGAAAAATCGTACTTCCTACAATCACTGCAGCATTTCTAAACATACTGTATTTGCAAATATTATTTGAAGCTGGGTATCAAGCCAAATAAGTAATCCAAATACGGGAACCAGGAAGACAAATTCGGAGCAATGTACAAGTATTTGGTGAAACTCACATCCATCTGTCATCTTTCAGTCTCTCGTTATTAAAAAGAATAACTACAGTCTTAACACACTTTGACAGCCATCACTTGCACTACTGTGAGAGTATTTAAAGCAATGAGACCACTTCTGATGAAGGCCTCAAGGCAGCACCAAAATATTCCAAGTGTCCTTAGGTCTCCCTTGTCTTTAGGACGATCAAGGAAATCTAGTAACTTATCTTGTAACATATAGTCATCACTATGTTAACCACAACCAGTATCTTAAAGTACAACACACACTAATCAAGCCAGCCTCAGGTAACTTCTGCCTAGTTACAACTGGCATTTTCAAAAAAAGATAATTTCTTTCACTCATTTTCATATAAAAGAACTATGCTTGCCCATAAACGTATGTGACATCCATCTAAGAATTCCAAAAGTACATTTAAAACCTTTCAATTAAACTTGCCCTGCCTAAGCTCAATTATATCAGTCTAAACTACCTTCTCAGCAAAAGTTTGCCATTGCCTGCAGACTAAATCACCACTGTCATATATATCACTTACTAAAAGAAATTCTACCAAAGTCCACGCACCTACTGTGGCTGCTCTAACTGGTGCCCTGCTCTGAGCCTTTTGTAGGCCTCCAGTTTCTCATCTGACAACTCAGAGGTGCTTAGCTTCTCTATTGACAAGGCAGACTTTGACAAATTTAATCACCCTGATTTTGGCCCTAAATATGTGTGCTCAGTGCTGTACACAAAATAAAAGAGGACCACCTGCTTGAGGAACTCGCACATTAACAGCATGTTCCAAGCACTAGTGAAATCAGCACTTATGAGTAATCCCATGACCTCAGTGGGACTAATCAGGCTACTAACTGTTACACCTAGCACTGTTTGAACGAATTTATAAGCCGAGTAGGTAATAAAACCAGTGAAGTACACCTTCCCTCTGACTGAAATCAGACCTGCAGTAAACCTCAATGAGAAGTAAAACAAATCTCATTAATCTATCCTGTTGCTGTAATGTCTCATGCTTTTTAAACTCTACTTGTATAACCCTAAAGGCTCCTGAAAGGACAGAAATAAAGAGCTAATTTAAATAATGCTTATAATAATCTGGAAGGAAAATAAGCTTGTCCTTTGACTGATTCCTCCAGCCCTTTTTAACCATTATTCATGACAAAGTCAAACTATTTTACAATGTCACCTAGTAGGTAATCTACCTTGTAATGTAAGCTCCCACAAAAAAAAATCCCCAAACCCAACAACAAAAACAAAAAAACCTGAAGCACTGTTTATCTGTTGAAGCCTTCCATTTTATTCATTATGCCACCCATTTCATCTAATTTGACATATCCTTGTTTGTGCTATACTGTACTGCATTTTGTCTCTAGACAGTCAGCAAGACTGGAGTGCAAACTTAGATTATTTTATTTAGATCTAACTAAATTACTTCACTTAGATCAGCACTGTGTACCTCACATGGCACAGTATACACACATTTAATCAAAACATGAAACTTCTACCCGTCACCTTACTTATCACAATTACCTCTTTGCAGGAGAGCCTAACCAGGAACTACAGAGATCTTATTTGTTGTCTCCTTTAACACTCTTGAAGTCCCCCACTGTCCAAGAAGTCCTTCACAAAAGATATGAAATATCAGGAGCTCAGAAGGTTGACTACTGGTACAAGTTTTAGCTCCTGTAAAGTTCTCCATAAAAAACAACAAAAAACACCACTCCCCCCAAAAAACCTGCTAAACTAGTGACAATTTTGAATTGATTTTCAAAATATTTAGAAAACCAAAACAACAACAACAAAACTCCAACCTCCACCCTGGTTTAGCTTCTGAATTTTTTTCTGAAGTAGCTGTAGCAACACATTATCTAATAGTTTTTCTGTGCTTCACATCTGGAAAAGTTTGAGAAAGGACCCTTGCTCAGCTGGTTCACTATGCTGGAACTCATCAGTAAGCAGCTAAGGCAGTTTAGTAGCTCGTGACTTTTCAAGCATTGATGTCCTAGTCCTGGTAGAAATCTATGTGGTGCACTGATCTCAGAGCCATATGTCACTGGAGCCCATTCCAACCCATCTTCCAGGCTAGATGTGGGCTAGCTTCTGTCCAGAATGCCAATTCTAGTGGGCAGCTGAAACATCAAAACGTTTGGCTTCATCTCAAATTCAATTCCTAAAATTTCTTTTTTTCATGAAAGTTTCCATGGCATTTGCCTAATTCAGATGCTAGTACCTTTTATATACGTATACATATAGACTTCATCTGAATGTTAGAATTGTCAAATTACTAACTTTTTATTTCTGGTCAAATTAAATGGTCATGTATTTCAATAGTCTCGTCCATCAAATTCTAACCCAGAAAGGTGAACTTGTCAGAGAAAACATTTTTGATCCTTATACTGTCTTCCCAACAAAAAATCTTCATTTCAGGACACACCAGTTCTTCCAAACAGGGATATTAATTCAACATAATTGCACTTCTGCACTCACTTTCTAGCTCTACTTATAAGCAAATGGGAGTTTTCCTTGATAAAAGCCTACCAAAGCTTAAATTAAAATTTCTTGCTCACTGTGTTTTGTATAAATTGAGGTCTGATGTCTTTTATTCTCAAACACTATTAAGCATATGCATGTCTCCAGAAAAATGCGTATCAGCTGCATAACATTATTCAGTTAATAGGTTAAAAGAAGAGACTTGAATAAACATATATACAGAAACATACATACATATTTTATGCAGTAGGATGATTCCCTGTGCTAGACAAGAAAAAAAATCCTGTACATAATTATTAGCATCATGCTTTATTGTTTTCGATCTTTGCTTGAGAATCCAGCTTGTCGGAGAGAGAATAAAAAAACAAAAACAAAGAGAGCATCAGTCATCCTGCAAGGGCTCTTATTTTCTTCATTGGAGCTGCCATGGACTCTTGTAAGAAACAACCATAGGCAATATTGTTTTTCAGACCAGATCAAGCCAAGAAGCATATGGCTGAACTACCTGTGCTCTGAAAAACCTCTTGTACTTCATGAGGATCAACATTTGCAAGAGACTAATAGCATGGGGCTAGTTCCCCAAGAGATGTGGAGATACTTCTGCAGTGGCTATTAAAAAAATGCTCATTGATTCATGGACACAAATCATTTCCTTAGGTTGTTTCTTCAATAGTTTTCTCAACAAAAAGAACCATATGGCAGGCTAAATCTAGACTGTTCCTTAAAATTTACCTGCCTCTGGACTGTTGATATAGTTATATGAGCTGACAGAAACCCAACTCTAGCCTTTGCTAGATTGTGCACTGATTTTAAGCACACCACCAGCTCTGTTCCAAACTAAACATTACAGATTTTTGCATCACTCAGACTACATATCAAAACAGAACTAGAATCAGAAAGGCTGATAAAACTTTTTTTAAAAAATTTAACGTAAGATTTCAGTTTTACTTCTACTTCACGAAGTCAGGTTCATAAAGCCATGACTTCACAAAGTTCAACGAAGTTTAACTTTGTTGTGAAGGCTGAAATATTGTTTGAATATTTCATAGGTTATTACGATTCTCCCCGACTGCTGCCCATGCCTGCCCATTATGGAGCTAAGTCCCCACAGCCAAAAAATGCCTTTTTTTTGGGGGAAGACAAGACAGCCAGTTCATGACTCTGGGGGGCAGTGCCACTCATGCAGACACTAATGTCACTAGTGTTGTTCCAAGCTCCCTGCCAGCCAGCTGCCTGCAACAGAGCAGTCAGGGTGACCTTTGGCCACAAGGAGGAATGGCTCAATAGCATGAGAAGCCGCCTTATCTAATGGATTAAGCACAGGACCCAAGCCAAATGCCAGCTTTGACAAGGACTTGCTCTGTGGGCCTTCGCCAAGTCAGTTAACCTCTCCTACTCTTCCATCTGTAAAATGGAAATGATAATTCCTCTTTTAACAGTGTTGCTGCCTTCGTGTCGCAATGGTCTAATTTCATGAATGTTCAAGGTATCTTACCAGGTGATTCAGTGCAAAAATTATATTCAACTCACCTCTGCAGAAAATATATAGGGAAAAACCATACAAGTTAATAATCACAAATCATTTAGCTAGATCTGTAATTCTAACTGTGGCAGTTAACCAAAAATGGCTTTTAAAGCCCAATTTTGCCATCGATAATTAAAAAACACATCTTTCTTTCAAAAAACGTAAGTTTTTGAAAAAACAATTACGTATTGGATTAATGTCTTCAGGTACTTATACAGATAGGATCAAGTGAGATTTCATCCACCATAAAATACTGTCCACCCAGTAGTTTTGCTTATTTTGCAAAGATAATTCAACTGTACACTGAAATCCGGTTGCGCTAATTGACAGTGCGAATTACCTGTGGAGCCATATTTCTAAAGGGCTCTAAATTTATTGCCTCAACTTTACATGCATGGACTTCTATAACTTTTTGAATTTAACGTTTGTGTACATCACTGATACCTGATAGCACTTGAGGAACAAGTTCACAGACTGTTTTTGCAAATGTGTTATTAGGATATCTTAGTAGAACAGATTTTAAAAAATCATATAAATTCTGCATACTTAGTCATCTTGGTATCTTCATCCTACTTTCAACCACTTTAATCAAAATTTTAACATGGAATTTCCTTAGAACAGAGGCTGAATTCCATACTTAAAACTTGCGAAGAAAAAAAACATCTCTCATTTTCTATATTTAGTTTCTGTTCTTAAGAGGAGAAGAAGGGATGAAACCTGAAATGCTTTTGATTGTAAATCTACATATCACTGAGCTCTGTAAGAAAATCTGCCTTATATACCAGGCTCTGAAATCTCACTACCCCAAAAAACACAGACAATTGATTAATAATGAAGTCAGAAATACAAATAAATCTGCTTCTAATGAAGACTGGAGACACAGTAATCAAAGTGTTAAAAATTCATTTCATGCATACCTCATTTGCCTCTTGGCTGATATTTATCACATAATTCTGTGAGAAAGTAGAGGCCTAAGATGCTCCAGATAAATGTCTCAATTAATTGTACAGAGGTAGCCCTCTTTGAGCTAAACCAGAGCTGTGAGCTCTTTATTAAAAGCACTATTCTGTAGCCTGTAACCTTGTTCCTTGACTCCTCTCTAGTTTCCAATTTAAACAAGTCCCCATGCGGCCTGCTCTAAAGGGCTTTGTCTCCCTGTCATTGTTAAGAGAGCCGAGGCATCCTGGAAGTGTGAAATCAGACCTCATGAGCTGAACGGTTCCCCAGGGAACGCTGGACCGCGCAGAAGGTCAAAGTCATGGGCTGGACCATCTGAAAGCGTCTGATCGCCGGTCTGTGACACAGCAAGTGGGGTGGGGGGCAGCGGGAGAAAGAAGCAAGGGGACTAGAATTGAACACATCTTAATTAAAGCCCAAAGACAGCAAAACAAACTGTTTTCTAGGCAGGCTGTCACATGGAGCTTAGATTTTGCTCTACTAATGAATCTGAATAGCTAACTATTATTCTTTAAAATAACAGGACTTTCATTGAAGTTGGTAAAACCTGTAACATATCTTTTCCCACTGTGTTTTCTTCCTTCAATAATCTGCCATCAATAAAAAGACAGGGTTTTTTATTTTATTTTGAAAAAGATGAATGTGTCTACAGCAATAAAGGAGACGCAATCATTGTCTGTTAAAATAGCAGGCTTTTACCACATCACTCCTATATGCAACTTTGCTGCAGAGAGAATACATTTTACCTGACTATTGCTTTCACTGACACTATTTCATTTGTGAAAGGCCTATTGCTTTCCAAAACTCATATGGGTAAGGTAAACAGAATATGTATTAATTTGAAAGGTCAGCTGACATGATGAATCCACTATACCTTACCTTCTACCCTACTATTATAATATCTCTTCATTTAAGAGAGTTTCATTGTAGCCATAGATGCTACAATGTCAGTGCTCCGCTAACAGCTGAATCCTTCAGGAAGACTGGTATGACTTCCAGCGAACCACAAGCAAGTGGAGGAAAAATGAAGGAAAGTGAAAAACAAAACTTCTTTTAACTACAGATTTATGTGGAAAATAGAATTGCACTGAATAATTAAAACACAATAGAAGATTTAAATGAAACTTTCTTCTCAGGAAAAGAAGAAAACGTAAACAGCATACTGAATATTCATTCATTTCCTTTCTTAGATTATAATTTGAAATAAAATAAAATATACATGTTTTTCCAGGAAACTACTTTTGTTGTGATCACAATCTGCAAGACAATGTAATTTTGTACTGGTGAAAGCCCAGAATTATTTTTGATTGATGGAAAGAACTTTAGGACTGTTTGAGAGACATTGCTATTTCAGGGCAAACGTCCTTATAAACTAGCCAGTTCTTTTAAAGGCGCCAGGCCTGAAGGCTACCCCTTCTCTTTCAGGTCTCCCTGAAACTCAGCTAGATTCCAAGCACCTGCTGGGAAAACTCTCCGTCCTTCAACGGTTCGCCCTTTTGTAGGTATTCTCACAAGCACGCTGAACGAAGAGAGCTTTATTTTGCTTTTCTTCCCCAAATACTGTTCAAGCCCAGTTACTGCACATTTTAACAGCAGCCAGTTTTCACAACTGTAGCGCCCACTTTCCCAGGCTGTGCAAACCTGCCCACACCTTCCTGAAATGTCGGTTCACCCTGGCGTCTTGTTCAACGCACGTGTATGTGTGCGAGTTGTAAATTGAGGCCTTCACCACCACCATTAACCTCTCCCTCTTCTTCTTTTTTTTTTTTAATCTGTATTAACCTTAATGATTTGAAGTGCACTGTCCAACACTGGGCTATTGAGACAGAAGCAAAAACTACCCTCAACTATCAACAGTTTATTAGGGGCTTAACTGAAGTGACCTACTGTAGTAGTATTCAGCTGAACAAGGCTATGGGCTTTCTGTGCAAAGGAGTAGAATTGAGGGTTTCATTAAAAAGTAATTTGTGCTTTTTGCTCATTCATTCAACGGGAGTCTCAATTGCTCTTTATTCACACAGAGTTAATACAGTATTACAATGCTTCTCAATGAATGTATGGTAACAAAAGAAAAATTTTACATTTTGAAAGGAAAAAAATCTTTGCAACTGTAGTAAGATTGATGACTACTTAAAAGATTACAGAAATCTTTTGCCGCCTATGCTTATGCTTAATGATGGAATATTATGGATTTTTAAAATCCATTCAGCCCAAACTAATAAATTCTGATTTATTACTTCATATTAAAAAAACCCTGAAAGTGAAATGGGATATGTTCAACAGACAGGAAACAGAGCAAATCACACAGGTACTATACAGGTGTTTCAGCCACTTTTCAGACTCAGGGCAAAAGATTAACTCTGAAAAAATGATATATTAAGAGAAGCAAGCTGGTCCTTAGATTTTACTCATATAAGCAGTCCTTAATCGTGTAAGTTACATCACTGATGACAGTGCTCTCTACTCATACTAATAAGTATTACTCATTTGAATAAAAGTGGAAGATGAAGATTTATATAATCTTCAGAAACATGCTTTATTGGCAGGATTATAAATCAATGAATAAAATCAATTATTATATTATTAATCAATTATAAAACAATCACCAAATAACCACTTCATAAGTAATTTCTAAATATTGCTAGTTGACTTTTAACCTCAAGATGAATTATCCATACATGCCTACAGGTTACTGAAAATAGCTATAAATTACCACAGTAGTTAATAAAAAGCATTTGCTCTCTTCTCGAAATACCAAATATTATCATCCAAGCTATACAATGATTTCTGTAATGTTTGAAATGCACAGTCTTTTTAAAAAGCACTTATTCTGTATCAATGTTTTTTCTTGCTAAAGAAAAAAATATTCAGGACAGGGGAAGGTACAGGATATTCTTCCCAGGCTTTCTGAATGTCATTCTAAATGCAGCATCTGAAAATTTTGGTAGCTCTGTACATCTTTAATTGAATCAAACGTATTTCCAAAAAAATTTGTTCAACCAGCACAAATGACATGTCGATCTGGAAAAGTCGAAGACTGAACGAGGTCAGGGACTGAATTATCCACTTTGCCCCTGAATAACTTAATCTCTCTCTCTGTTCAGACCACATTGGATTATAAGGTCAAAGCAGAGTGAGGAATCTTTAGAAGCATTTCTCCAACCTCCACCGAAAATAGAATCTCTTATTCTGTGCGCCACAAACTGGATGATCAGTTTCAAGAATCGAATGTTTGCTCCGTTACCTTTTCTAAGAAAAAACCAAAAACACCCACGCCCTAATATTTACTCTGGTTTACAAAAAATCACTAAAAAGTGAGTGACTTGCTATAAATTTACATCTGCTCTGGTAACGGAACACTTATGTCCAAATTGCAGTTAAACCAGTTAGATTAGTATAGATTAGGGTTTTTTTCTTTTTAACCACAGCAGTGATGGCTATTTTCTGACACAGGACAACCTCATTTTGCTTTCAGGAGATAACTTGGATATTTCTGAAGAAAAATGGTCAGTATGGCTGAAATATTTTCTTTATTTTAAAAAGCAGAAGGTTAGATTATCCACTTAGCTTATATAATTTAAAATATAGAATTAAAAAAAGTGTTTTCTTGTTTCCCTTCTGAAACGGATAAGCACTAGTTACAAGAAATTTTGCATTCCCTTGAAATATCTGAAACCAAAAGCAGCCTTGCAAAGTATTTGGCAAGTTCCAAAAGGTTATTCTAGCAACAACTTTAAAGCAGTATCTGAGCCTATCATCTTTCCCTGCCTTGTCCTCTGGAATTCAGCTTTAATTTGGATAATTTTGTATATTGCATCTACCAGAAAAAGACATCTTGAATGTCTATCCCATGCAATGTTTTTGCAGCAGGACCTCTGAAGGAGAAAAAGGAGTGATTCTCCTGTCTCAGAAACAATGTATGTAAGGCTCTGTTAGCATTAGAACGACTTGCTCCCTTGCTTACCACGGTTTTGTTTGTTTGTCTGAGGAATTTTTCCTTAATGAGCAGGCAATGAGACTGTGTAAACAGACAATGATATTTAGTTGAACTGCTGTTCTAAATATCTTTCTCCACTTTTAAAAATGCCCAGTCTTTTACGGTAGTGTTTACTATCTCCAGAAACTAAGTAAGTCCTTGCCTGTGACATCAGCTGCCATCAATGCTTCTGCTCTGATGACCTTCACCTGCAGAAATCCCACGTCCTTCATGTTATGGAACATCCTCATTGGGCTCTAAACAACAATAGAAAGAATCATTCTAGATTGAAAGAAAAAAAAAGAAAGAAAAGAGAAAAGCAGTATCGATAGTTTCTTGCAACTTCAACTTACTCAGAAAGAAAGCAGTATATCACAAATGACTAAATATAATGCTAATCTCAGCATTTAATGTTAAACCTCTAATACTACCTATCTGTACAACTGTATATCACAATTTTAAATGCTGTCAGCTTATTAAGAATATTAACATTAATACGAACAATTACATATTTTCTCTCTCTGAATACTTTTGTGAAACCCATGTTCCTCATGTTTTTCTCATGATGGCTTCCAAAATATTCTGAATAATGATTTAAGGCTTCTGCTTTTTTGCTGTAGTTGATCAACATATGCAAGCATTTAACATGAACAATACATCTATCAATAAGTGCAAAAATAATCAAAAGAGTATTCTAAGAAATTACTAGTTTTCATAATAATCCCATGTGAAAACATCAAAAAAATGAATTAAAAGGTGGTTCCAAGTACATGGCAAGAAACTCTTACAAATAAATCTTTTTCTCCGTGAACAATTTCTGCGATACTAGGTATATTAAAAAATGGAAGGAAAAAATTCAAAAATAAAATACAAGAAGAGTAAAATAACTTGCATTTATTCATCTTCTGCAGTTCTAGAATGCTGCTTGGAAATAGCATTCTGTTGCTGCTGTTTTTTCTCAAACAACTAAAGGTAACAGACCAGGGGTATGACACCATTTAGGAGTGATATGCCAAATGTCTTAAGCTAGAATTTCAAATATAACTTAAAAGAGTTGCAGAACTTCAAATACTAAAACATCCACAATCAATTAATAACAAATCTGACACTACCATTTAGTTTTAAGATAACCTAGGACAGGTTCTCCAAAAAAGGAGACTAAAATTAGCATTTCAGATATATATTAAAATATACATATATGTGGTCTAATTTTTGGTTGTTTTTGTAAGTCTTATTCACAAATGTTAGCATGTACCCTTACTTCTAAGTATTTTAAGATCTGGACTGGCACATTTAATGCCAGCAGCCTTTGTGAACGTTCAATTGTAAAGCAGGTGAAACCTTTTCTACTGTTTTTAGTACAATCTAGATTTCTAGAACATGCAAACATCAAGCAAAACACCAACTTGACAATTCTGAGATTTGTTATGAGAGCAAAGCTGACTGTTAAGTAAAATCGGAACAAGATTACTGCTCTGAAAAATCAGTGGTGCTGCTTGAATGTAATATTAAATGTTAGGTTGTTGGAAAATTGGATATATTTATTCATAAATAACATACCCATTAAGATGTTGGACATGTGTTCTTGTCTTATTAATAAAGAGACAATTCTAAGAGTCAAGTCACACTCTGATATTAATTTCACAAGCCTCAACTGCCTACTTACTATTTACAGTGAAGGCCTGACCTTGGTATACTGAACTGAGGGAATCCAGTTACATGTACTACCACACACTCTGTATATATACACAAATATAAGCATGCATGTTATTACAGGATAATGCTTAATTATTTTTAATATGTTTATCATCTGAAATATGATTTTCAAATACTGATGGTCAACTTCAATCAGCATGCCCTCCACTTACAAGCTGAGAGTGGCAGAGGTGGTGCTACATATAATAGCAGTGTTTTGATTCAAATGTGTGTTGGCACCATCTCTCATTTATTACAATAATCAAGTTTTGGAAGCTTTGTATCAGAGCTGTTACCATAATAGAGATAATTCTCCTTTAATACTCTCACAAAGGTGAAGGGATTTCCAAACAGGTTTCCATGCCATCATTTTTTGAAGCTATTTTACTTAAGTTTCCCAGTGACTGAAACAAATACCAAGCTGCAGAAAGAAAACAAAGCAAAACCCAAACACAGACCAAGCCAAACAAATGCCCCCTTCCTGCAATGCTGTACATTCCTCTTTTCTCCGTATTTCATCCTGGTAAGCTCTTTCTGCAAAAAGGCACTGCTACTTTATTTCACTTCACTATCTTTATTCACACTCCACAGAATAATTTTTGAACTTTCAGTTTCAGCAAGTCAGCTGATTTAGATTCATTTACTGCACATTGTGACAGTCGAGACTAGCGAAATAGTATACAATGTCACTGTAGAGACTCTGGGAGAAGCAAATGACTTTAATACGTTACTCTAAATACATAACTTTAAGTAATGATTTACCAGATGATATTCTGTCTTCTTACTTATGGTTATTGTTGAAGGCCTCCAAACCTGTATGGTTTCTGAAGCCTGAAATTTCCATAGCAGAGGAATCTGTGATTTGCTGTGAATCTTTTCAGCCCTCAATAGATGGGAAAAGATTGAAATGCTCTGGAGATGAGTCCTCTTTATTTTTTTAATGAAAGGCTGTATAATATATTTTCTGTATGGCTGCAGCAGCAGCTGTCAGGGAGAGCATCTCAGTTCAGCTCTATTATGGGAGAAGCAATACCCCATCCTATGGCATCGAGATACACTGAGGGGCCAGTTCTGATTGACAGCTTGTCACCATGACGTCTTATTCCATCTCTGTTATGGAGAAAATTAATGTCACACCACCAGCCTTATGACTCGCTGTCATCTTAGAACTGCTCACCTTTTATCAATGCTCTAAATAACATTTCAAGCCCATCGTCTCACGGTGGACAATCTGGTCAAGGGACATTAAATCAGATGACTGTGAAATGTCATAATAAAAATGGAATGCTAACAACTTCTTCTCTAAACTAGCTCCTCTGGTTTTTAAACTGTGACAAGGGGGACCGCAGGTTCAGCACACCCGCTCTGAAAAGGTCATACAATCTCACTTGGTCTGTACCCATTAATGCGCCCCCCTCCTCACCCCAAAAGGAATTAATCTTTTCAGACAATTGTGGTAAAATAATGGTTCAAACAGTAATGCCTGTTTAATTTGTAAGGCTCTGATGTTCAGCTACAAATGGTTAAATGACAGTAATAGAGTCATTTTCCAAGGCTATTTGATCTGATGGCAAGGTCAGCTCATTAACTGTTTTTGGCTGCAGAAAGGGTACAAAATACATTTCTCAAATGGAGGCTAGATTTGAGGGGGGGGTTGTTTTGGGTTTCTTTTTTTTTTGAGGATGACCCTCCCTCCCCAATATACAGCCACTGAGTGGGAACAGCACATCTTGCTAATTGTACATTATTTCTTTGCATCAGTAGAGACAGAGACCTAAATTCCAAAGAGAAATCAAACATCAGTGATAAAAAAAACTATTTGAATTTTGTTAATTTTTGTTGTCTTTCCACTGCTATCCACAGGTCATTTTAATAAAGCAGTGCAATTTCTCAAAAAGTATATCAGTACTACGATTTTCAATTACATGCAATGAGAAATTTCTGCTTCTGCAATAAGAACATTTTCCAAAATATTAATATATGCATTTGAAAACATATATGCTTTTTTTTTGTTGTTTTGGATTTTTTTTTTTTAAGTAAAAAAGGCACATAGCAATGAATTTGTAAGAAACAGAAATAGATCAATCTCATACCACAAAATTATGCTTTACATTAGGGAGAAAAAATAGAGAATTTAGGGAATGTGAGTAATAATACAGAGCCATAACATGTTTCTATATTGCTACTAAACTATCAAAACCATCAGTATCGCTTGACTCCCATCGTATCATCACACGCAATAATCCACGGGAATATGGTATTGTTACTCTTGGCAAAAAAAAAGTACGTCACTTCAAAAACGTATCCGCCGGAAATTTATCATATTTATAAAGATCAAGTCTGACAATTACAGACTGTCTTGGTGAATACCAAAATGTGAAATAATTCTCTTAATTGTAATTCTCTTAATTATTTTTCAAACATGGTACACAGTACCTTAGCTCTCAGCTGATTTAGAAATATAATGTTTAGCCTCACTAAGTCACCTCTATTAAACTGTGTTTATGATAACACTATTGGTGTATGAGTTGTACAAGCATTAGCAGACAGCTGATTCAGTGGAGATAGTCAGAATAAATTTGCTGAAGCGCACATCCTGCTAATCTGTTTGAAGTATATTGTACAGCATTAGTACTAGCACTTCATGTTATCTGCACAGCCTGATAAGGTACATCTTTATTAAATTCAGTTATTGAAGGGATGTCAGTCATGGAATAGGAATATTTTAAAATCTAAAAAAAATTAAGCAGCTCTTTGTTAGTCAGAGCCTGGTTTAATGGCTGAGTGTCTAGAGAAGCCTTTCTAAACACCTGGCAGCATTGTACAATAAAAGCTCTGTAATTTTAAGTGGAAACAGTCCCCCCTCCCACCCTGAATGTAGTGAGACAGTTACATTTAGTGATTTAGGTATTAATAAATGCTGGAGTAAGAGCTCCCCTCTCTGTTGCTTTGATAAAACTACACAGATGCTGTGTAATGTGAGGATGCTGGGAAATAAAAAATAATTTGCTTCAGAATATTTTGAAATGGAAATATTGTTTAGAACAATCATTTTGACAATACAAAATACTGCTTCGGCCCCTAATGTCCAATTAAAAAATAAACTTTCTTGCCCTTAGTATGCACTTAAAGAAAATCATAATAAAAAAGTAACTATTGGCATTTCAATTCAGTTGGTAAGAACACTCACCAAAAACTGTACAGTCACTGAGCAACACCATAGTTATTTTGCACTTGGTAAAAATGAGCATCAAAAATCCGTAAGGCAATAAAATTAAGTTCTTTATGTCACACAAACAAAATAGCTGAATTGCTATGTAAACAATAGCTTATAGGATAAACGGGATTTGTAGACTTCCTGATGCTACCTGTATCAGCTACAAAAATATTAATAACTAGCTTAAGCAGTTGTGTCTGGGTTAGTGAGGGATATGTTTAGACTTTTTTTCTCTGATACTTGTTAATTACTTTGGTAAGGCATTATGCAAACAAAGGGCAAGAGAGAGGAACTCCATACATATCTCTTCAGTATTTCCTCTCGCTCTTTCTGGTCCTCCAAGGAGTTGACAGAGAGGTCAGAGATGCTGACTGCAGCTGAGGCTGTCAGAGTGACCAGCAGTACCAGGCATCCCTCTCCCTCCTCCAGCCGCATCTCCAGCTTGTGAGTCTGCTCTTTACTTAGGGCCGACAGGTCAACCTGGCACCTAGAAAGAAACGTTCCGAGTCAGCACGTGGTTTTCTTCACAACAAACAAGCATATTGGCTTACTTGCATTCTGTTGGACCAAAAAATAAAAAAGTTTAATTTCCTTCTTCCTGCTTGTCTGTTTTTGTCGTCATTGTTTTTTAAAGCAACAACTCACTATGCTGCATGTGAACAATAAAAATATTGAAAAGAATATACAGACTCTAGAGATGGTTATAGCTAAAACACACTAATGGTTATAGCTAAAACGCACTACTTGAGCGTCCCCTCCCCCAAGATCTTGACGCAAGTTATGCTTTTTAAATCATTCCTCTTGTATAATAAACATAAGCTTTGGTGAGAGTGTTTTGAAACCATTCATCTAACAAGATTAAAAATCTTCCTTTAAAAACAAAAACAAAAAACCCGCAACTGTGGACTTCACTGTGATGGAGTTAACATGACTGAACACAGGAAAACAAGACTTGAGTGCCACCCAAAAGGCTAAACTTCCTTGTAGTTGACCCTGAGCCATGCACAGCCTAAGTTTTATGCAGGTGTCCAGGATAAAATTTGACAGTGCGCCATCCTCTCCATACAACAAGTCGTCTCATGTTGTAACAAACGGGGACTGCTTATAATCTGAAGAACAGAGCGGCTGAAGCGAATTCGCCCTGCTTGATCCTCCCCTGAATAACCTTGGCTGCATGGGCTACACCATACGCTGAACTAATGAAGAATGGCTCCATGCGTGCAGGCCACCTGAAATAGCTGTGCAAGTGTCAAAACATCTTTAAAAATAAAAGAGAAAGCCAGGAAGGAAATTACTATTTCTTACAAACAACTGACCATGAACTTTTAATCAAAACATGAATACCTTAGGGTCAGTAGTTACACTATGCATACCCTGGAATTTTTAATATTTTATGTGCATATTTCATAAGTTTAAACTTTCCTAAGGTTGCAACTCTGAACACGTCTAGAAATTCAACAATTGTTCCAAATGAAATGCCATTTTGCACTATATAAGAATTTCTGTGAAAAAGCACTATTTACAATACTTCTTATAGCCTCCTCCATTAATATTTTGCTAATTAATTACCCCATGAAAACAAAACTGAAACAAAATAAATATATTCTATATATAGTTAAATCACTGAATGCTCTAGTTTTAACAGCAATTATTTAATGTGACAAGCACATGTTCTGTATGCCACTCTCACTAAGCTAAACAGCTAGCAAACTCCTTTCATAAAATGTCAATTGATTTTGAAGAGAAAGATAATGTGGTGACCGCAGGGCCAATAAACCGAGAAAAAGGTGGCAGACATGAATAAATAGGCATTTAAGGACAGGAAATAGCCAATTATGGGAATAAATGTGGCCTCATAAAATGGGCACTGTGCTATCACGGACAGATTAGATTTGCTACAGGAATTTTTTTTTAATTTTTGTTTTTAAACATTTACTGTCTGTCGTGTAGCTGTCAAAATTAAACTACCGCAAATCTCGCAGTTGCAAGGTTCAATTATTTCACTGTGAAAAATCTGGTAACGGGCAGAGCTTTCTGAGTTGGATGCTCACCTTTCATGTGGGATGACGAGGAGCTCAGAATGAAATGAGCCGGAGCAAGCAAACGCTGAAGCTGCTGCTGTCGGTGTAGGCTCATGGTCAACACAACTTCAGCACATGTATATAGACCTTAAAATTTTTGTTTTGGCTGCAGTGAGCTCTATATAGCTATAAAGCTCTCCTTAAGACAATAAATGATGTAATCAAGCATTCGAAGGCGAGTAGGTTAACTTAGTGTTATATAGTCTTTGATAGTTTATCTCAAAACAGAAACTCCTCAAAAATACACTTCTGCAACAATACTGCTGTCTTGACAAATGATCCTTGAAAAAATCAGTTTAAACCCTCTTAAAGTCAGTAAAAGAATCAGAAAGTCTTTGACACAAGTAATGCACAAGTAGTCCAAACCTTCCCAAAAATGGAAATCAAAAGTTGCCGCCACTCCAATAAAAAAAAATGCTACATGCCTATAGATATCCCCCTCATAAAACTGAGTGTAAAAATACAATGTTTATATCAGAGCTACAAGCTCCAACTTCTCAAATTCCCGAAGCCACAGTACTCTTTGCACCATGAGCAATCCAGGCTATTCGTTATTTAGATTAAAAGGTGCAAACTGTCAAACTGACAACCCAAATTTACCTGTAGTCCATGCACTTTTCCTACAGCTATAAAAAAAATCCTAATTGCACTGTATCTAAAAGAAATGTATCTCTATCCTGTTTGATAGATCTTTGTGAACAATCAGTTTGTTACTAGTTTGTTATTTCCAGAAATCATACAATGGGGTAGGGAGCAATCTGGAAACTTTTGCTAAGAAAAGCCTTACTCATTTCACAGGAAAACATCCTCCAAATGGCCCTCAAATAATTTGATGAAAAGCTGAGATTATTCCGTTAAGAAATGTCACCACTGCACTTAATGGAAACCTAGACTGAGTGTCCCACATCCTTAAAACGTTAGGTGACAGCATATCTCTCATTCTGTACTGTCCCCCGCCCCGGGTAAGGGGGAGCAATACCTCCTAGGAGGTGCAGCCTGCATGTACCTAACTCACAGAAGATGCTGGGGCTTAAGCAGCATTCATCATGAGGCAAGGGCACCAGCGGCACATGCACTTGAGTCAAAAGATGAAACATTCCAATTTACAGATGCTAAAGGAAAAATTGTGATTTTTCCATTAATTGCAGGCCTTCTCCTGGAGAGAGAGAGGGAAAAAAAAAGTTTGCTCTTGCACCAAGTTCTCCCGTAAAAAAAAATTAGAGTTCTTTGGTTAGTTTTATTGCTTACTCTCACCAGATCTTTGCATGGGACCAAAACATCAATGGAAACCTGTTTAGAGTGAGCCTAAGTGTTAATCCTATTCCAGAATAACCTCTACTATCATCAGTAGAAAGCCACAAAATTATTTTATGGATTAAATTTCCTCACAAAAATTGGAATTCAAAAAATACTTTAAAAATTAAATAGTTTTGGAAAGTTCAGCTGACAATGCCACTTTAAATTTTAAGATATTGTTTTATCATCAAGACAGACATGGAAAACGCTACATATAAAGTCAGACACAGCTGAGATGATGGACTCGACATTTCCCCTCACTTTTAAGGAAGAAATATTTCAAACTTCGACGCTTTAGCAATGCTGACTTTTATGGTTAGTATCCTAGCCTTTTAAAGCAGAAAATGCACCTTTAAACTTAGTGGTAAAGGACTTACGATGATGTGGCAACGGCAACTGTTGTGTAGTTGACATTTCTCTGTCCCATCATCACAAGTATGTTTGATCTCCTAAAATAAATACTACCGTGGATTTTCTGAAGTTATACACATACAAAATATGGCTCACAATTTTGTTTTCCCCAGAGAAAAAGCTGAACTTTTGCAGCAGAACAGAGTGCATACACCTTGAAACTTCCATAGGAAGTGAAAACAGGATGATTACACTGCTTTTTAAAGATTTAAAGACACCTTCCACTACCTCTTGACCTTTCTGCCCTAACAAGAACAACTTGATGAAGAAACATCCAAGAGAAGTGGTATTTCAAATCAAAGCAAGGCAGCTTGTTTTTCCAGTTCCTATCTCCACTCTTCAATGAGTCAATGTAATGTACTATAAATTAAATGTATAAATTAAAATGTATTATAATTATTTTTCGTAACTGCAAAACTTCCAGAATGTAGATGCTTCTGGAGAAGCTGAGTACTTTCATAAAGCCTCTGTAGTTCAGAGCACAGCTGGAGCCACAGACTCCACTCAGTTAAGATACAGCCTTAAACATCTGCCGCCTACAACTCTTTCCATGCAGAATAAAGATGCTTTGAGGATGAAGGCCAACTTGCCTGTTACCAGAAAGTGGTGCAGAACAAGCAGATAGTGGTGGAAATCTTTGTCTTGCATTCTCAGCTAGAGATCATGAAAAATTACAGCCATTTTGAGAAGGCCATAGCTTGCTATGACCTGAGTCTTATTGAAAACAGGAGATAACAGTGATTTTGGGAGCATTCAGTTTCTTGTGGAATTGCTATTCACATGCTGCTGGTGAAAGTAGCTCACTATTGAAAAAAGATCAGTAGGAGGAACTATAGCAAAAACAGCTGTTAACTCTACAGACAGATTTTCAAGCATAGCTATAAAGCACATTTCAATTGATTTTAATTTTTAGGAAGTATTTATCTTCTGCATTGTTCTGCTGCTGAGCCTACCTGCACGCCACATGGTCCTTTCGGAGCAGATCTCTGACAGCAGAACAAATTCTAAGAAGGAGCAACGGAAAAATTGCTCTGCTTAGCTGACAGATCCAGGAAGAGAACCAGAGATATGTCCTCCCCCAATACCAGCTCTGCACATGAACGCTGTCAGGCAGCAGGTGGATATAGATATTCAGGCCTTGATACATTAGAAAGGAGAAAAATCATGTAAGCTCCTCAAGCTCATGTGCTGAAGTATTATAGATAAGTAGCTGCAGAAACATGGTACAGCTTCCAGAAATGAAGTTTTTAAGATTTAAGGGGAATCCACCACTTCCTTTGAAAATGTGTTCAATGTGTTAATCACCCACACCATTAGAAATATATTCCTGATTTATTTCTAATTTGAATATATCTGGCCTTAGGTTCTTTTTATGCTTTTCTCTACTAGGTTAAAAAAGCCTTTAGCACCCCACATCTTGTTCTAGTGAAGGTACTCACATACCATAATCATATCTCTTCTTGATCTTCTTTTTGATATGCTAAACGGATTCAGCTCCCTATATATTTCCTTGGAACACATTTTCTACAGCCCTCAAATGACTTTTTGTAACTTTTCTGATCCAGTGAGATTTTCCTGCAACCTTTTTAAAGTGCGCAAACCAGAACTATATGTAGTATTTTATTATCAGCATGCGTAAGAGGTAAAAATCACCTCCCTCTCTAGTTCTAACAGAACCTGGAATGTAAGACCACTTCGGCACCCTGGTGAAATATCCTTGCTAATGAATGACTTACAAAGGTAGCAACATGACATAGCAGGCCTCTTAAAAGCCAGGTGGCCAGGCAAGGGAGAGACAGCCGATAGCTAGATCATTTTCTCACATGACAAAATAAAGCATAAAAGAGGAATCGGCACAATCCTAAGTGATAGGGACAGAAAAGCACCACTTGGCTACAACCCGGGCAACTTAATTATCATCACGACTTGTTTAAGACGACAGCCTTTTAACTCCACTATGATCCAGGTCTATGCTGCTCCAAAGGATGCCAAGGAAAGGAAGCTGTGCAATTCTGCAATTAGAACTGAGCTGGACGTACATCAGAAGTGAAGCATAAACTGCTACAATTTGTGAGACTCCATATCCTTTATGAGCACAGTACAATGTTCCAGTGAAACCAAGAAGCAAATGGCGAGGGAAAATTCTGCAAGGCACTGAGAGTGATACGGCTCAAAAAGACAGGACTAGAGTAATGTGAGGTTCTTGGAAGAACCCAAATTGAGAGTGGCATTTAGAAGCATAAAGATATTGAGAAAGAAATAAAATTAGAGACCCCACAAAACGAAGGGCCTTAGTTCTCTCAAGAGAAGTGGGCTGCTTCTTTCTTAAGTCTTTACAGAGGCGACAGACTAAAAACCAAGAGAGCTCTCAAAGGACCTGGAGACTAGGACTCAGCTGAGCAGGACACTGACCAAGGAGGGCGATGGCACGCTAAAGATGCTGGAAACAGCCCCCAGGAACCTGGGAGCACACTGCCGAGCTGCAGAGCTCAGCGGGAGCTGAGAAGTTAATGCCATCAGGTGCCATGCAGCAAAATATAGAAAGCAGAAAAGAACCCTGCAGCATGGGGTCAGTCAGTCTCGATAATGGAAATACGCAGAACTGCCTGAAAGACGGGACAATCTCACTCATCACTGAGCATTACCTGAATGCAAACAAATATTTATTGCTTGCTAAAATAAGTATGATTCATGCCACAAAATCCTGCTGACCGCTTCTGAAATGACGGATTAACATTTTCCTTAGAATAGTTCCTTGCAACAAAATTACAAATTTACTTCATAAATTGTTTAGACAAAAAAATTATTTGAAAAAGTTATATTCCCTATGCTCTCCTTGCAGCACAGGCATATGCTACAGACACGTACTGTGAGTGCTGTCACTTGTAAAATTTGTTTGCATTAGAAGTCACATTTTCCTCTGCTAAACCTGTCTGTTGCTTTGATGAACATTTCTTTTTTTTCCTACCTGGGTCTTCCCTCTCTAGCTGATCCAGGTAACTTTGCAAAAATCTTTAACACAGCTCCAAACCCTACCACAAGCCTCATAATCCCCTATATCCCTAATCATTTTTTGTACTTATCTGCATGGTCCTCATATCTAGGCAGCCATTTTCCTTTTCCTTCTCCTTTCCTCTTATTTCTCCACTTATTCATGTAGCAGAGCAGATCTCCATGTTTGGGAGACAGAGGGTCACAAGAAGGCTCTATAAATATAATCCAGTTTGTGCACAGTATTCTATGTTTGAAATTAATAAATGGAAGAATTCTACCAATTCTGCAAAATTATGACAATAACTTTTGTAAAAGTTGTCAAGAATAAAATACCTAGTAGCAGAAAACTAGTGAGGATTAGTGAGCTAAAACTGAACCTTTTTTACTTTCTAATAAAGTAGCAGTGTTTTTCCATTATTAGGAGGAGTTAAAGAGTGCAGAGATAATATAAATACGGCTTGGAAAATCTGAAGGCCAAATTTTGAGACTTGCTATTTACATCTAGCTCCCTTTGAAAACAGTCGGAAACAGAGATGGCTCAGCACATCAGAGGATTTGTCAATGGCAGGCCTGCCAGTACCATTTTTAGATGTTAATGCTTCTGGCAAAAACCTTCCTTTTACACAGAAAATTGCATCTGCAATAATTTCACTTTAGTCATCAAGTATAATCAACAAACTATTATACACACAAGCTGTTGGTTGCATGCTTGTCTGTATTTACACGGAACTACTGTGCAACTCGGAGGTGCACATGCTTCAAAATCCAAATCACAACAGTATATTATCCATCAAATTCTCTACTTTGAAAACAACTCGTCTTTCCAAAGTTACCTTGGGATGCAGAAATTTTCAAACTGCCATGTGAAAAAGTATTTGAAATACCGCCATAATAAAATATTATTTATAAATTGATAAAACTTCTACATTTATCAACTCCAACATAAAGGCTGCACACAGACTTTCACAACTAGTATTCAAAAATTCTCCGCCAGGCAACGATATTTAAAAAAGAAAGAACACTGCCAGTACTTTACTATAAATCACAACCTCCACACGCAGCTCTAGAAAACAGATCTACAAAGAAACATTAGCAGTAGCATATTTAGCGTCCTTCACTAACAAGGTAAAATTAAACAAATACCATACAGTGTGTACCCATATACACACGCAAACAGGTTGAATTTTAATGACAATGTTCAGAAAGAGTATAGAATATTTCAGCTTTCTATAGACATAATTAATACACAGCTTTAATGAAAACATAATACACAAGGCAGTCTTCTTTTGCATCAGACAGGAAAAAAGACAGTAACATTTATATTTACAAATGTTGAAAATTTTCTGATGAAAACAGATATAAAGTCAGCAATAACCTCCTGGCATAAAATATGAGTAAAATCAATGTCATTTTAAAGATAAACACACACTTTTCATACCAATTAAATAATGCTATAAATCCTGCTGCATTGGATTGCAAGTAACTTCAGCTGAATAAAACTGCATGATATGGGATTTACTTATCCTATATGTTCACAGAAACAACTTGTTCTCTGACAGCACTCATTCTTGGCAATTTATTGCAGCTGTCAGCAGCCAATTTGTTCAGATTACTGCTATGCATAAAGGTGTAACAATCATGAGGATTTATTAGTCGATTACTGTAAAGGTGACAGTCCGGATCGCCTTCACAAATGCGGATGATATGAAAGTTAAATAATTACATGAAGATTAAAATCGTTTCACCTTCATTTTGGTCTTAGTATTAGCTACCTAAACTTACTACAGTATATGCTTCATCACAATAGTCTATTGATTCAGTATGGAAAAGGAATGATTCACCTGTAAAGAGCAAATAAATGAGTATGTGAATATTTAATTCAGCCAAACTGCACAACATACACATGTACATATGTATGCGTGAGTAAATAAATCACAATTATTATTCCCATAATATGGAAATAATTCTACTTATCAAATGATGTAATGACTACAAGTCATAACATTGCAAGTTTGCACATTCATTTGAACTTATGAAGGCTGCCGCTATGACTTCAAGCATTGGTGCTTTTTTTTTTTTTTTTTTTAAAAAAAAAAAAAAGTCTTCAGAAGAAGATCAGAATTTAATCTCCTACTACATTCTGCATGGAACACACTTCTGGTCAAGCCCAAGGTTTCCTCGTATGAATCTGCCCATCATTTGAAATACACCTTTCTCAGCATTTTTGTATGAGGTCTTTTTTCAGGAGAGACTTGCTAGCTTTTGAAACCCCAAAATAAAGACTGAAATGGTTCTAGGATTGCACATTTTTAGGGTATTCTGAGAGGGAAGTTCCCAGTGTGTTACATCCTTTATACTCACGTAGATGGGAGAATGTATAAAATTTGAACTCAAACAAGTCTTCTGGATACATAATGCTCAAAGTTAAAAATGGAAATAAAGCAGTCAGCATCTCATTTCAGGAACTGCCAGACTCAATGAGCTTGGGTACCATGATGAACACTGAGCTTTATGCTAGTTCTGTGACAGACGTATCTTTTTCCTTCTCTGAATTAGGATACCATGCTGTCACCCTCACCCTCTTAATACCTTCCTCTCCCTCATAAGCCACCCTATCCACTTCCGCCATCCTGCTGTCACAGAGCCCCCAAGCCAGAATCTCACTTGCATGCCTTCAGTCTACTCTAGCAATCTTTCCTTCATCTTTCTGCCCTCCAGAAAAGACCCCAAGCCCAAACCCTGACAGATGCAGTCTCCATGTCACATTCCATACTTCATCCTGGCCCTGCTACCAGGCCCCAACCTAATGATTCTGATGATTCAAAAAGGGCTCACAAAAAACATGGTCTTGATTTCTCAGTTTTTGTCTCACTGAAGTGCAGTTGAGACAGAATGTCACGCCAGGAGAAATTACAACATTCTGCTGTGGAAGAAAATCTGTAAGTTACAGAGTTCAGCTTAGAGTATTTTAATTCCAGAGGGCTTCCGATGCCCTTTACTGCAACGTATCTGGAGGTCTGTGAATCTTTCACCGAGGAATCCTGATTTGCAGTTGCTCTGTTAACATCACAGCTCAAAGAGTTTTCAATTCTCACCCCTGCAGCTATGACTCCAGCTCTCACGGCGTTCAAGATCACCATTGGCCTATGACCCAACCTAGCAAGATGTCAAACAGAGTACTCTTAGAAAGCTGCACACCTTTCATGACAATTTCATCAATACTACCACGACTGGAGAACAGGGAAGCTCCCCTTCTTCCTCCTCACACCATTTGGAAACTCTGAGATAGTTTTAGAGCTGGCCCCAGATCCACAAAGCAGCTTGCTGCTGCCTCTTTGCACAGGAAATTCTGCTGACCTTCACGTGCGCTCTGCAAGCAGATGAATAGGGAGCATGCAAAAAACCAACCAAACAAAAAAACGCCAAACCCCACCACAGTGTGGATGAAAGATGAGAACTGGTCCTTAAACTTGTTTCTTCCTTTTTCTCAATTTTGTCTGCTGTTTCTTTCAATAAGTAGAATCTCTTCAATCAAGGATGGCTTCTCCCTAACCAGACTTTGGGCAGATAGGACAGTTTCTTAAGAAACAACTCTAATATTCATTTAATAAAAATCTTTCTAAATAACTGCTACTGCTTGAACAGTATTGAAGAAAGTGGGAAGATCACAAGAAGATGAAAGGGATTATTCTCCACCATTGAGCCTTGCTAGAATACTATCAGGATGTCTTTTGTTTCCCTCCTACAACTTTATTACTACCTTTCCTGGAACTTGAATCAAAACACTCCATCTCTTACATGTGCCTTGAGAGCCTTAGTCATAAGCAAGAATCCAACTGTATTTTCAAATGAGAAAATACACATTTAGCATACTCCCCCCACATGTGCGCACACGGAGCAAATGCAAAGTGTCTGCAACCTGACTGACTGAACGCATGCTGCACTAGTGCTTTGGGATCTACACTACCTCCATTATATTCTAGGTGTGTTGAAATTCCATACATATGTAAAAAAATCCAATACTTCTGGGACCTGGTGGACCCACAGGCCATATCCTGGGCATCAAATCATCAGATCTGCCGTGAATGTGTTACACAGTTTGTGTACATATTTGTCTCTGGAAAATTCTAGACAGAGGTAAGATGAATCTGAAAAAAGAGGTGTAGCTACTTGAATCAACGTAAAGGCTGCAACTTTAAAGAGTTACCAAAAAATATTTGCAGCTTTTAGACACAATGAAAAACTGGGGAAGAGTAACACAGAACTGTTGAGTGTCAGTGATTTTTATCCACAGTGACTGGAAGAGAGTATTAGGGAGGGGGAGTATTAAGACCTGTTTTTGTATTCATATTGAGCTTGACAAACGACAAAGTTTTTCATGGAGATGAATTTGTTTGCAGGTTACATTATCCAGAGATGCCATTTTATCTCTGGATAATGTAAGGTGAAATAAGAGAATGTCTAAAAGGACATGCTGGAAGAATGATTTTATATAGGAAGACATAGAACCTGTAGAGGAAAGGTCACAAAAATCAGAAAGAGCAAGTTTTCAGGAAAAGTTCTGCTGATTTTGTTAAAGCCAGCCAAACACTGCAAAAGCACTGCAGGTGAGCTGTGCCCAAGAAGTGTCTTTCTTTTTGGTATTCATACTGTACAAGAACTACACCTACGTTCAAATGGCAGAAAATAAAAGAAAACAAAATTCTCCCACTGAAAAAATCCTAAAGGCTTCAAGCATTCTTCTTGAAGAAAAGAATTCTCATGCTATCACATTTCATGGGCCTAAATAAAACACAGAAATCACTCATTATTTCCATAATAGCCTGCAATTACTAAAAGGAAATATAATTGAACTTAAAACATACTACTTTTTTTTAAGGTATCGAAAAAACTACCTAGGCAGCTCATATGTTTAAAGTTACATATTTTTCTTCTCCTTCTCTAGTTTCTCTCATTCTTATTTAGATTTAATGTTCCTTGGAGCAAAGACTATCTTCTATTTTATGCAATGCTCTTAAAAGAACTTTAAGCATAATAATTATAATTACTGGTAATACTAATAATGTAAGTGCTGCTTTGATGAGAGTGTTCTGAAAAGTCATATGTGACAATTCTGAAACTCAATCTTTTGGCAAAGAAGGTTAAAGATAAGCAGAAAATAGAAACTATTTCTCAAGGTATACCACATATTGACATAGTACTGCACTGTTACATTGCTTCAGAAAAATAGTTATTGTTACCGTATGTGCTGACTGAAATCAATAAGGGACAAAGATGTAAACCTGAAATACAGACTTATCACCCCCGCCATAGGATTTCATTGTATAAAACAAAATCCTACTGACTCTACTTTTTAAAAGTGGTCTTGTCTGATGTCAAGGCCGTTTGCTTGCCAAAGAATCTGCATCGATCCTGACTTCCCATGACCTAATGGTAGGAAATAAACACATAATTCTATATGACTGATCTAACTTGATGAACAAAGCCGTTACTCCAGACAGAAGCAGAGGGAGGAAAAGATCAGCAGAACCATAACCACGTTGACATCAAAAGTACGTGGCTCAGTTTGTGGGATTTCCATTCCTGTCTTTTACTACAGAAGTATTTCTACTAATAGTATTATGTCCTAGTGAAAGCACCTACAACTTTCTAATATTCTAACAATCAAAAGATACAGGATTGATTGTTGTTGTGAATAGATGGATATCAATGAACAAAGTTCATGTGATATAACCTCATATCTAAACTCTCAAAATAGCACTGACCTTGCACAGTAACTATAAACAAACTCAAAGATTTGGAGGGGTTTCCCCATTAGCTAATAGCTAATGCAAATGTTAAAAGAAAAAAAAAAAGAAAAAAGAAAAAGAAAAAAAAATTTAGTATCTATCACCTGCTAATGCAACAAAGTAGAGCAGAATCACACACATTTATACCATTTCCTGAATGCTGAGAAAGATCCCAAAGATTCACTTTCCTGAGAATAAGCTAGGTGAATGATCTTATTTCTTGGCCTGAAAAGCTGTGTGTAGAAGATTCTCATTTCCTTTAACAAGTAGATCAAAGAGTAAGAACACCATTTTGGTCTTATTGGCATATTACAATACATGATATTTATTTCTCCACCAACTGAAAAAACGTTGCTATATGGAACCTCCTGCATCTTGATTATACTGTTAAATGTGGGATTTTCATTTTGGAAAACTTAAGCCCATCAACTGGTAAAATCTGCCACCTACTGGCCAAGCAAAAAATCATTTTACACCTTTAAAGAATAACACCAAAGCACCAAATTGTACTGAGAGCCCTCCCTCCCCCCATTTTTTTTTGAAGAACAAGAACAAATGGCTCTAAAAAATACTTTCAATGGCAAGGCTCATTTTAATCATCCGCTTTCATCCCCAGAGAACTAGAAGGCTGTAATTGCACAAACCTGCCAATAAAATCATCCCTTTTGCCAGCATCTTTGTCCCACACAGTAATATCAATAATTCCACCTCGTTCTTCATAGAGATGAAAGTCAAACTGCTCCCTCCACTGAGGATTCAAAGTTTTTGGCACAATCTGAAAGGAGAGCAAAAAGAAAGTCAGACTGCATTGTGCAGGCATGCTCTTTCTTGAATTGTAAAATTGATCTTTAGATTCTGCTCAGAAAGTGTTTTTGCAGTTTATCTTAAGCAGTGAGAGTTAAAAAAAATAATTAAAAAAGGACTATTGGTCAGTCCTTTCATGCCTTTCTGATTCATCAGCAACCTCCAAAATCTTGCAACCTGTCACCTTCAAAAGCCTCCAGAACAAAGGATTTACCTTGGGAATGGATCCATTTTTCTATAGAATAATTATGCCCTATCTTGAGTGACAGTTAGCTACAAAGTTATCTTTCCCAGCCAAAAGGAAAACAAAGCACCTGAAATGACAAGTAGATAGTGACTGAAAGTATTTAAACAGAAACAATTTGATCCTCTGCTCTTTCCCCAGCTCCTGTAATATTGGGAAAAAGAGGAATTCAACTTTATTGTGGTTGACTTTTTACAGAAGAATTTAACTGTATTTTACTTCCTTTTCTGCATAATTTAGATAAAAGCAGCTTTGGGGATCATTTTCACCCTAGTTACTTCTCGCAAAAGATATAAGCCATGGTTGGCAGAACAGAAGGCTTGCAGTTTTTTCCACCACAACGCAGTAGCAAGAGTCACACCTGTCCTGAACAAGAATGCAGTCTGTCCCATAGCCTCCCTGTGAAGCAATCGCTGCTTTCAAAGTCCATCAGTTTCACTGGCTTGAAAAGTGGAAAAACTAGAGAAGATCGAGAACCAGAAGTACTACAAGCACATAGTTACAAATAATAGTTCTTTCAGTATCACATCTTCGAAAAGCATCTTTGCTCTATTTCAATCCAGAAAGTGCATCTTCTGATTGTTTCTGAGATGTCTGAAAAGTCAGTTTCTTTACAGTGCTGTTCGCCTCAAAACATCTTGCTGAAAAGCACCCGTGTAAACACTTAAAAAGAACAATTTCTGCTGACTTGTATAATCCAAACAATGACAGAGAAACAGCCACCAATTTCCTAGTTCATTTGGAAAAGAATAAAAGCATAAATGGAAGTAAAGAGGAAATCCTGAATTGACTCCTTTGATGGCCAATTCAAACCCAGGACAGAAACTAGGATCTGAATTAGGATCTCTTTTCCCAAAAAATTTTAATAATAGGGGCATACAATTTCAAAAGTCAGTTTAAACAAATTTGTAAAGATGCAGTAAAAGCAGATTTGACCACTTACATTTGCCCTTAAAAATCCTATCAGAATCCAAGCACAGTGATCACAGTACTGATCAGTTCACTTGCCTAAGCGAAGATAGCCAACAAATGACTCCCCCCCAAAAAATCAACTTTAGCAGAAGCATGGGATATATGTGTTTTGAAAGCACCTACTTTCTAATGAATATCCATTAGCTTCTGGTAGAAGAAAAAAATATATATATATAGATGTAGATACACAGGAGGCACTTACGCTGTCTTTCTTCTCGTTAGTAGAGGAAGCTGATTGCTTTTCCTTTATGTTTTTCCTCAGTATAAAAAGAAAATGTGGAAAGACTTGATTTTCCAAATAGAACTGGGCAGTTTATGAGTAGCCTGTGGGAATCAACTATTCCTCCACAAGCCTAATTTCAAATTAGAAGTCCTAAGGATGTCTCACGGGTCTAGACAAAGAAGGCACCTAAATGCTCATGGCCTCCTTCTCACTTTGCCGTTCCTCCAGCTCTGCAAAACCACATTGGCAGTCATGGCTGCTGAGAGAGGAAGGACACACGTGCCATCATCAATGGTCCCAACGTTTTCCAGAAGCAGTAGTCAGCATCAGTAGCCTCCTCCCTCCCTGCCCCATGCACACCACTAGGAGATTAAGAGCAAGACAGGAACCAGACTCCATTCAGAGAGCAGGATGGGAATTTCTACTGGACACGGTCAGCCTGTGCTCCCGTGGGATTTTACATTCTCCCCAGGAGATCTTCAGTGATCAGGCAATTTTCAAACCAGTGACCACGGAAGCTAAAGGTAACAGCAAGAAAGCAAAATAATTATTTTCTCCTTGATCAACAGCCTCCAGCTGATACCTAAATACATATACATAGTTTTAACGAAGCTTATTGCAAAGGACGCAATGAGAAAAGTGAGAATACAAGAGCGATAGGTTTGGAGGATAAGGACATGCAAAAGACCCAAAAGGCTACTGGCATCAAACTAGACAGGCAAAGAGGTGGTGGTGGCTGTCAGAATCACTCTAATGACCCACACCAGCACCCCTCCTCAGTGACCATGGACACTAAACAGAACCAGCAGAGTGTGTCTGGAAAATAAGTCTCCCCACCTTCTCTTCAGTCCTATATTTTCCTCTGTGTGTTTATTATTTTTGTTTATACTGAAACAAAAAACAACAGCTAAGCAAAACTCTGGGAGCTTTGGCAGCTAATTAATGTAACAATAAGCCTCCAACAGTATTTAAATAATCCTGCAGGCAGAAACCATAAAGAGAAACAAAACAGGCTTCAAATGACTTACGGTTCAGGCCACAGTTAAAATTACCTTGCTCTTGTACTTCTGATGCCCCAACCGGAACTTCACATAGGGATCACTCAGCCCATTTGCATCCATTGCCTTAAGCTCACGACCTTCTATCAAAGTAACACTAACTATACCCCTCCATAGCTGAGATTTTCTGTGCAGATCTGAGAGACGCAAGCTCTGTGTCTGAAACTTTAGGAAATAAAAACACAGATTTAGTTAAACAAGCCTAAATATTTCCTTTGCATTTTAATGTTCAAGTTTTTATAGAAATGAAACAGAAAGGACCATCTTAACCCATTTCAAAATAATTTGACAGTACACATGTGAACTGTGTCATAAAGAATTATTTGGAGAGAAATCAAACTCACATATATGCAGGTAATATCATATGCTGCTTTTAAAAAACCAAGCAGGACTAACGCTACTTAAGGAAATGTTTGAAAAAAAATTTACTTTTCTTGCTTCACTTCACCCCCCTCTGCTGATAGAATTAACAACATTATAAGAAAAATTATGAGGTCTCTTATTAGCTGGTACTAGTGAAAGAACTTACAATACAAATAAAGATCCAAACCACCTTTACTGAAATAATACAAACCCAGCATGAAAAGCACGGACCCAGGAAAAAGGTGGCACTAAACATTCAGAACTCCTGTACCACATGACAACTATCTGCAGCCCCTAAAATGATGTGGTATTCTCAGAAATTGCCAAGAAAATGGAATTAATCATCAACGTATTATTTCCACATTTTCATAGCAGCATTTTGCTGAGCCCCTCTTCAACACGTGATGAACAGAACTGTGTGGAAACTTGTAGACTGCAAACTCAGCCTCTCACTTTTAGGGTAACGAAGTTCTCCCTCCCCCCATATCTCCCCCTGCAAACGGCCACTGCATCCATCAGTGAACTCCACTGGGGGCTGCAGAGTGGGGGGTTATAAACTGGAGAAACTTAAAATCAGCTCCAGCTTGCTCTCTGAGCTATGGCCAGGTACAAACTGCCACCAGACAGCGCTGGAGGTGACAAGGCACCTTTGCACTCCGGTGGCACGTCAAACAAGGCTGTAGTGCACTGGAGGGTTAAGATCCCCTAGAAGCTCTCCCTCCCCCTTTTTTTGTTTTTTGTTGTTTTTTTTTTTTGTATTAGTTCAAGATTACCTGACCTAAAAATCAAAATATTAGATAGCTAAGCAATGTTTAAACTCACTAATTACTGCTTCCAAGAACCAAAAAACCCTCATATCTGCATGGCTACTCAGCTACCTAAATTTATTGAAACACTTTTTTTATTATTATTATTATTATTATTATTACAGCAAGTAGTTGGAGTAACAAAGGCTTTATGGGCTCTGAAACAAAAGTCTTCTGTACCATAAAACTGTATGAGTGGTGTAGCTAACCATGCAACACATCTCCAATTGCCCTATCAGGGGTTTTCAATGCAAACTTGGCTCGAGTCTTTCATGTGATAAATATATTTGGATGGTTACAGGTAGGCATATGCCTTGGGTAGGATTTTTCCTTTATTATCCAGAGAAGACTGTGAAACATACAGTGGAGTATAATCACTGGATTATAATCTGCACTCCCCAGATTCCAGAGAGAAGTGTTATACATGAGGACCAGGATCACTGGAGTTGCAGAAAGTCTGAGTAACATGCTGTTAGCAGTATTTCAGAAAGCATCATGGCCTTGTATTTATATTTTCTAATGACTATTCATTCCATGTATTGTGGTTCACGCCCCAAAATATTTCAGTATATTTAGTTAAGATTTATCTCCCTAAAGAGAAGGGTTTGACTGTGGAGAAACTTCTCAAAGTTATTACTTCTCCAAAGGCCAACAAAGCTACTGTTTGCTGTGAAGTGGAATAAACTTTACACTTAGCCAATTTTATCTGACTTTACCATGACAGTTTAAAAATGATCATACTTTCTTTTACACTCTTTTTTTTTTTTAAAACCCATTACCGAACCTGACCCTAGCCTCCTAAACATTAACTAGAAGACTAAAAATTTGGGAGAAAAATATTTTTAGCTAAAGTTCAAATACTGTTTCCACAGCGCTGTGTTATTTCATGTGTTATTTTTAACGACACACAGACCCAGAAAATCCACATGTCCTGGTATCCCTCAGCTTGCTGTAACCTTTGAGACAATAATCCAGTTCAGTATGTAGCATGGTCCTGCCACCTGATGCAAAGCAGAGGGATGTCACAGAGATCATGACAAACAGACAGTGGGGCCCATGTTTTTGGCAAGGACAGTATATAGCCATATTGCATAAGGGGTCCAAACAGCACTCAGATAAGATGCTGCCTACCTTGGTGCAAAAATGGACTATCCTATTAAAATGGCAACAGCACACCAAGGCATATCATGAATCCTAATAATCTTCCTGTGTCTGTATTAGAACATTTGATGTATGACATAAAGCCAGCAGTGTGACAGCAGAAAGTAGAAACCCTGTGAAAATTAGGGCACAAATGGGAAACTTGGCTGTCAGAAGAGGTTTCATTTACAACACGGTAACATTATTAAACTTGTGAATTTTTTCTCACCACAAAAACCCTTTAGTAGACAGGCTACAGTCAACACTTCCGAAGACTTCTCCCATGAATAAGTGGTAGATTTTTTTTTCTTCTTGTTCCAGTTTCTTAGATGATTTAGAGTAAAAGAAAAACTGAATAGTAATTAACCAAAACTGACTCTGTCCTGGACATAAGGTGATAGGAAACTTAGACTGATGAATCAAAATGAGGCTCAAGATATGTTTAGAAAGAGAGTTTATACTGGGATAGAAGCAGTGGTATAGTTGAGACTTGGTTCTGCAAAGAACACAGAGTTTTTCTTTGGAAGTCGAGTGGGAAACCTAACAATTCCATAGTCTCCTTCAGGATATTATCATGAAAACAAGCATTAGTTTGCCTTCACTGCTGTTGAATTCTTTTAAAGAAAAACTTTAAAGTATCAAGCATTACTGTATTGCTCTGTACCTCACTAATTGAAATGAGGCAGTGAATCATTTAGAGAGTACACTTGATTTAAAGTCCATATTTTCAACAGCTCTTAAAATAATTTGCTGCATTACAGCAGCTGCCACCACATGAAAATACTGATTTTTTATGACCAGCAGGGAATTTCATCAACCAAGATAATTTACATATGAGGTGGCAGGGCATGATCTAAATGATCAAGCACAGAGCATAAAGTGACAGATGGGTCAAACAGGAGTTTACAAGAGTCAGGCAAAAATCCTGAGAACAAATGTTCATGTTTAGCTTGAGAAAGCCCTTTTGGGTCACAGCCAGACCTTAACAGTTGATGACATGCAAAGAAACTATTAGAGCCCACTGGTATGCTGACTGATAGGAAAGCTATAAAATCTAAATTTCAGTCTGTTGGAATAAAGGAAGCTGGCTCCTAAAAGTAAAGTGGTATGAGCTAGTTGTTGCTGTTTCTTCTTTGAGACGGGGAAATTTGGACCACTGTGGTGTTCTTTTCTCCCTGTCTTTATTGGTAAAACACAGATCCATGAAAAAAGCAAGCTGCGAAAGGAAAGCCTGCTGAAAGAACAAGGCCACAGCTAGCTGGAGCTAAAGCTTTTGAGATTTCCTGGAAATGAAAGATGGGCTATATTGCCTTCTCCAAAGCCATCCTTATCCTGAAAAATTATAGATATTGACGTGACCTCTAGTTTCATAAGGTCACTTTTGTAAGATTTCAAGGCGAATTTACCAAAAAGGTTGATAAATAGAAAAATAAGATAGACTTCACATTGTAGACTTCTTTCCCTATAACTTCATTCCACTGTGTGATGCTGGTACATTTTTAATTACCTTAATACCCTTCAAAAATCCAGCCCATACCAAGTTAGTTATAATGCCAGAAAGGAGAACATTATAGCAAAATGAAGAAACGTGCACAGATCTTTCCAAACTCGTCCTATGAAAGAGTGTTTCTTGAGATTAGTTCTTATTTCCTTCAGAAAGCAGGTAAGGCGTATAGATCCTGGCTTCACTCTGCTGCCTCAAACAGATAAAATCATGAAGAAAGTGCATAGTTTTTAATTCCTCTGGAAATAGGTGGAAAGTTAAACTTTATAATAGTCCCATCTGGAAATGGCCATACTGTCTATCTAAAGCTACAATTGCAAAAGCAGCAAGGTCAGGATCTCAGGTCACAGCTAACTGTTATTCACATTAGATTATTATTCACAATTATGCACTTAGATGCAGGCACGGAGACTCACCTGCCATGTTCTAAACCAAAAAAAATTATGCAGCTTGTATACTGTGAAGCATTCTCTTTTTTCTAAAAGGAAATGAAAATCAGACTTTTGAAAAGGAGTCTTCCGTGTCAAAGGATATCCAGAACTGCTTTTGAGAGGAAAAACTCCTATCTTTTCATGTCCATAAAGTGTCTGATCTAATGCTTCTACTATAAGCAACATGTAAAAATAGTAATTTCTTATCTTATAAACCTTGCTTTTATTTGTGTTCCATCTATTCTGTTTACACATGGGGTAGTGGGAGGCCTAGAGATACAGACAGCAGAAGAACTGCTGACACAGCAGTGGAATTGTTATCCCGTATCAGACAGAATTAGTATAGTTAGAATACAATTGCAAAGCCAAAAAATGATCCTCCAGCATGGCTGATATTCTGTATATGGTCACACATTACTGGCTAGCATGTGTGTCTAAACCAGCTAGGCTTAGCCAGAACCTACATGTCGTTTCTGGTTCTGGGAATTTGTCGCACTCTCCTAAAATCAGATCTCTTCAGTGGTGCTCTCCACGGGACACAGCGCAGTGATGTCTTGATGCCTTTAAGGAAGGCATCACCTCAGATGGACCAGGGCTTCTGCGCAGTGCCTGTGCACTGCACGCAGGCTGTGAACTGGGCTTCTGTTTTAACTCCTTTGAGGGACAAGACTGCAAGAACATGTTCTTAATGAATGTACTAGTCACCATCACTTTATTGTTACTTTTTTCAAAAGAAGAGAATTCTTAATAAGTACATTTGAAAATCCTGCAAGTATCTAAGTACATCTTCAGGTATCCAAGCAACCTTTGAAAAATCTAGTCCAAAATGAGTTAGAGAAGCCTTGACATCTGTCCTCTTCAAATCTACCTCACCCTTTCAATGATGAACCTTCGTGCTGTGCGAAGTTCTCACTTGCATGTCCTTGTGCCCATGTAGAGACGTGAACAGACTCTGCTCTTACAACATCTCCCTCTTGTCACACACACCACTAGGACACACTGCTATGTGCTATGCTTGAACAGAAACTCTGTTGTTCAAGAATAGTTCAGCAATTAAGAGATGAAAGAAGCTAATGGCCACATATTGCTTTTCAGGCATAATTTTTCATTCACCTTTCTAGATTACTAATCTGTCTGAAATTAAATACAAGAATTTGTCCTCACATGATTTACTGCTTAACACAAAAGGGATTTCCTACCTACTATGGTGAAGACTCTTTCCCTTCTGTCACGAATACGTCTGTACGACTCCCCTAAAAATATTGAGTACGTATGGGTTCTGAAAACAGAATTTGAAGAGGGTACGTAACACAAGCTTATTTTAAATAAAAGTTCTAAAAATTAAATAATGCAGTCATACGACCTGCAAAGACATCCCTAAACAGTGTGTCAGTTTTTTTGTTTTTTTCGGGGTTTTTTTGCTGGGAACCTTTAAATACCAATCAAGAAAATAAAATGAGAATAATACTCCTTTCCATTGTGAATGGTTCAGCACATGTACAAATACAAAAGAACTTATCAAAACCAGCATGGTAAAACACTGCTGCAAATTCAAATAAGAAGTCACAATTCTTCTCCCCAAATTCCTACAATGCTTGCATGGCTTGGACAAAAATCTTTAAAATAAAGTTTGAGAATGTCAATAGACACAGCTACTACTCCATGTACCTTGCCTACTTGGGGAAAAAGTCAAGGGACTGCGAGATGCACAAAATCACATTCACAATGCTTTTCCTCTATTAAAAACTACACAAAGAGTAACACCTTGCAGAAGTCATCCACATGTAGACATTAAGCTACAAAATGGCTTTCAATGGGATAAGATTTTTTTAAAGGTTTGCTCCACTGTGACTGAACAAGTTTCATAAATGAACTAGCACTGACAGTTACCATTAAAAAGAATGTTTATCTTAATTTCCTACCAATAACTATTTGTAATTTTAGGATGTATAAAATGCAACATCGGATTAATACTTAATTCTAGGGAAAACAAACTTAACCCATTCAGAAGCTGAGAAATTTAGTTTTTAACGTGTCAGTCATGTTAAATCTGGTTTAGGATATTTACTACAAAAACCTGATATTGTTGCTGTAGTACCAATCTTATAACAAAATTGTGATATTTGCAATACGAGCTGATTCTTTTGCAGCATTTCATGCATTTTTACCGTTTGCAAAGTTCAACAATTGTGCATTCTATGCAAGTGCTGGGAAAGCTAAAACTGCATTTACTGGAGCCAGCTCAGGTGTAATACGATGAAGGTGGTGACTAAATCAAGAGGAGTTAAAGCATTCACCATGCCTTAGATTTTCTGGGAAAGGACAGAAACAGTTATACAAGACAAAGATGCACTGGCAAGAGCTGTCAGAGAGGTGCTGTGTCAGTACATTCCCAACCTTCACCCTTCTCTTCCTCCTAGTAATTCCTCTTGGAAAGTATAGCTGCTCTGTGTGAGAGTAAACTGATCTCCTGTTGACCCTGCTATTGCCTAGCATGACCAGTCACCACTGCCCTAACCCAGAAGTGAACCTGACACAAAGCAGTACAGTGGCTACCACGACTTGATGGGATCTCCCTGCATTTTTGAAATTGCGAGCATGCACACAAAAAAACCTTGCACTGAAATCCTACTCAGCTGTTTTGATTGTTAACCATATCGGCTTTTATCTTTCACATACAAGTAATGCAAATATAAGCCTCACCAAATATTTGCATAATTTTTATAACCAGATGTCTAGCAGGCACTATTTGCAGAGGTTATCTGTTCTGACATTTTTTACCTCTATTCCATTATTTAGTAGATTTCCTTCAAGCACTATTTACTGCTGCTAAATTGACATCTAGAACCTCATGGCTTACACAAGCACGCACCTTCTCAGTCATAAAACATTATTCTTAAGAATGCAAAGCAAATAACCCCACCTTCTATTCTCTGTTTCTACCCAGCTTTGATTGAAAGATTCTGATTTGATTGCGAATTCCTTCAATTAAGAAATACCATACAACTCTATGCTTCCATTTATCTCCGTAATCCTTAAACCACCATTTCCTATTTTCAATTTCTTCTCTACTCAAGACGCATCTCATTCCAGCAGAAAAGCATTTTTCAATTTTAAAATAACAAAAATGCTTCATAAAGCTTTTTATATTAAGAAAAGACAAATCAGTGACCACAAACTAAATATTTCAAGTTAGGCACAAAAGTATCAAGTAATTAGGCCACAGCTTTGGGCATTTTAGTTTGTGCAATTGTGACAGGCTTTTTAGAAAAGCATATAAAATAAATTTTAAAAATAAGTAGCAATAAGGAGCTGAAAGCCCATCACATTTTACAGAACATTTTTGTTTAAAATGTAACTTTTCTCTTAAAATACATGTAAAATTTCTTCTAATGCTGACTAAAGTCTTAACAGTAATCTAAATGCAAATTAAAAATTACTGTAATTCAATTGCTGTAGGCAGTAAATATACTTTTATCATCAGTTGTGATTAATTGAAAGTAGCTTCTCAGTTATGACTTCCAGAAGATAAAATGTTTTTACTCTTAGTTTATATATAACCTATTGAAGCTCAGATTCCTTATCTTCATTTCTGGGAAGAACAGATCTTCAGTTCCAACTGATCAGTCACACGCTCAGCACATATTAATAATCTAAATTAAGATTATTATTACATTTTAGTTTAATTTGGTGTTCTTGTACTTAGAGTCCTAGGGTTATCATTAGTATTGTAAGAGAAAAGAGAAAGTACATGAGAAGTTGACACTTTTTCTTCACGCTTCCCTCCAGAATTTACCATAATACTATGGCTTGATGAGAAAAAGCGGATAGATGTTATGTGTCTTTCCCCCCGACGCTATGCTTGGCTAAAGAGGCCAAATCATTTGTTTCTCTGCTTGTCCTTAAAGTACTCAAAAGGTTTTACTGATGTGTTCCTCGTGTGCCATTAGTGCAGCAAGTTTAGCTATGCCCTCCACACGTAAGGTCTAATCCTGCTTGAATTCAATTCAATGGCAATTCTGTTTCAGACATGAAAAAGACAAGAGTAGACCCTTATTCAGCTGAAAATAATTTTCAGTTAAATGAACAGTATTTCTGACAGAGCTCTCTTCTCCTAGCTTTGACTAAAAGGTTCTGTCTTCATTAAAATTCCTTTCCTCAACTAATTATCCTTACATAGGAAAAGACGGTAAAAGCTAAACTTATTTCTTGGCATATGAATTGTAAATAAAGGTACTGAGTATATCAATTAGATATTTGTAGGATTTGTAGGAGTAGGATTTACCAAAATAAGCTGGTTTTGTGGGATAGCACCTCACTTACCCTCCAGCACAGCTGCTCAAAAATTTTCCAGTTAAACAGCTTACCACCAGGAAATGCTGTTCAGAGAAAATCCAAACGCTATGTGAGAACAGGCCAATTTCATCAGCACTTTTAACAGAAACAAGGAATACAAACGACCTGGTTGGCCCATCTTCCTGGCTTTTGGCTACCTACCCTCCTTTCCCGTGTCTCCAGGCTCACTAACTCAGGAGTACACTGCCCAGTGAACACAGGAGCTGTCAGAGTGCCCAGGTTCTTCACGGCACCCCTCACCTGCAAGCTGGCAGCTAGGGAGGACAACGGTTGCCTACGAAGCAAGATGATCATATGCCAAAACTACACACTCTCAGTTTGGAAGACCAACACAGAGACACTGAACTTGGTCACTCCCATAGGCCTGCCTTGTAAATTAAGCAAGCAGAAAGCGAGAACATGTTGACAACTGAACAAACCAGCCTTAACTTCTAAATGTGTTCCTGCCTGAAAACCCAGAATGAGAAGATGCAGGTGCTGCACTCTCCTCTCAATTACTGAGCTAAACATGGATATTCTGCTTATTTATGAAATATGCTCTATGTACCCTATATAAAATCAACAGAATTTCTTGGCAGATATCATACCTTGGTACACTCATCTTAGACACTATGAAGTTTATGAAGGTTCTGAGATGAAGCCAAACAGGTTTGTGACATCTCTTTTTTCTGGGAATGACCAGTAATCCCACATTGTGTAAAATCCCTCTGCTACAGCACAAGCTGGGAGACATATAAAGCATCTGTAAACATTATGCAGAGTCTTAGTCTTTCGGTCTTCTACAAAGAGGCTTTCTACATGCTCTACAGCTATTAATGACTTAACATCCAGCAATGATTGCAAGTAAACCAATCTGACCAAGTAACCTCATATGACCTGTTAATTTCTCCCATCTTCTCACTATTCATTCTGACTTATTTCAGTTTACAGTAAAACTTCTCACTCCAAATACCGTTGCTTTGTTTCCTCTTACATGCTACCTTTTCATTAATAGCCGAACATTCCAAAATTTTCCTCCAAATTAAAAAAAGTATTTTTTTTTCATTCTAAGTATATCAATTGTGCCCAAATCACCGTGATAAAACATATCCACCCATGTCTACGGAAGAGACTAGCTTAATTTGCATCACGGGAGATACCGTGAGGGGCAAAAGCAGCTTTCTGATGGAAACTGTAGTTGAGCACTGGAATTGACTCTCTAGGGAGGTTGTAAAATATCCATCACTGCAGATTTTTATGGACAGATTAGACAAACACCTGTCAAACATAGTTTAGCTATCATGGTTCCTGCTTGAGGGTAGGAAGACAACTTTTCAGTCTGTTAGTCCTATTTTCTGTATTTTCCACACCTACTCTACACACAGATTTTTAAATAGCCAAGACACTTGAAAATCTGGGAGATGAGGGTCAGTCTGTTCACCAACACTCTCTGCCTTGCCCTTGGCCCCATCTCTCACAAACAGCCCTGTTTGCTTCCCAGGTTAAACTTCCAAAGCAAGTGATACCCATGTTATCCTGCAGGAATTGGTAAAACAGCCCTAAAGCCACTATCCCCTTACCCTTTTCTGAATTGACCTCCTGTAAGCATACAGCATACTGTACAGCAACAGAGAGAACAGATAAAATATTTGCTACCTTCATATTCCTCTCAAAAAAGTCTGCCTGCTCTGAATAAAACTCTGAAAGAGAATCTCAAAAAAAAGGCTTCTACTTAAATTAAAGCAAACAATAATTGTCAAATGCTGATAAAAATACTTGACAGCTCTAAATAATAATAATAAACTTCATGTATCTAAAAAGAGCAACATTTTACTCTTCCAGAGGAAGTACTGTCTGTGAAGTCAACACCTATTAGTAGGAGTTAACAAACAAAATATTTCACATTTTACAAAAAAAAAAATTGTTTTTTAAATGCATGCAGGCTCTTCCCTATCCCCCTTCCATACTATGATCAAAAAAAAGTTTGATTTTGGCTGCAAAACACATTTGCTCTGAAGCATAATTACTGCTTCATTGACCACAAGTCTGATATTTATCCTTTTGATTTCAACACTACTCCGCATTATGCAAGTGATAGAAGAAGTAAAATTTTATCTGGAAGAAAAAGGAAGAGAAGAAGTTGTTGGCAGTAAAGGCAAGACAAAAATAAGAAAGGAAATATCATCAGAAGCTAAGAGTAAGAATGAGCAGAAGTATTTAATTAAAGAGAACATCTCCATTTTGTACAAGGGAAAAATACTACATTTAAAAAGTCTTGTCTCTCCTCTGTCATCAGCTTTAGGATTAATAATGGTAAAGACAGCACTGAACATAGTATACAAATGACAAGGAGAAAGACTGTAATATGTCTATTTCTTATTCAGTGTTATGCTGCCAACGTTTTAATAGGCTCTCTTCCCATATCCTCTCATCAGCTATTGATTAAGACTCTGTGCTGTGGAAACATAGCAAATAAGGAGTTAGAATTGCTTTCTTTTTTTCCTGAATGTTTTCATATAGAAACATTAAGAGGACATTAACATTTTTCCTTCAAGAGTAAAAAGGAGAAAACAGCTCTTTCCAACTCATCTGTGCTGGCCCACGCTAGAAGTAGTAATATCTTCTTTCTCATCAAACAACTTGTAATATGAGGATTCTGCAATGAAAATCACTTCACCAAGCAGCTTTATCCACCACACTGTCATAGGCAGTGTTGACTATGAGTAACAAATTACCTCTCTAGCAAGCTTGGGCACTTCTGTGCTTCTATTCTATCTAAACCACAACATAACAGTGTTTGACCAAATTAGATCTGGTATCTAGAAAGTTTAGAAAGCAAGACAGGCTGATGGAGATTTTTTTTTCCTCAACCCAAATAACAAGACCAATCAGGAGAAGTCACCAGGAATTGCCAGGAACAAAAAGAAAGAAATGTAAGAAAACAGTATCAATTCTTCATGGGTGGGAGAAGCCCATCTAGAGAAGCAGGTAAAGTGGATGGGCACAGAAAGAAACTTCCACTCCATTATAAAGTTTCTGAAGAGAATTTGGGCTGCAGGCCACAACCCAGGAGGTACAGCAAGCAGAGAGAAAAGGCTATATTTTAAACAGAACAATTATGTATAAGTAAGAAAAAACTTGCACTAAAGAAAAACTGTGCAGTGGAAGAAAGCAGAACAGATCAGATACTATACATGAAGTGGAAAGTCTATTTGCATAGGTGAAATCTTTTCTAATAGCTGTATAAAAAAAATTTTTTTTTAATCTTCTATTTGGCTTAAATGAATTACTCCGACTAATCTGATCCTACACACCTTTTTTTTTTTCCCCCTGTATCACTTATCTGCTAACCCACAGCATATCTAAGGAATTGACCTCTAGACTATAGGAACAGAGGCGTGGACACATGGAGATTAGTGGGCAAACCGCCAGTTCACAGATATATCCATAAAATGTTAAATAGCCTATTTCCCTTTTGACTTGAGGTGTAATGAATCTTGCTACAGAACGAGTAGTAATCATTCTTGCAACTGCTAGAAATGAAGCTACTTCCTCTACCAGACTCCTCGGGAGAAGTCTGGGAAGCTGTAATCACCGATGAGCAGTTTGATTCAGTCCAACATCAAGATTGCAGCAGATGAGAGCAAACAGTCAACTGATGCAGAACAGTCAGCTGGTTGCAGAACTGAATGCAATTTGTAGCTTCCCAGCAAAGATGGTATGGTTTGTCTGGCTTTTGTTTGTTGTTGCTGTTACTGTTTCTCATAGCCCGTGCGGAGCCTTCTTTTGCTGAAGACAAGAAGGTTGATTTTCTTTTCCACAGGACTGACTTCTAAATCGTTTGAATTTCATTTTTGCTAGATTCACTGAAAGGTAAGTTGTCCCTACGACTGAGATAGTCTGAGTGATCTAGCTCCCACGAACATTTATCAAGATGATTGGAATAAAGAAAACAAGAAAGGAAAAAAAATGAACAAAAGTAGAAAATACATTGCTGCAACACCACTAGTGTTTCGTGAACATAAGTTTACACACAAAATAGGTAAGACACATAGGTGCATTTTCCTGGCTATTTCATGAGACCTAACTTCATCTTTAGGATACATACAGGAAAGAGAATTTGGAATAGAGATTCAGAATTTGGCCAAAGTAATTTTTCATATGTATATGAATACTGTGGTATAGAAGATCAGTTACCATTCATTTTACAACTATTACTCAAGCTAAATGCAACAACAGGCAAGTAATACAGATCATGAACATCAGTGATGCCATACTGCTCTGCATAATCATATCTTAGCTTTAGGCTATATATACCACAGAAAAGCTAGATGTAAAGTATAGAAGAGTTTTTAAAAACATCTTACTTCATCTCAGTCTGTAGAACCCTATTTATAGAAATGCCATCGTAAAGACTTCAGAGAGTTAAGAGAATACATTTAGGAAATTTTATAAAGATATCTACAAATCATGACTTAAAAAAATAATATTCATTTTTCTCAGCTTTCACAAATGTAAGACAAATACTTCCTCAAGTAAAAGGATCTCATATAGGAGGTTTTCTCTATTATTTAATAGGATAAAATACCTGTTTCTAGACCTCTTAAATTTGTGAATGATGTCTCATTTAATATTAATCATCCTGCACCCATAAAACCAGCAATATTTTGAGGGCATTCTTTGTAAATAAAGATTTTTTCATATGTTTTAATGACAGCCATTCAAAGATTTGGAATTCTAGGCGAGTGCCACAGGAGAAGGGAGCAGATTACAACGAAGGTGACTTCAGTTATAAAACAATGCAGTTTATCACACAGTTCTGTAGTTTAACTGAGAGATATCATCAAGGACTTCTGTTGATACATCGTATACTTGTACTTTTTTTATATATATATATATGGTATTATATATGGATTACATATTTAGGTAAAATTACAAATTTAGCTTAGATAAATGTAGAGAAATGCCATATTTAAATTCAGACTTTCTCTATTTGCCAAACCTTTTGATATGCCTCTTTGTGAAGGGCAACTATTGAATGAAGCGTTATCAAATGAATGTAATAAAAAAGAACACGTAAGTAATTCAGTTGAACAATTCTGAAGAATTCCCAACTATCATGTTGTACCATTCATTCAGGATTATCAAGGCTGACAACTGTGTCAATTACAAACGAAGTACAGGAAAATTCCTCATAAATCAAGTTTACAACTGTCACCCAACCACATTCAGCACATCAGAAGTTAATGTATCATTTGCAGGATGCAAAACAGCTGCACACTTCACCAGTTCCACAACTCTTCATCAACTCTTCAGAAGTTTGAGCATCTTACAAATTTCAGGAGAACTTGCATAAGCAAATTATTCCATGTCATCACTTCTCCAAATACCTTTATTACAGATTTCAAAAAGGAAACTGAGATTAAGTGCTGTCATGTATCACAAAAGCTACCTCTGTGAAAACCCCACATTGAATCCAAGAATTAACCCTGCTCTTCTTTAAAAAAGTTATATTATGCAAATGTCAGTGAGCCAAATGTTTATTGTTGACCTTCCATTTAAATTTGTACATCAGTATATCAAAAAAAGTAAATAGCTTTTTTTATAAACTCAAATCACCCTATATAGCCATTTCATTCTTCTCATTCCAACACTACCACAGTCAAACTCCCAGTCTAATCCCAGCAGGAAGAAAAACACACTTCTACAGCAAGATACTGAATGCGCCTCAAGATGCATCTAAAGAGCTGTCTGAAGCAGAGGCTAGGATGGATTACTTATGCACTTTACTCTTGGAAAATCTGGCTACTATTGCTCAGGGCGTGCATGTCCCATGATCAGGGAAATTCATCCTTGAGAACCAGTCCGAAAACTTTCACACACAAAAATTCTAATCAGTGACAGCAGTAAGTAATAGGAAAGCAAGAGTTACCATTTGTCAATAATTCTTTGTATTAACATTAGGAGTTAAGGAGCAGGCTTAAAAGAAACTGTTTATATATGACAGATAAAAGGTATTTGAAAAATAATTAGGATACCTTTACCGTTTATTAATTGAAGCTGCTGGATGACTCCAAGATGGGCTAAAATGCTATAACAAAGTTCAGAGATTTAAAGATTACATTAAAAGTTCACCTAAACTGTCATACAAAACAATTTTATTAAAACACAATTTGAAAGAGAATAAATCCTGCACCACAAGTTTCCAGTCCTAGAAAACATTTGGTAAAACATCATAGTTCTTCTAAAAAATGCCAGAAGACCACATGCTAAAAGTTACCTTACTTGATCTTTTCCAACTCTTCCTCATTAGCATTGTCTGAAAATAAAATAGAGCATTTTAATTACCTTTTACTCTGAAATACAGAAAAGGAGGCCAACTGTCTTCCAATAGGACAATCCACATTTAACCACCACTACAACTGAAGCAGCAACACAGACACTCCAATCACAACTACACAAGACTGAAATCAAACCAGACAACTAGAAGCACTGTTCACACCCAGGCATACTTTCTGGGTAGTATGTATTTCTTATTTCTGGAGGCAATGCAGTAATGTATGTGAAAATGTATTAAAAAAATAAAAAAAGCAGAGGTAAGCGATGAAAAACATCAATCTGCCATTACTGACAGTGACTTACGTTTTGACTGATACTGTCGATATTTGCTCTTTAACATACTCTAATTCTTCAGAACACTACTGTTTAGTTCAGCCTGTGTAGCCACAAAGATTAATCCTACATAGGGATTATTGGATGATATACATCTAACAATCTTTAAAGCTACCACTGCTACATAGGTCCACAGTAATGAAAATAGTTGTATTTTTGGATAATTATACAAATGGTCTACAATAAAATTCACACCTTAAGTTTAACTTCTAGAATTTGAGTAAGCTCTACTAGTTCTCACTCACTAAAAATAGTTATAGAGCCAAGTACTGTTAAATAATTAGATTTATTTAGAACCATAAACATTCAAGGCTAGATGATAGTATCATATTTATTGGATGACTGAGGAAGAGGAAGGTTACTATCACATCACATGACATATAACAACAAAAAAGGCTTCTTCACTGATACCACCGCACCACCAAACACCACCTTTTGTCATGAAAATTGGCGTTGGATATGTGGGCAGGGGAACAGGTAGCCCTTCAATGTCCTCCAGCTTGGGTTGACTGCTGGCCACTAGGTCCATTTGAACTACTCTCTCTCTAGGACAACGTCTGGAAGAGGCACATCAGCACCGAATCTGGTGCTCACCAACACTGCCTAACGAGACCATGCCTATAAGTCTACCAACTTATTTCAAACATTCTTCATTTCCTCAGGATAAATATCCATGAAAATTGCCTATGCTTTATTTTCTTTTGATAAAATACTAAAACTCTCAGTTTCCATAGAGTTATGTTAAACATTTTGATCTCTTCAGTTATATATATTCCGAGAACTGAAAGAAAACCAGTGCAATGCATAGGGTGTAATGTACCACAGACTGGTGGTAGTGTATTACATTTACTGAAATATATCTTATTGTCTTATTATTGACACCGTTCACTTTCTAGCTGTCAACTTATGAAGCTGTTACACTTTTCTTCACTCTTTAAAGCAAAACACACAAAAAAACCCACACCCAGAACCCCAAGTAGCCTATTACCTAAATAACCTGTAAAAACTGCTAGAGATAATGCTTTGTCATGCTGGAACATAAGGTGTCCACAGACATGGATTCTTAATCATTAAATAAAACAGATATAACAGTCAAGATGAACATGGACAATTTATCGGTGAACACAACTGCTGTTTAAAGCAGTGCTGTGGACATGCAGAGAGACTAGTTTGTACAATTTAACAACATTTAGCAGCCTGTGCTTACCCTGAACAAGAATAAATCAAAGGGCATTCATTTCCGCTGTGACTTATCTCATAAAAATAAACCTTTCTTTTATTGGACTATCACTAAAATACTTCTTGATTTTTATAATTTTAAAATATACAGAAATTTTCCATCTAAACACAGCTTGTGGGGAGGAGAAAACCAATTAGTTTGTCAGAAAGTTTCTAAGCTGCTCTGAATACTTAAAGTCTAAAGGCTCAAGTTCTGCCGTAGGTCAGTGATAAATATAACACTGCGACTTCAGCAAATGTACAAAGATATTAAATGTTTTAAAAAGCTGGAGAAGGCCATTTTACTCATTTTTATAGGTAGAATAAAAAAGGCATATAAAAATTAAGCAGCCTGAGGTGAACAGCAGTCCTTGGACAAGAACTCAGAGCTCCTAGGTCCTGCCCCAGGACCTGTGTCACCTATCCCAGGATGTTTCCCATTCTTGTAAACGTTTCATCCTACGCAAGTCAGCACAAAAGAAATCAGCTTCACCGGGATTTGAATGAGGCTGTAAGGAGGAGAATTTGGCCCAATATCAGAATCAACTACATATCTCATATTATTTCAGCTTTGAGCAGTAAAGTTTGTGTAGTAACTATGGAAACATATGACTGTACTGTTGAATGCACTGGCATTATCACCAGCTATAGCAGAAAAAGCCGAGGCACTCATAACTACCCTTAGAAGCCAATAAAATAAATAAATAGCATAGAACAGACTATGATGGATGACCTGCATGGAGCTATTTCATATGGAAACATTCCATGCTCCAAGTTCAATTCTGTCATTCTTTTTTTCTATGATATTATTATCCTTTTGACAGATAAAAAAAATTTAATTACATTATAAGATTTAAGACAGCAAGCAAACTGCAGCATATTAATGTTGTTAATATTTTTACATGAAGCAAACAAGTATTAAGCATCATTTAGGATAAATAATTTAAGGCAGGAAAAAATAATCCCATGTTTTATTCTTATTAAACAGCAACCTCCAAGTAACATTCATATGTTTCATTTGCTCCCTTTTCTATGCCTCTCAAGCACTAGGTAGCCGTAGAACAGTAATTCCCAATCTCTGCTGGCCACAAAGCAACTGTTCTGATCAAGTAACTAAATTTCTGATTTCCATAGCCAGGAGTTGCCTCTAAGACCTAGGCTGGAAACCACTGTTCTAGAGAATATGTGGGAGACATGCAGCTCAAACGAACTCACAGGTACTTTGTAAGTTCTCCAGTGACGAAATCTGTGCACTGAATTCTGCTAGGGAGAGAGCCAGAAAAACTTACATGCACTGCAGCACCGATGATTACAACACAGAACACAGATCCGCAGACATCACGTACACAGTTTTAATTGGCATGCACGCAGCTACAAATGACACATTCGCATGCATAATAGGACATGTATTCAAAAATAAAGATTAATAGAATACAGTCTGAATTTAAAAACAAAAAACGAAAACAAACAAAAAAAACAAGCTTCGTTTGAGCAGGCCTAAGAAAAATTTTAAATTATGCTCTTTAAAAAAAGTAATTAATGTAAAATAACACATACAGTACATCATACACACCTTACTTTTAGAATTAGACCTAAAAGTACATTTTTTATAGTTCTCATGGGTTTTACATGTTTTTATATACACATATATTCACATACTTTTTAAAATTCTTCTTTGTTTGCATTGGTTGTCTAAGCTATCTGTGCTCAAAGCAAAATTATGACAACTGCTATATTAATGTAAAGGACAAGTATTAACACCACAGAGCAAATGAAAATAAATTATTGGAACTAGTGCTACCGCAACTTACTTCCGTCAGGCTGGATTTTGGAGAACAACAAAATATTGTAGTATTGTTGCTACTAAATACTAAAGGTGTTCTTATTTCTATAGTTGCATAAGAATAATTCATTTATGATTTTTGAATCCAATTTTATTAAACAAAGTTCAAAAATTAGCATGAATCAGGTTGTCTTCATTTCAATAAAAATCAAAAGAATAAGAGATTTATTCATTTACATGGTTCAACCATGCAATTATACTACAAGATTATTAATTGTAAAATTTACATATGTATGCCTTTAGAATAGGCATTAGGTCACAAAAGGCAAAAGTTATTTGGAAACAACAAGTGTAATCTGTTTTTATCTTAGGAAATGGGACCTGTTAGCAATAAATTACAAGGAAGAACATCTCCCCAGTCAGCATACTGGAAATCTGCATCTCATCACAACTTCTTTTAGAAAGACAGGATACTCTTTCATCAGTAGTGCTTACTTTTTTAAATTATTTGTAATAGTACCACATTTAGTGGTCTCTCCTCTCTCTTGTAGACAGGAAACAATATACAATAAGCCCCCCCCCCCCCCCCCCCCAATTTTCTACCATTTCACTCCAAACTTCCAACCGGAATAGCTTATCCTCCAACACAGGTGCTAAAAGCCTCAGTATTTACCACATAGTATAACAGGATGCATTCCCCTGTAATACACAGCTACATTATTTTGACATACCAACAAAATGCATTGCTACAAGATTTGCCCTTTATCTACACATTAATCCCGAATGCATAAACTCCAAAAAACTCCCAACCTCTCCAGTCCAGGTAGCTAAGGATCTTGTTGGGAAGTCTGATCTGCATCACAAGCTTAAACAGTATGTTCACAAACGGCAAGCTTTGTTCACAAATGGCTGAGATTTGGATTATTAGTACAGAGCTGCCCAATATATGGGATCGAATGCAGTGATACTTTGATGCTATAGCCACATGGGAAAGCTAATATGCCTTTTGTTGAAGCTATTCTTTTTTCTTTACCCTCCAATGGTCTTAATAGGCATTCTCAATTTAAGTGTATGAAATTTAAGTTCTTTATGTACAGCAATGAATTTCTGAATTAAGACTGATTTAGTTTAACAACTTTCCACCATTTACATGACAATATGCGCAAGCAGGTTAGAGTTATCCATTGAGCAAATCAAAACTTATTCAGAAGAAAATTATCTGCAAAATATAGGTGATATACCAACCTAACAGGATTTAAGAATATTTGTAAGGATTCGGGGAAAAAAAAAATGCATGTGATCTGGACACAGTGTTTTCTATTTCTTGTATGCAAGAACTATTAAAGCATATTTAGAGGGGCTCACTTTTTTTTTTTTAACATCTATGCCAAAATATATTTCAATTAATTTAATTCAATTAAATTAAAATAATTTAAATTATTGCCTATATACAGATAACTGGGTAGAAAAGAAGCAGTAATCATTCAAACAGCACATTACATAATTTGGGAATGTAGGAGTTACTTTAATTACTATTTTATATGGTCCACATTTGCATAGCAGTAAATACAGGCAGAAGTTAGGCTTAACCCTCTAACACAACATTTGAAAATTTATTCATCTCAACCACATTACATTTAATCAAAATCATCCTCACTATTACAAGACATTTTAAAAACAACCAAGGATGACAATTTAATTGGAGTGATATATCTTGTAATATATCTGCTCCCTAGAGAGTAAATAAAATCTAATGAATAAGTAAATTCATGTGAAAACTGAAAAAATATAATTACACTTTGAATTATTAAACCCATAACATATTCTTATACACCAATTCAATAGTAACTTCGTAGGTCATCTTCCCCTCCCTGTAATACAAATTCTCTAATTCTAATAGAATTCTTGTTAGAACTGTTCTGAGATACATAACTTGGGCAAATTAATGTCTAAAAAGAAATATAAAACTTCAGATTAAGAATCAGGTACTGAATCTTGAACATTTTCAGAATGAAGTCCAATATAACAGCAGTTTAGATGAAAAGAAAAACTAGTCACTTGAGGTAAAGTGAACAGCTTAGCTTACTAAACAGAAGACTAATAACAATGTATAATACCATTAAACCAATTATTCCTCTTATTAGAGTAACAAGCAACTGGGTACGCAAAAGGTTGCTATCCAGCAACTCTAGCACTCCCACTACTTCTCAGATTCAGTTACTGAACCACTGAATAAATACCCCTATGAAAAAAGACATGCTACTGCAGTGTCACAGTTTAATTTTTTCAACTGTGCTTTTCCTTAGCTCTCTTTGTGTAAGAGAGTATATCGTTCCTTAATACTGAACAGCACAGTATCTGTCCTATCTGTATGATGAAAAGAGGAAACAAACCTACTTCTGCTGTCCACATTAATGGCTTCCCATATAAAAGCATAATATTTCTCTGCCTCATGACCTTGGATTACAGGAGGATAATGCCAAAGTAGCTGGAACAACAAGGCTATTACCAGCTGACTCCAAAAGGCTGTTTTTATCCAATCACATACAAAAAATACTGTAATCAAATATGCTTTCCAATTTAAGTGATAAACACTTTAGTGGTGCAAATTTGCAAGACATTGTTCTGAGCTGTTCAGATGAAGTTATTGTTTAAAGAAACAATAATACATTTAAAAAAAGAAAAATTTCCAAGATATTATCATCAGTCTCCATTATTTTTGGAATGTAACAAAGAAAATTAATAGATGAGAAAGCCATTTCCAAAACACTAAATCTCTGTCATGCCAAATACCAAACACCTAATTCCAATAATTGACTTATTAGTCTATTTAATTAGAGCTAGAAGAAAAGCAGAAAAAGAACAATATAACAACTCATTTATCCTCCTCACGTTGGGTACTCAACAGGATGTGTCATACTCATGTTCCATATCATACATAAACACGTACATAAAACCCATATAGCTGACCACATTCATATTTACAGAACAGAGACTGAATTTGAATGGAGAATTTCATCAGATTAATACTTTTTTCTTGACTTCTGATGCCAAAGAAATCCATGTTATTTTATGACCACTGAACAGGAGTCCACTGTATTTCTGTCATAAATATTTCTACCACAAATGTGCCACTACTACTGAAGTCAAAAGTCAGACAAAAACTAGTAAAATACATCCAACTAAATTCAGAATTTGTCACAACTAACAGGACCTATAAAAACAGAAACTATTTTCAGTAACAGCTAAGCAGCTAAGAAAACAAAGATTTAGGAAGGAATTATAACAAACAGAAAAATGAGCAATTTTCTAATTGGAATATTTTCATGAAATTGCAAAATATCAAATAATACTTCATAGCTAAATGCCAAGAAGCATAAATGCTACTTCCTTCAAGTTTTTCTTTTCAGTGTGGAATAGGATTCAAACATTTGTACTTGGAGACAGCAGCACTAGGTCCAAAATTCCTTGGCAGTAATAAAACTGGTCTATTGACGTTCTTCCATATCAACCATGAGCATTCACCTGCAAATGACTTTACTTGAAACTGCTGAACACTTATGTTCAAGCTAGATCCCTCACTGTTAGCACACAGAGGATCCAACTTGAAGCAGACTAAGCATGCTGTACTGTATCAGAAATACTACTTAGCATTGTCTTAAGAGCTAGAAAAATCATACTTGTTTCAGGATATATGTTTTACTCTTGCAGTGTTTTAAATCATCCTACCACAGAAGGACCACAAGAGTGAAAACACTTATGAAAACATTTAAACTTACTACTTCTCGCTGTTCTTCTCTAGGAGCCAGTAGAACCGATAACAATATACTTCCCAGGTCATGGTCAGGGTAGTGAGGATCCTTAAGACTCAAGGTAACATCTGTTTGCCTAGGAGACAAAAACATAAACAAATATTTTGATTTCAGGCTCTCATATAATGAAATTTCTGAATCATAAGAATTAATGGAATAAGCATTTATAGGAAGCTATTTGAAAATGACTTTTTAAGTTTAGCCTATGTCTATTTTTAAGAATTACAGCCTAAGTACTCATAAATAAATATTGTTACTCCATGTTAAGTACCTACACATGCTGAAGTAATTAAATCTGAAATAATATTAATTTCAATTAAGAGAAGAAAAATAAACTAAACAGTAGGTGATAATGCTGTGAATGAAGACAATAGGAAACAGGAATAAAGTGGTTATAAAACTAATCTCACTGTAGGCACTGTAACAAAGGTTTTTGCACAATCAGTTAATATATTGTTAACACTCTTATTACACTAATTCCCTAAACCTAAAGGGTTTTTCTTCTGTTAGCTTTATGTGACAGCGGTTTATTATTTTTATGCATAATGTTCTATTTGCAATTCCACAAATATGAAATTAGCAGACCACAACAAGGAACTACTCCGTGGGCTTGTTTGTGCCATACCTGTTTAATTCTAACGACGTGAGATCCAAAAATGCTGAACCAATGAAGTCATCTTGAAGTCCAAAGTCATAATCAAAGACCTAAGATGCACAGGAGACGAAAGCATTTTCCAGCATTAGTTTGTTTGTTTATTTGTTTTAAAGCTCATGTATGGTTCTTGAAACTCAATTTCCAGAGCTAAATCACATTTCCCATATTTTAAATCAGCCTAGCTAAAACTAAGCTGAAATTTACTGGCTGCTAAATAAAGTTCAAAGCTGCTTTTTTAAAGGTCAGAACGTGCAACGTAAAGACACATGGAATGTAATACTACTAGTCTATTTGATGTGAACGCCATCAATTTTATAACAACAAAAAAAAAAAGCTTTTTTTTTTTTAAATAAACACAGGCACTAAAAGAAGACAACCAAAAAAATGACTAAAGCAAGAAGTGCTTGTTATGCATCAATTATGAGTTTTACAAATCACAAGGCACAAAGGTGGGATATAACTGTGAAAAAGGAGATTATTGTAGCACTTGCATCAGTATTAGGAACGATAAAATTGTATCAGACTAAGTTTTGAAGGTTTTATAAATTTCTAGATTTTACAAATTTTATAATCTAAGATGAAAAATTAATGGATATATGGAGGGAAATATTGACATTTGTTATTCCGCTATGAGGAGCCTGCCTGCTAACTGGCTACCTAGTTGAGAAAGCATCTGGACAAACTTGCAGAAATCTAGACAGGAATCTGTGACTAGTACATTGAATGGTACCAAAAATTTGAGATGGGTTATACCTTCTCAAGGCAGAGGGATGTAGTGACACACTACAAAAGTCAAAAATAGGAAAATGTAAATTATCAAAATCAAACTTTTGGGGCAAGTTAAACTTCATGGCAAACATTGTCATAAGAATTTCTGAGAACTGGAATATACTTTCAGCTCTAAATAACAGTGACAGTCACAGATAGCTAGTAATGAAAATATTTAACTGAGATGTGGTGGCCCTAGGTTCAAGGTCTTTGATTTTGATATAACTACTTTAAATACTGTATTACAGAATCTCTTTTCCAGGCAGTTAAAACTGCTCATCTTATACAAATATCTTAATATGCACCGGCTTAAGACAGAAGTAAACAGCAATTGCATCACTCAGTGGTTAAAGCACTGCTGAGTGACACAAAGGATCGAATCCAAGTATTTGAACGTAAGTCCAGCATATGCAATCTACCTGAGTACATACACTCATATTTTTGATATCTAATTATCATTCTAATGTGGAAAGACAACAAAATGATAAAATCTCAGCTTATGTTGCAAAATAGAATTGTTTTTTCCCCATAAAAATTATCAGGAAAACATCAAATGAATGATTTCTGCTGACTTAGTAAAACTTAACTCTGTCTTAAAATACCTGAATAAGCTATGAAAATTTAAATATTCAGGTGATGTGTTCAGAGTACAAACACGGGAAGATACGCATTATACTGACAGACACAGATTTCCTTGAAAGACTAAGAATATATATTCCTATTCCCTTGTGACCTTATTGGAGGTATTGGGTATAAAGAAATCAAAACAGGCAGCTATGTTGTAACTGTGCCTCTTCGAATCTGCTTCTCTCTTTTTCAGTCCTGGAAACATGTTAATTCCTTCTGAGTTGCTGAGAGTAATACGAGCAGGAAAGTGCCAACAAAAAAACTATAATTAATTTTAACAGTTTCTGATAGTGATGCGCATTATCTGGGCAGAATACATGAAATTACTGGAGGAGACTGCCAATACAGAGACATACTCAGACTTTTTCAGTGGCGTTGATCTAATGATTCTGTAATTCCATAAGTATATTACAGTTACAATTTTTGTCATCTATTTCAGATTCAGATTAATAATAACATGAAGCATTGTATCATTTCAGACCAATTAAAAGGAACATATAGGCATGATCTAAGTTTCTAATAATTCTCAGAGAATTACTGATCTATGTATGTTCTAATTAGAAGCCTAAGACTACAGGTTTTTTCCTATAAAAAAATTCAATTCTGCAAAAGTTATCTACTTTGTTTTATAAAATTATGGATCACTTTTGGAAAGGCATCACCATAAGACATTTGGGTTAGGAAGTGCTTTTCCATTCCAAGCCTGTAAAACAATGACCTGGATCTTTTTTGAGTACAGGAACTTCTACATTTCATTCCAATATAGACAACTGAGAAATATTAGGGCACTACTACAAATTACTCTGCATACTGTTGGCCTCTCTTTGATTTAAAATAAAGAAACTTGATTTTTTTTTTTGAAGAAATGATGCCTCTCATGGTAAAGCTGTCCTCACTTGCAATATACTCAGACTAGCCAAAACGTAAAAGGAAAAAAAACAAAAAACAAAAACACCCCATGCACTAAAAAGCAAACATAAGCAAGCATATTGTGTTCAGAGTATAGATCATAAAATTTGTAAATAAAACAAGAAGAATTGGGTCTTGACTAATTTTCAGATTACTTGCAGCAAAGATTGGCTTTTAATGGGATAGATTATGCTTCATGTCAGAATTATCAGAATCATGTAATATTTCCATAAACAAAATGGATACCATCAACACAAAACAGTTTTGTGTTTTGTCCTAAGAACACACTAAAAATATAAAATTATGGCCTGAAACAAAGAAAAATTCCCGTACTTACATTATTTCTTTAGAAATTCCTACATCATCAATATACAGATGTACTTTAAATATTTTTCACCTCAAAATTCTTTAGTAATGTACTATTACACAACTTTTTTCAGTGTACAGAAATTAAAAAATATGAAATCCTTCAGTAACTATTCTGCTGTAATTTCACAGACAAACTAAGTAAGCGCCTCACCTTTATATATAAAGGTTCTCTGGGATGATCTATAAGAATGCAAGCTTTTTCTTCCCACACAGGATTGAGGTTCTTGTGTATTGTCTTACTTCTAAATACCTCTTTTCCTCCAATTTTGAACTTGACGTATGGATCACTGGTTCCTGTTAAAGACAGATATATGGATACAGTTAATTATACAGAAAAGAGAATAAATTATTAAACAGAACTGAATACAATCTTTCCTGATATTCAAATTAAAAATCAACAGAGGAGAGAATTAAAATTTGTTTTTACTGTCACATTTCATTTTACACAGTGTGATTACTCAGGTAACAGTGCGTTAACATCACAGAATGCGTGCTTACGTTATTCTTTGTCGTTTGGAATCCAAAGTCTGTTCATCGTGGATGAAATACTGGCTATACCAATGCAGTTTTTAGTCAATGAAATGTTGTCTTTAACAGCATTAGGATTTTTTCTTAATGTAATCACAAAAAATAGATTACCAGATCAAAACAATTTCCATAATACCTAGTTACATTACGTCTTTGAAAAGAGTCAGGAAAATACTAAGAACGGTTCCACTGACATCACTACCATAACTCCCATCGACTTCACTGTGCCCAGGGCTCCCACCTCAACGATGAAAGACTTCTTATAACGCTCTCGATGAGTGAATTCACTCCACAAAGTTCACAAACACCTGCTGCAGCAACCATAACTGCAGGAGAGGGCAGGAGGTAAGTACCCTGATACAACTAAGTAACAAGTTACTGCGACTAGAAAAATAATCCCATTAAGAAACAGAAATGTTAAAATGGACATGAATAGAGAATGGATAGGAACATCTGGGTGTAGACACATCAAAAGGAACAACCGGCAGAAGCAGGACTGTAAGAAGGGCACGTGTTGAGGGCACACAGATCAGCAGTTCACCCAGGCACACACCTACACATGCTTCTCGAGACATCCAGATTGGGAGATACAGCCAGCAAGTGAAAACCTGATGACGCCCACAGAGGGGCAACACAATAGAGAGAGAAATCACTGCCAGCTCTTAGAAGGTACAAAATGGCATGTCCAAAACCAGCACACAGTCACCATGTGGTGACCAGCACACAGTCACTGGCATGTCACCAGTTTGGATATCCAAACCAGCATGTGGCTCAAACTAGTAAGAGGCCCTGAGGATGTGAAGGGGTCTTGCTGGCCAGCATCCCTTTCCCAGGTCCTCAGAAGGAGTCCTTGACAAACACATCTTGGCGTTCACGAGCATGTGGGTGGGAGAGCGTGAACAAAAGTGACTGAAATCAGCTCTGCTAACCCGTGGGAAGAGGGGTGGCTGACCACAGGGAAAAGGCAGGGGCAGAGGAGGGAAAGTGCCTGCTGGATGCACTCCCAGCAGTCAGGCAGGCTCTGGGAAACCAGTCCCCAGCCTCCACTTTGATAAACACTTGTGCTGGAACACACCAGCACCGCTGCTGACAGTAGCGATCGTGTGCTCCTCCTCCGCAAACACGCCGCACTTCTACCCTTTCGCTGTCCTTCCCCTGCGACAGAACAGCATTTGGGGAACTGGCTGGTAAAATGGATTAGGGAACTGTTCCAGCTGAGAAATGCAGTTATTTTGCAGATGGATGGGTTCCTGCTTCAAGTTTGTCATACAGCTACAAGGAACAACAGTTGTGCCAGCTACTGTCCTTACTAAGCTGCTGCCTCAACAGAGGCTGAAGGAAGACAACTGGTCTTTTCCTGTGTATTTTTGAACACAAAAAAATGTAGTTGTGCCTTTAAAAAGTTGAACAGAAAATTCAAACTAGTGCCTTCCCTAAAACGCCAGTTGATAAGATTTCCCTTTTATGCAAGTGAAATTCATTTCATTGAAAGTACTGGCAGGAATTCATACTTTCAGTCCTGTCAGCTAACTCTCGACGATAGTTGTATTTGAGTCTAATTGATCCAAGCCTCTTTTAAAATAAACACAATTCATCTAACGTGAATAAAATTATGTCTTCATGAGTAACAGATAACTTATGAGACAGAAATGTTGATTTTTAACGGATCCCCCGAGCTCCTCCTACGGAGTTTTGTAAGAGGTTTGTGCCTAGGCCCGTCCCAAGCCGCAGTGGCTGCTACCCCAGGCTTCTGCACAGCAAGCCTGGCATGACCCCACCTCTTTGCACTATTTTATGCAGCCACAAGATGGCACTACTCTTTATCTTAAAGTATATATCCTATCCAAATCTGTAGCTGTGGAAATCTGGGCTCTCACATTTGACAGGGTTATGGCCATTCTCCTTTATACTTACGGGGACATGGTTTCAGCGGCGCTCATGTGTTTGGTCCAGCAACAGAAAAGAGTTGATTAACTTGATCCTTAGTTCTTCTGAGAGCCGCAGATTAACTTGCCTTTCAGCAATACTTTCAATTCTGCAAACTTCGCAAATTTTAAAACCCTTTTCAAAGTTTGAGATCTATGTAAAATACTGTTGTGAAATATATAATATACATAATGAATATTTTAAGATCAAGATGTTAAAAAGTTTAATACCAATTAACGCTTAAGTGTCAAATTTAGTAGCAGAGCTGGTCAAATGTCAGGTCCACTTGAAATACACTGCCTATATAGTGGCTTGGATCTCCATGCCGTAAGTGCTGGACACGCAACCACTGAGAACCTTGATTTAAAACAGCTATACTTTAAAGCTAAGAACTCATTAGATCCATTAAGTTAGAAACAATATGCTCTTCACAGGCCTCTCACCATGAGAAACAGAAAGAGGAGAAGGGAGGAAAAAACAAACAAACCCCACAGCTATGCAATCCTTCACTAATACTCAGCGGACTCGATACCAACCTTAGACATGGTCTTTTTAAGCATTAAGCTCAGCAGCCAACTCAACTTTCTTTTCCCACACCCATGACTTCCCACAGCCCAGGCAAAGAAGAATGCACAAAGAAACAAAAGGCTTTTCTGGAGCAGGTCTAGAACATTATGTCCGAGCAGCAAGGAGGCAGAAGGGAGAGCAGCACAGGGATCAAAACTCCATCCCATAAAGAGGTTTCTACTGAACAGCATCAAGCCACCGCCAGCACAGCTCTGGGTCACAGGGTCCAGCGATCTAATGATATAGATGCGTGCGTGTGTATATGTATATACACACACACGCTTGTATCTTTTAAGTTTTAAAAAATGTGAACAGTTCAATCTATATATGCAATATTTTTGCTCTTTTAAAGGAAAAAGAATCAGTTTACTCATGATCATAACTTTAAAAGCAACTACGAGTTCATTACACAAAAACAGAAAAATTCAAACACCCTTCAGAATGAGCCTTAAATAACCTGCCATGGATTCCTGTTACTAAAGTCTCAGACTTTATCGGTTTCCTTTCTACCAAATGATTCAAATGATATCAATGGATTCACATGATTCTGGTATACTAAGGCCTAACTGTTCAAAGGTTTGTCTTAACTGTAGAAGTTAAGAATATAGTGACAATGCTGCCTTCACTCACAAGTTTAAAATCGTCCTTTGGAAAAAAAGCCATCTGTGAGATGCAGCTACTTTGCTGAAGGATCACCACTGCCACTGAAAAGGCAATAAGGATTCTTTGCACACGGTGGCAGCCTCTCTTTTGCTACGAAACATCAACGTAACACGCACCTAAAGATGCTGCCAGCAGAAACTAGCCATCAGTACTAGCACACGTTGTTATTTGATCCTGTAAAACAAAACACCCCTCCAGTCCTGCAAATCCAACTCCCTAACACATACGGATGTGCCAAAAGACCACTCAGGGTGTTTCCTCTCTCTGCACACAGGCATCATCTAAACTGCACTTCGCTTTGCAAGTTTAGGGCACAGATTAGGTCTCTTGAGCAGACACAAAAGATGTCAGAAATATTTTACTGGAAATATATCCAAGATGTTTGTTAAAATTAATACTAAATTCCCTTCCAGAAGCAGAGAACCATGGTAGTGTAATTAGAGTGGAAACACAACAAAGGCAGATTTGGTCAGGATAACTATCTGAAAAAAGCTGAGAAAAAGAACCTAAGTGCTCTGTAAGCTTTAGACATTCACCTCATCATGTTTCTGAGGCTTCACATCAGGCCTCAGCTTTATTAGGCTACATGTTGAGCCAACTTTTTTTTCTTCGTAATGGAATCATATTTAATATAATGTGATAACCTGCTAAACGAAGAAAATTCAATACAGTACCAATGAACACAGGGATAAATGCAACCACAAGATCAAGTCATGAACATGAAACCATTCCCCCAAAACTGGTGCCAATGAGAGAGGAAGGATAAGGCGAAAATCCCCATATTCCCCTACAATATTTTTGTACTTGATGTGAGAGAAACTCAAACTCCCATCACGTCTGAAAATCCTCTGCTGAAGAGCTACCTGTAACGTATGCAATGGGAACTAAACATCCAAATCCTAAAGGCAAGTATTTTAAAATCTTACACTGAAGAGAAATTACAGGTAAGAAGTGTTCATGCTAGTATATAAAAAAAGCAACAGTATAACTAAATGTAGGTGAACGACAATTAAAAAACAGCAGGTTTTTAGCCCTCGCTTTATATTGTACTTCACATAAAAAAATTTTTTCCTTTACATTTTAGAAAAATAATGAGTTAGGAAGTACATTTATTACACAAGCTAATTATTTCACTAAATGCTTAACTACTTAACACTAAAAAATTTACTAACCATGACTAAATGCACTGATTTTTCCAAACACTGCTATCCATTGACTTATTCAGTTATTCAGAATAACTTCTGAAATAGAATATAAAGCCATATGTAAGCCTTCTCCCAAAAAATAAGAGTGATTTTACCCACAAAAGCTCTTACATAGTTAAGATGTTCAGCACTGTCCAACTAAAACTCCACTTTTAACTTTAGGGAGGGTTTCAGGGGCAGGGGTTAAGTTATTGTCACAGACCTGCATTATTAAGCTTTTAATTTTCTGTCTGGGAACACCTGGTTTTCAGATGAATGAGGAAAAGCTCTCACCAAGGAAAGCAGAACAGGTCTGAGGAACAGACCCTCTTCTCTGCTCCCTAAGGCTTTAGTCATAGGGGAGGAAAGCAAACCAGCCCATCGAGGTCCTGCTTGTAGGTAGTTATCACGGCTGCAAAGCGGGTCCAATGGACACAAGAAGATCTGCACCTACCTGCAGCAAGCCAAACAATCTCAACCTAGGGAATTTCACTTAATTTAATTTATTGCCAATTAACATAAACTTTTAATTACTGTTTCAGCTATTGAGAAAAAAAATTAGATGATGACTAAGCAAACATTTAGGTAAACACCTTCCCTCCCGCTTTCCCAGGATCAGTTTCAGACACCTCCTCTCCCCCCTTCCTCCCCCTCCCCTGGTCGAGCGCTGGTTCTGGCATGGGCCACTGGGGGCATCACCGCCCCACCACAAGTCCCCCCCACGGCTGCGCCCCTCAGGGGTGCCCCCACCTTGGCACAGAGCACCCCCTTCCAGGAGCGCATCTCCAGCCATGTCCCAACAACATCCCCTTCACTCATCTCCTTCAAAAACAGGCCTCTCCACACACCGCCTTCACGTGCCCTCCCAGACCTCCCCTTGTGCCTCCCGCGTCTCCCCACATCTTGGCCTCCTCATGCACCTCCTGCCCCTAAGGGCTGCCTCCCTATCTTAAACGCATCTAAGTAGCGGTCCCACCTGCTCCCCTGCCGATGCCAGTTTGGGGGGGGGGGGGGGGGAGGGGAAATGATGGGCCCAGGACATCTCCTGGCCTCTGCTGACACTGGGCACCCCTGCGGCCCCACTACCCAAACCCTGCCAGCTCTGCATCCCCCCCTTTTTTTAAACCTACACAAGCATTAAAGCTAAGCAGCAATGTTCAAAAGGCTGCATCCCTGTCCAGGTGCTAAGGCGCCCACCAGCCTCCTCCGGACGCACCACAGGCACGCCCAGGAAACGCCCCGCACTATGAATTACAAGCGCGGTCCCTGCTGCCAAGGGCTCCATTCCAGCTCGCTCATACGCAAGGCGACACAGCTAAGCGCGCCCTGAAGCAGTCAGCTGATGCTAACCTGCTACCTCAGCCCTCCACATCACATACCAGTGTGCAAGAGAGGAAGGCTGAAGCTCCCCACAAATGGTCACGCCCAACTACCCCCCAGGGGATGGCACCTCCACAGTACCCAATGAAAAATATTTTCTGTACTTGCATGGAAACCTACCCACTCAATCCTAGGCCCGTGCGTCACAGACACCTTCCAGGAGCCTGAGGACACCATGCCTCCCACCACACACGCACTATCACCAATGCATTAGTTAACTCACCAAGTTTGTAGTTGCATGATGCTACACTGCTCATATTTGCAATATGCAAACAAAGTTCTGCCCCGAAGCTGGAAGCCAAGGTCAAAAAAAGCTCCGCTGAACCATAAAGAGCATCCAAGCAGGGATTAAGACTCTCTTTAGCATCCAGATGATGCTCATTTGTCTTTCCCCAAACACCCCCATTCTGCTTAGGCTCCTGCTTAACCAGGAATTAATGACAAGGTCGTAGGGGCAGGGCAACACCAACATCCATGGGTGCTGACCCAAGGTGGCACGTTCACAGGGTAGATACCTACTCAACTGAAGTCTGGAAAGGAGTATAGCATTTGGTTCGACTGCATTAAACCTCTGAGCATGCCACCTTTCCATCCACGGTCATTAGTGTGTGCCCCAAAACACAGACATGCATGAAGTTAACAACTACCCACGTCTTTGCTTTTTTTTTTTTTTTTTTTTTTTTTATGCTGAGACTGTCATTTCACCTTCTTTAAGATGATAGACATAAAAGCTTCCTGAAGCTTTAGGTAACGCACTTCAACTTGGTTCAGGTTAGTGGTTTAAAAAGATACAAGCTCTAAAAAACATTAACTGGAAGTCACCATAGCTAAATAGGGCTTGCTGCTGCACAGCACATATGAGCAATATTACAGGAATAAGCACAAGGTAAAAAAGCAGTAACTAGGCAAAAAACATGGGGGAATGGATTTCTTCATGACTGCAAGTAAGCTAGCAACATAATCATTTCTAGAAGCAAAAATAAGGCCAAAGCATGTTATTAAACAATTCATTCCTGCTGAGAACTATAATTAAACCTCTGTCATGCCCTTCTGTTATCCTCCCGTTTTACTTTCAATCTTGGAAATGCTTCATCTGATCTACAAATATTAACAAAAGGAAGCAAACAGCTAAGGGTGTAACACTAGAGTCTGTATTGTGAAAGTGTCCTACGTACACTGGGATGGTTGACCCCGTAACTATTCTTCACAGCCAACTCTATTCCTCCTTCAGACAGTCTCATACCCTTTAAAGGAACAGAGGCATTTCTCACAAAGCAACTCCCGAACTTCCTGAGATTTTTGCTCAGCATAGTGCCATGAGCCAACAGTAAACAGCTGGCTTTAATTCACCAGGTCCAGATGACTCAGCTACCACTGCCTATAGGTGGCACCTTCCAGGAAAGGAAGAAGGGCAGAAACCCATCAGCTGCCTACCATCTCTGCACATACATCTCTGAGCTTATGTTCATCCTTAATACACAAGGTTTTGCCTAGTCCTTAACCTCAACCACCTTCACACACAGGACTTTATTAGATTTTTACCTGTAGTTATCTGATCACCAAATAAATAAATCTATCATAGAAAAGCTAATCAGGACATTCCATACATCTTTTTTCTAGGCTACAAATGTTCACTGTTGATTTCATGCTAACTGTATAGGACCACAGAGATGTGCAATAACTTTGAAGCCATATTACCTGTAAAGCTTAACTGTTAATAAAAATCACTTGGTCTAGTTTCATCCCATGCAGAACTCTTTCACTAACATCCAGCTCTTTCCCCTTCTTTCTGACTCCAGACACACTCATTCCCTGAAGTGTCTTAGCCTCCTGTTATCATCTCTATTACACTCCAAGGCAGAAAAAGGCTGGGGGAGAGCTCTTGATTGAGTACCTTAAGTAAAACATCTATCAGTTCATAACACTATACATACTTTATATTTCCAAATTCTAATACAAGAGCCTCACAGCTAAAAGGAAACACAGCAGAATACATCTGCTCAGGAGTACTGATATTCCAAACTTTTATTGTTAAAGCTAAGGAAAAGAGTTACCACAAATTATTTGATATTAATTTAACAAACAAATAGTAGTCTCTTATTAACTGCAGTCTAAGACTATCTTGTACAAAAGCTGCCAAGCCTATTTTCTAATAGGTCTTCAGCAACCTCCCGCATCCATAAACAAAAAGCAACAGCCTTCCCATACATAATCCTACTTCCTGTCCTTCCTAACAAAGAATTATCCACTCAAATCACCTACAAAGGATACGAACTGTTTCAAATGATGCAAAGCACTTCTGGACCACCTAATACTCTAAAAATGAAGATGCCAATTACAAATTCACAGTCTCCACCACATGGACGTTACAGAATGCAGAGTTCCTTTACTCCAAAGTCAACAGGGAATATGAAAGTTTAATTATTTGGTGCCAATTAAAAAAAAATTGGTTATAGCAATCACATCTGTTTAGTTTTTCAAAGACTCACTTCTGCTCTGAAAAAATGTAGCTTAACTATCATGTTTCAATGTAGCCCACAATATGTGGCTTTGTTTAATAAACACTCATTTAAACAAATACTAATTATATTTGTGAAATAGAAACAAAAAAATAAGGCATAGTATTTGACTGCCGCGGTTTACACACTGGTGCTTATAAATGCCTATTTAGCACATAAAATTCAGCTTTGAAACAATAAAAGCCACTATATGAAAAAACAAATCACTGTTCATTATAAAAAATATTCAGATCAATTAGTACATCAGAGCCTTCTGTGCGAGCCACAAAATTCATTCCTTTTCACTGCCTCTCATGTCTTATTAGTACTGAACATACACAAGTTCCACCAGAAGGTAACAGTTATATCACTAGCAAAAAAGCAAGTTTCTGATAAACATATTGTCATATGTTTACTGGCAATGAAACCAAAATTCAGTCTGCCCCATTTCAGAGAACTGTTCCATAGATGCCTGGTCTTCTGAACTCAAATGTCTGTTGTGTCGACTACTTCACATGCTCCTATTCTCACCTGCCTTCACTAAGAAGTTCCTGTTGACTATCCAACATTCCCAATTCTAGTTAGTTACGCCCTCAACCCCCCCCCCCCCCCCCCCCCCAGAATACCGTGGTTTCTTATTTTGGGGGTGTCATTGTAGTAAGAGATTACCCCAGGAAGAGAAGCAAATGATTTTTATTTCTTTTTCCAAATGTGGCAAAAGCTTTAACTGTAAGTAGATTAAATGCTTTGGATGGAACAACTAGTATCAGTCTTGCATCTCATCTTTAAGTAGCTATTCCAAAAAAAAAAGATTAATTCAAATTACCTAGCAATGTGAATGCAAAGTAGATTATCTGAATCAAACTAAACCTCTGTGTAGACACCTGATACAGAATTAATATCCTTAATTAACACCCACCATAAAGGTCACGGTGATCTGAACCAGATGGCTGATACAAAGAGAAGTAATGTCATTTCAGTAATTCACTTAAAAATGAATTTAGATTAATTTTCCTGAGTGTTCCGATATTAAAACAACTTTTCTTTTTAGCTTTAACTTTTTATGAGGCTTGAATTAAATAGTCTGTGCCTTTTTTTCAAATAGACTACTCCCGCTGTCTGCTGCCTCTGCACTCTCCAGTCTACAGTGAATCTGCAGGTCTCTTGTCCAAACCAAAGCAAGTCCACAGCAGCATCACTAGTTACTAAAAGCAACCTTGTGTTAGGAGCAGATATTGACATCCAAACCTCAGTGTGTTATCTAAGCTCACTTCATAGTATGAGAAAAGAAACATGCTGTCCTAAAGTAGAGCATTAAAACAGCTCAGATGGTGCCTAGGATGAGTAGCTCAGACACAGACTTCTGTATTCAAACATATAAAGTTAGAAGGGTGAATCCCACTTCAAGAAACAGAAAATCACAGGGGAAAGAACAGTACTCTTGTTAGGAAGTGCATCATAATTAAAATTATTTTTAGTGTTATCTCTATTACAGTAATGTCACAAATCAAGATGAAGGCCTGAACCTGCTAGATACCATTTGGCAAAACAAAAACATAGATAGTTGCTCTCTCCCAGAGGTTCATAATTTGTCTAGAAAAAAAAGACAAGACAGTCCTGCTTCAAAAACTTGGGTGAAATTTCCTGAAAATATCTGTAAAGAAAGCTCATTGCTCTCCTTCACAGCCTTAAAACTTTCCATTGCTGCGATGGCTTCAAAGTCTCATCAACAAATCGCTTGATAATATGCCAAGATCCTTAGCATCTCACTAACCCTGTCCCTTCCTGTCTATTTCCATCCACCTCTTGTCTCTTGATTTGCTATTTAGATTTTGAAAACATTGGGAAATTACCATCTTTCTTCCTGTATTTATGTGCACTGCCACTCCTAGGCACTGTAGCAATGAAAATGAAATAATATCACAAGAAATGAAAAAGAGGTCTCAGATTTAAAAAAGAGATAATGGCTTTTCTGATTAACCCTGTTAATAAAACAAGTTAGTGACATGTTTTTCATGTTAATAAACATGAAAATAGGTGGAAGATTTATTAAATATAGACCACAATTGTGCATTGTCTTCCTTTATTGGTACCTTCATTGTGATTGATTCTTTTCTTTAGTAGTGAAGTGGGTGCAGGAAATACTGGAGAAAAGTAACTATGTTTAGAAAAACAAATTTATTCTAAATGGCAAAAGCCAGGACCATCTTGCATCATTTCAGCTTTAGACTGGATCAAATAATTCTGTCAGTGATCCTCAATATTTATCTCCTTTCAAATCAAACCACTCTTTAGCCATGTGTTAGATGACCTATTTTTTTCATATCTAACAGTTGCAAAGGTTCAAAATAGTGTTCAGGTGAGACATCCTAGATTTGCCTAACCCCTGTGGTGCAGAAGACTTAAGATTTGAACCGACCCAACTTTAGGGAGTGAAAGTCACATAAAACTGCCCAAAACTGGAAACTCCCACTAGGACAAAAAAATGAAAAGTTATCACGAGTTGTCATGCAAACTGTTGTATTTAGACTTCACATATAATTTATTGACTGTATACAGAAAAGCTGTAACATTACCGTCTACAAATGAAGACCTCCTTCACCGTGTTTAACATTTTAAAATATTACAAAATACTTTTGTTAAAACATCTCTTCCTAATATCTGTGGGATTCGTGACTACAGGAAGGTGTGAAAAATAGCAGTTTTTCTTCAATGTCATGAAGAAGGAACTCCGCTCCTCTCCAATCCCTTTTAATTTTATTAAGATACCCCTGAGAAAATGCTGGATCTTCTGCTAGCCAAACAAAAGCAACAGAGCTTTCAATGGTCAGCATTAATTCGGAAAAACATGGATATTTATTTTATTTGTAAAGCATGGTTGAATCATTTAAATAAGATTTAAGCATGATTCTTATTAATATGTATTAATTTAAACAGAGGTACATGCAGTAATCAAATGAAACAGTTTGCTCTCCTCCTAAAATTTACAAATAAATTATAAAGTTCCTGGAGTTATTTAAAACTTGACCATTTATTTTTCCAAGACACCTAGCTTTTGCAAAATCAGTCAGAAGTTTCTACGGCGACAGAGGACTCCTGTTTCCTTTATCGAAAGGATACAGCTCACTGCAGGTCTTATACATTATTCTCCAGTTTTACAGAAGTCATCTTTTTTACATCTACTTGTAATGGACAAAACTGGTAAGTTGCCCTTTGTCAATATAACAATATAGTCAATAACTTTTCTTTCTAGTAAAGCACTGAAGTTTCTGTCATTCCCTAGGAATAATGATTTACTATACATTAAATACAAATTTAAATAAACATCAAATAAACAATGACTGAAAAGCTGTAAAAGCTGCATTTTACAGGTGTAAAATGAAAATTCTAGGTAAATAAAAATAGCAGACCATATGTCATGCAAGATAAAAAAAAAAAAAAGTACAATACACATTTAGCACCTCATTTGAAATTGATACTCACTGCATATGCATTCCCACTCAAGTCATGTGAAGGAGACCCTACACTGTGAAGAAACATCCACAGAAACCGAGTATGAGAAACAGGCCTTTAGCTAGTAACTATATTAAAGTTCTTACAACAATATTTTAATTTATTTCCTTGCTTACTTGCATATACTCATCTGAAAAGAACTGATACAATAATATTATGCTAACAAAGCATGGCTTTCTATTCTCTTACAGTGATAAGACATAGAGGTGTAATACCCTTTCTAACGACTTCAAATTAACAGGCGAGATCCTTCCAGCTGAGTCAGGGTGATGCAGACATCCCAAGCCAAGCTGCTGCTACCGGTGATCTGTCAACTTAGCCTCCCCTACCAAGAGCCTACATGAGGGCTACTGAACAGGGGGGACCACTGCAGTGCTACACAATCCTCCCTGGCTAATAGGAAACCTGATCCAGGGACTCTGTCTTTTTAATCTTGGCATCAGTTCCCACTGCGATAGTCCACTCAGGGGCATCACACAACATTTGACACAGACATCAGTTCCCACTGCGATAGTCCACTCAGGGGCATCACACAACATTTGACACAGATTTCTGCATTTTCCATAGCATGGGGTGAATGGGCAGCAGGGGCAACATTTTAAAGAAAACAAACCCAGCACAGCTGTTGTGTAGCAGCTACCCAATAGCCACCCTAATGAATGGAAGTGTAGGCTTTTTGCAGTTCAAAAGCTGTAAACCATACCATTTTAATAACACCTTATATGCTTATGCATTACAGGCTACAATTGACTTGAAATCCTACTAAACTCCCCCACACACACACCCCCTTTTTTCAGTACCATGAAAGTACTCTTGCTTTACCTCCATTACTTTGTAACTAGTGAAATAAGACAACTTAAACCTTTGAGGAAATGTTTACAGCTTGGAAAGACATACCCAGTGCACATCTGTATCTAGAAGGTTATCTAGAGATGTATCCAGGAACATACATGTTTCTTCCCCTCTTATGATTATTCATGTTCTTTAAGAACAGAAGCTATTAAGAAGGAATGAAGGCTTCACCTCCACAAGTATCACCAATAAACATCCTGCAGTCTACAACACTAGCATCGCATTCCACATGTCTAGAAAAGAAAGTTCATTTAACTATGCAACACACTGTGATGTGAAATTGAATATTAAACAAGTTCCTACAACACTTGAAGGACAAGTAACATGGCAATGAAACTGAAGGATGAGAAATTGTTTGTGATTCATTATTGAATAAATGCAGTTACTGAATAATGAACTCCATGGTGCATTCGTCATGGAAAAGAAAGGGAGGGAATATCTTTTACACACTTAAACCAGACATAGCCATTTCTAAAGGATGGTTTAAGAAAAAAGAAAAGCATGCAAGAGAGCGCACGTGCATGAGAGCACACACACACAGATTAAAAAGAGCAAAAAGAAAGCTCTCTAGTGCTATCATCAGCATCTTCTGTCAGGCCAACTGCAAGCACATTTAAATTATTTTTATCCTTTCCTGAACTAATAAAAAGGGAATCACAGCTACAATTTTCTAGCTTGCAAGGAAGAAGTTCCCTGACAATTTACAAGGAAGAACCTGAATACAAATAGAAAGCTATGTCATGTATGCTTTGGATTAACTGTATTTGTTAACTAACGTTACTCCTTCCTTGATAAATCCTAAGTCATAGGAATAATGGTGGTAGAATAGGACACCTCCCCCCGCCAAACACACACACACATTATAGCCTATAAGCATCTTACGGTACTTCTACCAGACTAGAGGGGAAGTTGGCCTCCAACACAAATTTGGGCTCATCTACACTTGATTGCCACCACTCAACCCAGTCCTTCCTTTCTTGCCAATCTCATGGTGGTAGCTCACATCAAAGCCTCCGCATTGTGCTACTTCTGCGAAAAGTGGGGCTCTTCTACAGATGAAACAAAGTAAAGTTTTGTACTCCTTCGACTACCTGTATCTGTCTTTTGACTATTTCCATATGCTTAGATTATAAATGCAACAGGCAAAGGACTGTGCTCTCGATTAAGGTCCATGAGCCCCTATTTAGGACTTGACAACAAGTAATAAAAATACAAGCCTAGCAAGAGCTTTAGATCATCTCAGAAGAAATATAGCAGCCCTTTCCATAAGTCTGAGTTTCTGCACAGTCCAGTTGGGACTAGAGGATCATATTACAGAGAACAACATTGGTTTGGTTTTCCTGGGCTGAAATCAAACTCTGAGCACAATTGTTACTGAAATCATTCATTTTTAGACAGACCAGCTCTGAAGTTTTACGACTATAAAACCTGACAGAAGACAGAGATAGATAGTCTCAGGAATGCAATGTTTCCAGTCATGTGGTTTTTCCAGGTCTTAACAACAGAGATTTTTTACTATTCTTAGGCAGAAGGGTTATTTCCCATCATTTCCATCTTTTGGCCTTTAAGTTATTTATGCAGCAACTGATATTCACCAAACGCTGTGTTAAAAGGAACTGATAATATTGATGATATACAGCAGTCAAACAAGGAATACTTACAGTAATATCACCAACCTCTCCTGTTAGCAGGACTCCAATTTATTATGAGAGCTAACAAGAATACGACCATAGGAAGACAGCTAGAAATTACTACAGCAGGCAAACATCATCCAAACAGATGCCAGCACATAGTATTCTGACTGAAAATAAGCTAACTTCTTAGAATTCCCCTTATTTTGAAGAAGAGTTGATACTCCCAGGCAAACTGATTAAAAAATAACAATGAAAAAGTAACATTCTTGTCAGAGTACAAGTATGCATGTTAGGCGACCACCACTTTCGCATCACAGTATCCTCCATGAATTCTTTAGATTTTAGTGTTTGGCTTTCAACATTAAATGAGTTTTTGACTATACTTCTAGGGCATGATAACACCATTATATGGTTTCTATCACCAGAGGACTTTTGCTGGGTTTATTTCTAACATCCCTTAAATAAAACATCCTGTAAATGTTTTACACAGTACAAATGCTGGCATGCGTTATGTCCAGCTACATGAATTTGCCAACCTCTTATTTCTTGTTTCAGCATCTTATCCTCAGTATCTCCATAATTAAGAAAGACAGCTTTTCAAAAATTACTTCTTCCACACATCCACATTCCCTGGAGTTCTTAAAAATATGCATTATTATGTATACTTCTGATTCAAATAAAACTTAACAAAAACCCTTTGAAACACATTAGTATAACATTCTTACAAACTCTGATTTATAAACTCTGTGTTTTCACCAGCTATGGAATCTTGTATATCATTTCAGTTCTAAATATCAACCCTTGACTGCCATCTAAAAACTAATATTTGATTTCCTTTGTATTAAATACTGTTCAAATTCAGTATCTAATATATTAAAAAACATATCTAACTAAAGAGTTATTTGATGAATGTTCTCATTTAGCGGCATAAGGATACTGATCCAAAAGACCTCTCAAGAATAATTTCGCTTCTGGCTACCTGTTATGTATATAAAGGCTTGGAAAATATATCTTCAAACCTAAGCATATAGTTTCCTTTAGGAAGGACAAAACTAAGCAGATGTTATAAACCCATTTGAGGCCATGACAGAATTCTGCCAGAAGTAAAAATGTAAATGTCTTATCACATAGCTGAGATGCAGCTATGATACCATAGCACAATGGTGCTTGGATAGAAACTTGGATCAGCTTGAAGACAGGATTTCTTGTAAAGATGAGGTTAAAACAAGCAGTTGTGTTTCCTTCTGTCATAATGCACACACAGGAGCACAAATATTGCCTGTGACAATGGTGGCTTTTAATTCCATCATTTGAGAATGCAAATGCAAGATGTTGGTCCTCTCACAAAGAAAGAATGTTCTGTTCTTCTTTTGTTGGAATTATCAACAGCACTATTTATCAACTAATAGCCCTGATTAATGCAGGCACTGCTAGCCACATAAATACAGCTGCAATCTGCTTCCTTTTAAGGATGCTACAGTCTCTTTTTTGGGTAAATTTGGGGAAAACAAGTTTACAGAATATTCAAGACATAAGAATTCAAGTTTGAATTCTAATACTGCAAAACATTCAGTAGCAGGTTTCTGAGAAGATATGTGGAATTTAGTTAAAAAATTAAAGCACAAAAAGCTAAAATTAAAATTGAATTCTCTACCACTGTGTAGCTCAAGCATTCCTTTAGAGTGAAATTCACAGTCCTCAGAGAAATTTCAAGTGTCAGGCTTTAAGCAGAGGATCTGGAAAAAGCTTTGGAGGAAAGGGTTGTTATGGGCTGTAACAGTCTTACAGTAGGAGACTTCTGTGAGCCAGGTCTGTGGCAAATCTCTCAACATCCAGTTTTAATATCTAACACATCTATCCTATTAGCTCCATTTAGCATTTTGATTCTTAAACAAGTTTCCTGTGAACTGTCCCATAATTACTTTCTGACTCATGATGCCTAATGTGAACACTGCTGCAGCTGTAGCTAATGGCACAGAAACATTAGTACTGGCTCAGGCCGAAGTTTCCACAAGCTCACTCTTCTGTCTCCAGCAGGGCCTGAAAGCAGGTGCCTACAGAAAAACCAGAACAGGACAAGCATATACACCACCTCCCTTAACGTCCTCCTAGACATCAAGGATTTGGAGCAGAGATCAAGAGAGGATTTAGACAAAAATGACTTCCCAAATCAAACACCTTCCTCTTACACTTACCACTCAGCAGCTTTCTAAACCCATTAAGTGCGAGCCTGCTGACTGCAAAGCTCCCCAGACTCCAGGTCTGCAAATGTTCATAACTTCCTCACCCCAAGCAACTCTGACAGAAAGGGAAAACAAACAGGGACACAGCACAGGACAGTCATGGCATTCAGTCACCAGTGGATGGGTCCTAGCTTGAGGTCTCCATACAAGGTACTGTTTCGGGAAGCAAGGTCCTGGAAGCGGTCTCAGCTCTGAATTTCTGCAGCCTAACCACTTGGGAACTCAGGAGTGAGCACATCTGCAGTGCCCCACCTGGCCTAAAGCATCTTCTGCACTTTCCTACCTGGGGATCATTTTGGAACAGCAGCAATGCACGTTGTCCTTCCTGGCACACTTACAGCAGCTTGTTAAAACATTCTCTTGACTGCTGAGATGGAGGGCTGAGCTTTTTGAGGAGCAGGAAGAAATTCAGAAAGGGAGCAGTTTCAAAAGCAAAACCAGTACTTGCTCAGCCTTTGGAAAGAAGGTTGTAGGTGTCTACCATCCAAAGAGAATTACAGGCTCCTAAGCAGAGGGACAAGTATGCAATCCAACTCTGGTGTCTGGGCTCCAGGACTAACAGCCACTGAAAAAACACCCTTCTTGTGGTGTTTCCTCCTGGGTAGCTTGAAGAGATTTCCTTGCTGTTCGACTGGCAGGTTTCTGGATTGACCTTTTAAAGTGCTTAACATTTTATATAGCACATCTAGTGGTTAATTCAGAACCTTGGATTCCCCCCTCAAGCAACAGATCTCTTGCACTTTGTTGATTCCAGGCCTAGGTTGCTGTATTATAAATCAAATAAAACAATGCTTTACCTCACATATGAATCATCACATTTATGATCACATTTTTGTTCACTTTTAAACATTATGAATGACGAATATAAATGAATTACAACACTTGTCATTCAGAAACTGGGCAAGCTTCGTGGATGTGCCTCTAGATCATGAAGCAAAAACATCTGAGTATCTATTTTTCATTAACGTCAGGCAAAGTCTACTCGGATATCAATCTATAATGTATATCTTCTACAGCAAAAACATAGGAATTATTCTTGCAACTGTGAGTATATTAAAATTTCAGTTTCGGGGCATAAATATGGAGTAATTTCCCACTAATGTAAGCAGGTACTCCAGGTTTACTGTATTTGAGATCTGAACTGGGCCAAGTAACTCTACCAAGTTAGCATTGAAAAGTTCTGTACAATACTATTTTTACAGTTAAAATTCTATGGCGTGCTCTCTCTCTCTCTCTCACAAGGAATATATTACAGCAAATCAAAAATAGGCTGTAAGTCAGATTTATCATGCTCAGCTTGCTGTTCAGGAAATGGATTACTGACCGATCTACTTTTAAATACAAGCTGCAGTTGCACACACAGAATCAGTAAGACTGCCAAGTGGGTTCCTGCAGGTCCAAGCACCCTTTAGGAATCCTTTCTGTGTCTAAACTACAGTGTGCAGTATATGTCTTAGGGCAAACTATAAAATGCCAATCTGATCAGCAGATTGACCACCAGGTAATGACTGAACTCAAATATTTTGTTTGTTGTTTTTTTAAACAGACCTCCAATTATTTATCAGTTAAGCAGTCAGTTAACAAAATACGTAACTAGCATGCAAGGCAGCAACAATCTGTTCAGTTAATCTATCACACCTTTCTTACATCAAAACATTCCTAAAAGATAGCCAAATTAGCTAACAGCTGAAATGAACCAGTATTAGCTAAATCTCATTAACTCTCCTGTGTGGGTTTAGGTGGCCCTTTACTTTGGGCTTCTGAGAGAACCTTTGCAAAATTTTAAGCAGAGTTAAATACACTTAAAATTCAAACTTATAGCTATCTCTCAAACTTTAATTTTACATGAGAGTATTTATTAATCAAAGAACAAACGACTTGAGAAGTACTAAGGCAATGTTTACCAGCACACACGTACCTCCACGATCCCGTGCTGCTAAATTCTGTCCTCTTCTTAAAGTAATGTCCAACTGGTACATACTGGGATCCGCAGAGGGAAAATCTGCATTACTAGTTCCAACTGAATTTGTTCTCTAGAGGGAGGGAAAAAAAAAATCCAGTTACTAATGTTCCTAAAAGTTTCAGGTAAGTTATATTTTTTCCTCTGGTATTTGCATTCTGTTGAATTTAAGATACAGCCTTAACCCATTCCTCCATCTTAAAACAAATACCCCAACACCAAAGAACACAAGCTTGTCTTCAGCACAACCCCTGAGCACTGAATCCACCAGTTCACATGCCCCAGCCACACACTACTGGTCTGACAGAGCAGAACCAGGAAGGCAAAACCAACCTAGCACTTACAGTACTATTTGGACTAGTAATTACCTGTATTCTCAAAACCTCTATTTAATGGTAATAATCTAGGCATTGAACAAACATTTCTCTCTTCCGGCTATCCATAAATGCGCAGTGATTTTGCCAGCTACTGGATTACTTTGTAAAATGTGTGTTTTTCTAGAGAGTTAGGGGAGAAATGGGGGGGGGGAAGAGGGGGAAACTTTATTAACTTCAGGTGTATCTCTTCATTTGTAATCTGTGACTTCTTAGTTTGAGCAAATGGTTCCTGTGTGCCAGAGCAAAGATAAGACTCCCAAAGTAGTTATTTGTATAAGCTGTAACGCAAAAAATAAATAAATAAAAAGCCAGAACCAAAGGAGCTCTCTGGACTGCATGAATGTAGCCAGACTTCTGTTTCAAGTGATACAGGGGAGAAATTAAATTTCCTGGTATACTTATCAACTTTTGGAAAATAGGTCTTAATACATCCCTTTTTAAGTGCCTTCTAAATACACTTCTTGCTTGAAACATCATATTCAATTTTAAAACTAGAATGGTTATGTTAAAGAATATTGAACTGAAACTTAACTTCTTCTCATATTAGAGAATATTCTCATATTCTCACTTAACACTTCTCATATAAAACTTGCTTAGCATGAGTAGCTACATTTGCTGAAGCCTTAGGCTGCACTCAGATAACATCAGGAACTTCCACCGAGTTCAGTAAGAAAGGGCCCCAGAGCCAGTTCAAGCTGGAAAGGAAGATTACAAGGAAGGCACATCCGTCAGCAGAAGCTGCAACAGTAAAGACCAGGAAAAAACAGCCTGCCTAGAGACGACGACGGGACCCAGCGGAGAACAGGAAGACCCCAGACCCAAATATTACGACTGGTCCGAACCATGGCGTGAGGGGTGGGGAACGTAGACCGTCAGGGTACAATCGCCCAGGGATTTCTTTGTTTGGGGTCCCTCTTTGGAGGCACCCGGCTCGAGCCGTAATTACTGCACGTGCATTGTTAAAATTCATTTAATTTCGCTCCGATTTGGCTCTGAACTTCTCAGTGGGAACTGAGGGTTGGACCCTGTTACAGTGGCTGGTGAGCCTAATTTTCCATAACAGTTATGTCTATTATACATTCACAGTATGCACAGAAGCTTCATATATTATACACAGTGTAGCACCATCATCACACATTTTAATGCTAAAATATAAATTTATAAGACTAGTGCTATCAATATTTTATTATGTGAATATAGGTCCTCTATGGGGGGAGGGGCAGAGGGAGGAAGGAAGCAGCGTGATAGAGACATCTCGGAGAAGCATACAGGTCCAACGAGAAACTTTTGTCGTCATTTCTCTTCCTAACCCTCCCTCCCCTTTAAGGGCAATAATACATCAAAAGTATTACAAAAATTACAAAATAAAGCAAATTTAACACATGCTTTAGTCTTGTATGCCAGCGTCACGACCCTGAGCCTAGCATGTTACCTCCTGTTGCAGCACACGCTGCTGGCCAAACCACATATCAAGACGCTCATCAGTTCCACAGAAACAACTTTTCTTACAACTACTGCACTTAAGAATAATCTATGAGCTTTGATATTTTCTTTTTTTTTGGTGGGGGTTGATGGTGGTAAGGAAATCTCTCAATATTTATCTTCCAATTCTGTGGTACCTTGGTCCTTTTAAAGTAATCATTTAAATAAGTCTGAAATTATCAAGAGACCTCATGAGACTCTCACAGAAGTCACCCACAGCCGCCTTCTAAATAACCATCTCCTCACCCATCGTCTTGCTTTTTCTTTCTTTTCCTACAAGGTACTGACCGCAAAAAGATACAAGGCTGACAATAAGGGAAACCAAAATCCACCCCCCCTCCCCCCCAGTGCTGCAGTGCTCGTGCTAGAGCACAGCCAGAAATAAGGCAAACTGGCACGGCCCTGAGCCTCAGCCTCGGCCCACAAACAGCTCATCAGGGTATTGTGCAAGAAGAAACTTGGGTTTGGGAGTAAATAACAAGCACTAAGATTTTCCTTCCCCTTTCTTGCCCTTCTACATGAGCTTGCTAATACGAAAGAAAAAATCATGATCTCTCCCCACATTTATCAACTCCTCCCCGATTCTTTCCCACGGTCCTCCTGCCTCTCTTCCCCTCCTGGCTACAACAGGAGCTCTGCATGAAAACTTACAGTTTAAACAGTTTCATGCTTCTCTCCCTTTTCCCCTTTCTCACCTCCTTTTTGGTGCCCTTCCTTTTTTCTTGCATTGAAACTTGATTTCCCTTTTTTAATTTTTACAGTAATTATTCAGAGGGTTGCTCCAGGAGGCTAAAAACACTTCAGTAAGCAATGTAACAAGTCCACAGAACATACATACACAGTGTTACACAAATAAAATAAGGAAATAGATATTAACTGTCCATCAAGTATTAGAAAGTGAAACCTGTATTTTTGCATCAGAAAAGCATTTGAAGTATATAATTAAAACACAGGTTGTCATAGTAAACAACTATCAAAGAATAATTTTCAACCACCTTTTAAAATTAACATATTTCACTATTAAAGCATCAACCAGTAAAAAGCAACAACAACAACAATGCACTACTGTGTGTTCTGCAGCAGAGCTAAAGTTAGAAAACTTCGGACAAGAAACTTAAGAGTGTACATCAAAGCACTACACTTGCCCTAGTCATGTAATAGTTTTCAAAAACACATTTGCTTAACTGCCATGTTCTACCTAATGACATCAAGAAAAACATGTTCTCTGTAGCCAGAAAAAAACCCTCATCACAACCAGAAGCGGTTGTGGCCTGCAACGCTGTTTCACACTTCTGACACCAAGTCTTCTGACAAAGCTAGCTCATGGAAGGAGACCCTGGCTTCATTTTCAGTGTCTACACACAAGGTCTTGAACATACTTTTACTTTATTAAGTCTTTAATAAAAATGTTGATATTCCAGTCTGAAAGTATAAAGTCAATTTATTAATCATTATTTCACTTTTGAATAAAGAAAGATCTTCTGAGGGAAGGCAATGCCTGAATTTGTGTCTTTTAATTCATTTTTATTAGTGGTCTGTCATTATTTTACTTTAAAATATTCTTCTTAGTAAAATAATGGCCAAATTTTAGACTTTACAATCTCCCATAAAATCCCTACTAATTTGGTTCAAAGGAAAATTTTTATTTGTCACTACAAACACTGTTGCTGAAGTCACTGTATACAGTGAACTTTGACAGCTTAAAGAGCTCTGATCACCATTAAAATGCTTCATGTGAAGAAGGTCAAGACAGGGATCTCAATAATCACCTCTCCTCTGTTATGCTCTCATGTTTAATAGATGTTAAACTCCCTCGGGCTGTTCTCTTACTGAACAGTACGAGCAACAGTATGAGCTACTTTGACTTTAGGTGACGCATCCATGGTAAGTTTTACAATAGCCTAGATTTACAACGAATGAATCTGCAGCTACAATTCACTACTGACTCATGATATGTTAAATAGATGCTCTAATACGTAAAATACATAACATGGCTAAGTTGAGCTGAACAGAGAGCTCACACTAGCTGCATTTCTGATGACCTCTTTAAGTGGCACTCCTCCTTTAAGCATGTTTTTCAAGATATCTACGCTATACAAACTCATCCAGAATCTGAAAGAAGATTATTTCCAATAGCTTAAACCCAGGAAGCATTAATAAATCATTTTTCAGCTCAGTTTCAATTCAGGCTAACAGCAGTTAGTTAGCTGGTTTATTAGCTCTAAGTTAGTTGAACCCCATTACATTAGAGGGCTACATAACGCGGGCCCATGATGGACTCTCAATAAGCTAGAATGGCAGAATTGGAGAATTAGTAATTTTTAAATAGAAAAAACTCAATACTCTGTTGTAAGACCAAAAATCATATACAGCATTATATATATACATAAAAGCATACTCATCATTAAGCTAAGCTGTTTGTTTAAAAACGTAAAATAAGATGTTTTCTAAAGTTTAGCCATGTACTGAAACATCAGCCATTCTGAAGACACAAAACACTGTGGTGAGCTCAGGAAGAACATGCCCTGGCCCTAGTCTTGTCTTGCTGCCGTGCTACCGGCCACACAAAGTACCGCAGTAGAGAATGTGAGCACCTTCACATAAAGAAAGGCTCTTTATTGTGCAACTATGTGTATAGAAATCAAAGTGTTATCATTCAAGGAAATGAAATTGTTCCTTGGTCTTCTAACGCTTGGTGTTATCATCTGCTCAGGAGGTTCTGCTATCCAAGCTGACACAAAGTGCAAACTATTTTCAAAATGAAGATAAAAGATTTTCATTTTTTAATTTGGTAGCCTCTCTGATTTCTATGGGATATAAAGGGGAAAAAATAAATGTGTGGCTGTGTGCATATATACATATATATAAAAATCAATCAAATGTTCTCCAAAGAATTTCTAGAGCACCTAGAAAATCAGGCTGCAGTTATATCACACCACTGTTCAATGTTAAACCCTTTCAGATCCGCTGAAGTGAAAAACCAGGTAAATACCTTCACCTCTGTTTTTCATACCATGAGACCCCCTTTGCTGTATGAGCCCAATTTAACAATTTAATGACTAGGTGAACAGGGTTTTTTTTGTTTGTTTGTTTTTTGTTTTTTTTAACAGCTAAACATATCTGGATTATGTAAAGGGACTGTAACTAACTGTTATGTAGCTAACTACTATGTCAGGCCAGTAGCTACATCAGTAACAAAGCCAAACAGCTGTGCAATTTTATGGTAAATCCAGTATTTCTACTTTGGCAAGTATTCACTAGTCAGAGCACAGTTTCAGCTCAATGGGGAAGAAAAAAAATGAGGCCACTCTGAAACTGATGGGATTACTAAAATCACCACCATGCCCACATGATATTTTTATAAAAAATATGTTTTTAAAATATCTTTTTAAAAAATATATTTTTATAAAAACCAAAATCAGAGTTACGATAATGTCCTAAACACTTTGTAGCATGCTAGTGTTCTGGTTGATGGCAAGTCAGCAAAAGTTGAGGAATTTTTGAAGTAAAGAGAACTAAATCCCTTTTCATCTCTCATCCAACCTGATTTCTCTATTCCATAGGTAAATAAGCAGCTATAAAGTGAGTATATTTCAATACAAATATAAAAGAGCTTTCTGGGATTTTAAATATTATTGGAAACGTGCAGAGATTAGCAGCATTTTATACAGGCTATCAATAGGCTTTCCGATTAACCACAAAGGTGCTTCAGATAAGACTTGCTACTGTTGAAGTTTGTCAGGTAGCAGATGTTTCCCACAGATACGATATGACTGTTTACAACTAATATGTAAAGCCTCAACTTTGGTTGTCAAGGTTTTGATTTGGATAAAATGTACTGATGAACTGTAAAGTCAGATTTTGTATGTCTGCTCCTTCCTTTTATGGTCATATCCTGTTTTGGGATGGAAATCTGTTTGCCACCATTTATTCACTCAAATCTACTATAAAATTTCACTCCTGCAGTATCACTTACAGAGACCAAGGTAGTGAAAGAGGCATAAAACAGAACAACAAGCAAGCTCTCCTCCTCCTCCAGAGTGGTAAGTTTATGCTCAGGTAAAGCAACCACAACTTATTTTTGTCACGCTTCATCCTGCCTCCCCCCTGCCACACACACGTTATCATGCCCCCTTGCTGCATCCCAGACTGGAAGCTCTCAGCCGGGACTCTGCTCCATGAGAAGTGGCTGCTGCAACCACCGCAAGTCCTTCTGGGCTCATCGCGGTCCCTTACAGTCACAAGAGTTCACCACACAAGAAATAGGCACAGGGCTTTAGACTAAGCTTTTCAAGGACTGAAGAAAGGCGGTTTTCTTATTTCAGTAAGAACTGACAATTCTTCTGTGTTTTCCAACTTTTTCCTCTTTTGATCCATAGAAGTATTTTGCCTCAAGCTCCATTTCATTAACTTCTTGTAAAGGGTTGTGTAAAAGTTCTTCTGAAAGTCCAAACAAAATTTTACCACTTTGCTTCCCTTTTTGTGGTACTGTTTTGATGGATTAAAAGCTTTTTAGTGTATTACTGAGGCACAACTCCTTTTCTAGGAGACATGAGGTTAGAACTATTATATTTGATATTTCAACTGCTATCATGAATTTGTAACTAGCTTTTAATCAAGATAGGAAGTACAAAAGTATCAACATCAGTCCATTGCCTTTAAAATTACAGGGTTTTTTTTCCTCCACTGCTCCAGTATAGTTCCTGTTTTCAGATAAATCTGATTTTGCTAAAAAATTCAGCCAGTTTATTCTTAAATTCTTCAGAACGCTTCAGTGCTGCTCTCCGAATAAAGCGACTACCAGTTTGCTTAGATTTTTTTTTTTTCCCAAAGCACCTTCCTCTCTGATAATACTTTCTCATTAAACTAGGAAATTGCACAGCCGGAATAAGCTCTTCTCCAACAGCTTGTGGGGTGGAGGCTGATATAAAGAAATCCCTTTGCCTGCAGCAGCGGTTCTATGTTCCTTAACAACGGAAGGAAAGCGCCTCTTGCCCCTGCATGGGCCTTTTGAGAAGCTGGTTGCTGAAGCTGAAGGGAGGGATGCGTTGTATATAATTCCCTTTTGAATAACATTACAGAGGAGATCAGTATGCTAGATAAATCAGTGCACTTCTAATTCAACATAGCTAATTGAAACTTCAGATTAGCACAATGGCTAGGGCACTCTTACTGCTTTCTCTTAGAAAAATCCTTTGTGACACAGAAGGAAACATTCTGCTGTGTTTATAACAAAATCACCATCTATTTTCTCCAAAAGGTACCTATGTTTCTAAGTGACACTTTTGGCTATACAACAGCAACCTACACAAGGCACTCAACAAAAATAGCCCTAACCCTGCAAATGCGTATCCAGATATACATATTTGAATAGGACCCAAATACACAGGAATATTATCACCCTATTCCTTCATATCACTAAACTCTTAGGTTGTTACTTCTGTGAAAATTAACATTGTGAACTACCATTTCAGAAAATTAATGCAAGAAAAAGAATTTACTTACAACATGGTTGTGAAATCCAGGATAAATGGAAGCTTCAAAAGTACTGGAGGAAAATATTTTTTAAATATATTATCAAAATCATTTTGCCTTTACCACCTAAAAAAGTTCAGGTGTTTATTCATGCAAACCTGAAAGCTAAGTCCACAGAAAAAGAATTTTTTCCTGACTGCATATAGTCATCTCATTTGTATTAAAGCACAAGAAAAGCTTTATCTTCTGGCACCAAAGGCACAAAACTTCTGACTTCAGTTCAGTGACTAAAAAAATGTCAAAACTGTATTCTATAAGGTATCTAATACCTTGAGATAAGTACAGACCTTTTTGGCAGTTTTACTCTGTGCAACGAATACAGAGGATGCTGATCTGGCACAGCTTTCAAAGGAAAAATATAGAGTACGAAAGGTGGGAAGGCCTGCCTGCCTTTTTTTTTTCCCTGACATGTTCCCAGTGCAAAATTATTCCAGTTAAATCAGCATTATCTGAATATACTAAAAGTATCTTTCCAGAAGCATCTTTCCTTGCTGCATGGAAACTAGTAACTGTACTGAAGGGTACCACGGAATATAAATACAGTATCAAAAGTATAATTACTCATCAGGGACTCTGCTTGAATGGAGCAAAGAATTTGCAAGCAGCAATTATAATTGAGATCACTTTGATTTGATCTGAAAAAAACACTTCAAAAAACTGGAAACTAAATTCATCCTAAACCATATTCAGGTCAAGCCGACACTCAAAAATACAAAATACTAAGATTCTTCATTACAGACGCTTCCAAAGTCTCTAAACAAAACACTGACTGTTTTTGTTCCTTTAAATACATTTTCTTGTACAATGCTTAACAGTCTTTATACATGCTGCAGCAGGGATAGGCTAGCTGACTTTTTAAAGTCCCTCACAACCTTATTATCTATATTTTATTTAGGTAGATTCCACACTCATTTTTGAGAGTCTCAACATCTGCCCAATTTATTATTAAGATGTTAGGAGCACAGTCCTAAGGAAGTACCTTTTTTCAGTGTTCCACAGTAAATTAAGCTTTGCTATTACTCCGAGAAGATGATGCTACATTATCTTAGGCCGATTATATCTCTTGCTAATGTACTGGAACAGTCTGACATCCACAGTTACAGCACATCCTTCATACAGCTGCATTCTCTTTTATTCTCTTTTACAGACCTATTCCAAATGCACTTTGCAAAGCCAAACTTTTATATTCAAGTCTGTTGAGACACGTTTATGCACATTACTTTTTACTAAACAAACCACAACCTCACAGCTAATATATTGTCCATGCAACCTCCTAAACTCAGCAGAGATGCCTACTGCAAAATCATTGATAACAGAATGAGATGTAAAGTAATGACTGCATATACATTTTCTGCAATCATCTATCCAACCAGATAACTGAGCATCTCGGAGGCTAAGAACCTTAGTCTGCCTGGAAGGTGCCAATTAAGGAGTAATTTACTGTTTCCAATTTTGGATATGATAAAAATAGTCTTCCATACTGGAAACATGCATAATACTATACAGCTGAACAGTCTGAAAAAAAATTATTTAAGTCATACTTTTTTCCTATCTACTGCAAAGCCCAGAACTCTTAAATGATACTTTACGATATTCCTCCCCTTGTCATAACCAACTAAACTGTTTAAGTACAGGGGAAAAAAATTAATGGATGCTTTCCTGAGTTAGGAGCTACAATGGCGAAGCACTTCAAAATTAACATTTGTGTAATTGATGATCCACAATGGAGAACTCCACACTGGGAATGATGACCAATACTGAAATGTGGTATTACTGGTCCATGATACTAGAGATTTCAGTTCTTCAAAGTGAGGATTTTCATATTTCTAGGCATAGATTTACTGCTCGGACCTTTCAAGAGCTTAATGGAGGCTCCAATGATTGGAGCCAGCTAGTATAGAAGTACTGTTATAGGTCTACTGTTCTTTAACTCCATCCTAATAAATATACACAGTTCCCAGGAGAGAACTCAATTGTAGAATGGGATACAGTTTGCAAGGAAACGCAGCAGTGGTGCTTTTTGGCAGGAGAGCAGGAGGATGCCCAGGTTTCCAGTGGTAAAAGTCACTGTTCCCTGGTCCATGCCTAATGCAAAAAAGCAGGCCTAGTCTTTCAGAGATTTGGCAAACTGCTCACAACATTTCAGCTCCATCACTGACTGATACAAGATGACAAAAGGGAGGAAGGAATCTGGTCGGAAGTTCTCCAAAGTGTCCTAAAAGCCTGTCAAAATTGAGACTGCACAATATCAAACCCCTTAAGAATTTATTGGAATCTTGTACTGATGTATCACATGCTAGAGGGAAAGAAATATCTATTCAAAGAGAAAAGACAAAACTCAAACTCCTACTGATTTCTTAAGCAAAAATGAATCCATTATGAGCTGCAGTATCCACCACAGAGCACAAGTGTTCTGCAGTGTACATATCTGCTCAGGGGCTGGCATCACCAAATGCCAGATAAAATGGAAAAGTTCTTTTCAGTGAACATTACTTAGTGCCTTTCTGGCAAGCATCAGAAAATGACAGGATAACTCCCAGCCTCCAGAGTAAATCCCTATTGCCATAAATTATTAATCAGGGCCAGAGAAAATGAAATTAAATGCAGGCAGCTTTCAGATAGAAAGTCAGTCAGTAGACTAGTGAAGCAATGATGAAGCTCTTTCAGACGAGCCAACAGAAGATGCAGAATGCTTTCCCTTAGAAGAGTTATGACTTCTTTTCTTCTAGTAATTACCAATGACAGGTTCTTCTCAATAATAATAAAAATAATAAAAAAATAAAAAAGAGTTGAAATTGTTTATTAAGCTGTATCTTAAAATGCCTGAGTTTCTAGGCAGTGAATAAATGCCTAACCTTTGATGACTCTTGGAGGCTTGTTTACTGGTTGTTCATCAACTCTCTGGGGTGCCAGTGGTTGCCTGCTTTGAGTCTGTATTGCATGCACCTAATGAGTACTTCTTTTCAGGCTGCTTGACAAAATGGCCACCTATTCAGGCTGACAGAAGTTCTTTTCTAGTCCTGCAACAGGTTTTCGACAAAACACAATCTAAGAGAATTTCATTTATTGAAAAGCATGGACAGCCAACAATCTCAGAGTGAACAATTTCTTAGTGCGAGTATCAGGCAGTGTAGCCTTTCTCTTCAATCAGTCATGGAAGAGCTTACAGCTGCTTCCAGTTATAGAAAAGGGGCTGTTACCACAGCTTCGTCATCTGGAGATGGATGAAGAACTTTGAGTTATTAGCTGTTTTAGGCCTTGAATTTCTTAAGTGGACAGCTTATGTTCAAGACTTGACTCTTCTGAAAGATGTTTCCCTTCTCAACTCATGAGGAGATACAGTTCTGATTCATGAATAATTTGTAAATGTAGTCTACTAATAACTCTCCAAGGAGCCCCAACATTTTAAAAGCACTGGGAACTATTCCCAAATGACACCAGTGATAAAGATACATATATGAACCCTTATCGTATTTATCAACCATCCATTTAAGAAACTTTTCCAAGCATAAGAGCAAAAATAGACTGTCATTTTTCAGGAGACAACTGTTCATATTGTCTTGTGAATTTACACTGTGAAAAAAGTTCTGGTCATTTCCTTAATGCAAATAGCATCATCACAAAAACAAGCACAGTTCTCTGAAGATATGTTTGTTCTATCATCTTTGAGTAAAGCAAGAGTATTGCTATAGTAATATAAAGAAATTTCCAGAAGTAAACTAATTCGTGAGCACCAACAAATCCGGCATCATTATAACTGGACAAGCTAATTGTGAATGGGCAATATCAGGAAATTAAGCAGAAGAGTCCAGTCAGTATCATTAGAATAAACATTCCCATCAACTGAATTGATGCAAGTCTTACGATAATGCCAAAGCCAAGTAGCAAATAGCCAGTTTTGCTGAAGTTCATTGACCTAAGTGACAGATTACCACCAGAAAAGATCCATGGAATATGTAACTGGAGAATTAGTATCAGCACTGGTGACAGGTGAACACTTTCTACCTTTCAGTGTATGCTGCTCTTGTAATCTAAACTTCATCCATCTTTGTAAAATAGGTAATTACCACCATATTATTCAGCCTCCCTGAAAGCATATATGAGTATTACAGTTCTCGGTCTTACAGCCAGACTAGAACAGTCACTGCCCAGACAGAGGGACCGCTATGTGGTAAAGTGGCCAGGAGAAATTGAAATGGGAGACACTCCTCCACACACTACCATAAATTTGATCAGAGCAGTCACAGGTAGCTGTTGCTAATTAGCTCATCCCAGATCTACCCTGCAGGCAGAGCACTTGTTATCCCATCACAGAGGCTCACATCACGCTGGTTAGAGAGGCAAGCCTCTACAGCACAACAAGCATCTTGTGCTGCTGTCAGGCTCACAATGAATCCCGCATTGGGCAATATAATCCCAATTCCAGAATATGATAAAATTAAAATGGAAGAAACAAGCAAATCAACTGACTGCTAACTACAAGCTGTTAAGGACAAAAGAAGATAGGGACTTATAGAAATGAAGTGCTCTGACTCAAGCTCTAGCCGGTGAGAAGGAAATGACTTACACTTAGGAGTTATTTCTTCCTATGTACCATCAATGGAGGCAGTATCTCCAGTTTTGCCTCGTTCATCAATGCTGACTAGGAAGTTCTTCAGTCCACGTGGATTGGTACATATCCAAACATAGTGGAATAAGAAGAATCAATCTTTCACAAGGACACAGCTTGCTAGGAAACTCATGGATAGACCCAAATAATCAGGGGCCTCTCAAATTCCAGTGGACTCCCAGAGGAAGTGCTTTCTTTGCACTGTTACGGATATACTTCATTTGAGGTAGCTGTGTGTGGTGGTTTCTCCACCTGGGTGAATCCTCTCAAGGAGGATCATTAAAACAGAATAGGAATTATTTTGAAATTCAAGACAGTTTGTTCAACAGTCTACTGGGATCTGTTGCAGTACCCTTCTCCCAAATCCCATTCCCTACACCATCCCCTTTACCCACTTTTATTTTAGAGGGAAATTGGGCAAAAATTGTTGGTAAGAAAAACCTAGAGTCACAAGGGACAAAGGTTTGCTCTTATTTCTGGAGATCCTAGAAAGAATGAAACCACCCTTCATTAACTACTAAATTAGTATAACAAATAGTGTGTGTAGTATTTCTAGGGAAAATTTTATCAGCAGATTATTCATCCTCCTTGTGAGAAAAGTTACCAACAGGGTATCTTATCCCATAAGAATGCAGAGTTGGTTACTGGCCTTAGTCTTATACTTACCAGAATCTCTCATGACTGTTTACAAAATGAGCATCTCTAAATAAAAGTTAATTTAAAGATATACTGAATACGTAAAAGACCTTGATGAATTGATTAGAGAGCTGCACTTGAAAACACATTTCAAATATAAAATAAAACCCCAAATAAAGTTAATTTAAAATAATTTTTCATGACCGCGGTTTATTTTTCACAAGTTTATTTTTCAGTTTAGGAGGTCACTTGGCACTTCATGTATAAACAAAGTGTATGCTGACCTCAGCTACCTTTTCTCAAAGCTCTGTTGTGCCTTCCAGTTTTGGTTAGACTGGTAAAGCACTGCTGCAGCTGGTATTCAGAACTGGCTTCCTTTCTGCCCTCTCAAGAGCAGAGGATGTCTAAGACATGCAGAAACACAATACTTCAAAATAAACATATATATGACATGCCTTTATGCTGAAATGCTCCCATACATGGCAATTCAAACCTTTCCCCCTAGATACTCCAATCTTATTTTCCTGTAAAGCAGTCCATTATTTTCAATGGTAGAGCAAGACATATTGAGTATCACTATATAAATACAAAGTTGCTTCCTTGATAAGGATATAACATATCATGGCTCCTAAGCAAAAATGAAAAACAGCACCAAAGAAGTTGTCAGAGCTTATTTTTATATCATCTAGTCAATAAGTACTGTGCAAATATTTACATAATCAATTACTTAACCCCCCCCCAAGCCATAGTTCCAATTATAAGTTAATAGGAAAAAAAAAAGAATAAAAAACGCTTCTTAATACAAAATATACTCCATGATCATGTGTCACTTTTTCAGAACACACTATAGCTTTAGGATATCCATATGTCATGAGACCTTCTGTGCAAACCATATATGATCCATAAATCCAAGAGACAATATGACAGCATAATTTTTTTTTTTCTCCAGTGGAGCAATTAAGTCATAGATTCTCTAAGGTCATTAAGCCAAATTCACTTCCAGTGTAATTATAGTCAATTTAATGTTTTTGCGCCAAGAATAAATTTGCTTTTAAATTACTTCACAGAATCTTAACAAGGTCTTTAAATTTACCCCACTCACAAAAGTCCCAATAGTACAATCATTTTCAAAAATGAAGGAAAACCTGCTTCTTTCAGCAGAAGAAATGGAAAGCATGATGAAACAAATTCGATCTGACTTTCATCTGTGCAAAAGTGTTCAGTTCCCAGGACAAGAATGAGTACTCCTGTGCCATTTTAGTTTTAAGAAGATTACTGGAAGTTACACAGGCTGTCTGAGCACATTTTTGCAAGTACACATGCACTTGCACTTCTATGCATGTGATGCATACGTGCAAAGTGCATGCGTGAATAGGAAAACAGAAGCCGTCTCTAAAGGAATTAAAAGCATGTCCTTCCTCTGTTCAAAATAAATGTTAAAATCCTAAAAACATCATTTCTTGAAGCACTAAAATCATGTCTGCACCTCCTTCTTCTGTTCTTACCGAAGACTGAGTCTCAAGTAGGTATAGCACTAACCTGGCTTCTGACAGCTAGCATTTCCATCATTTCCAAAGAAACTTGCCATATCAAGTACAAAAATCCTCTCACTTGCCTGAAGAGTGCAGAACCATACTGCAAGCTACACCCAACACTGCACATGAAGGATAACTCAGTCAGGAACTCAAGACAGGTGTCACAGCCATATCACAGCAGGACCTCAGAACAACGAGCTGTCTCCATTTCAGAGGGAGATAAACATCTGCAGCCAACGTATGCTGCATGCATCACTCCCACAATGACTGATGATGAATTTTCTGGAGGACAGTGTAGGTACACTGTCCACATTTTCACAGCAGAAAGTCATACTAAAATATCTCTAATGGAGTTTATCCTTATCACTGCTAATTAAGAATACACACCCACACACGCACAAGTAACTCAGGTTACTCAGTAGCAGTTTTATACCATATGACAGGGTTATATTATAAATTTCGGAAAATACACCTATCAGAACATGGCACTGGAATTCTACTGAGTTAAAAAAAAATACGATAGAGTCACTATAAAATAGACTAAACTGGTACTAAGAGAAACTTCCTTAATGCTTTTCGTACCTCTAGTTCAAAAGACTAATGTTAGAGGATAACACTAGACTGTTAAATTACAAACAGCAAAAACATTTTAAAAGATTCCAATGACAATTAATCTTATAGTAAAAGCTAGATTTAATTGAGTGTGCATTGCTTAGATATTTAGGTATTTTCAGTAACCATTAAAGAACGAAAGTGTTACAGCCATAAAATTCTTTAAAAAACCATAAACTCCTCAGCAGAATTTGAGTATTTGAGAGCAACTGAAAAGGTGGAATGGCAATCTTCAAACCACCAAACCTGTAAGTAATTAAGAAAACAGATGCTTCTGTTAACATGGAGAGCTCAGCATGAGAATGACAAAGGTGATACTTCAGTACTGTTTTTTAGAGACAGAAAGCTTCCTATATCCTAAACTAGAGCAAACACTAGTGTGCCCATTAGCAACTGATGGTACTTTCTCTCCATCACCTGTGATTTTGTACATGCTAAAACTGAAGAAATATTTTTCCTCATTCTACATTACTGAGGGCATGCAATTTCCATCAAAAGCATGCATTTAATTATCCTCCCCCCAAAAAAGAAAAAAAGTTTTAAGTTATCTACATTTTAAAACAGGATATATCTAATATTCCATCAGAGCATGTTATATTTCACAAAGGAACTACATTCCTACCTTATCGGGTCCAAGTAGAGAAGTTCCTTCAGCTTTCGGCTATCTAAAATAGTGCCAGAGGAGGGAATCAAACACCTTTTGCTGCACAGGGATACTTGTAAAGCTAAACTCACCTTTTGAGCTCACAATGTGCTCAGTAACACTGCTCACTTCTGGCTGGTAGCAACAGCTCTGTGCAAACACCACTTGACTACTGCTACGAACTGCAGCTACTCAGAATGAAAGTAAGATGAAGTCTTGATATGTGAATATGTTTCTACAGATATTCAGAGGAAATGACTCAACTGCCTCCACATCTTTTAATGCTGAAAACTGCCTCCTTCCCCCTCCCCCAGTGCAGAAGATAGCAGGTGCTGTAAGGTTTGGTAACTTGTTTAATAAAACAGTGGCATGAACCAAATATGAAAGATTCACCTGGGGAACATTTAATTTCAGAACAGCCCTACACAGAATTTTCAAAGAATACCTGCAGCGGGGAAATACTAAACTTGATGAGAATTATGAAGTGAAAGATAAAAAGCAGTGTAGATTTTATTTAAATGAGTTTCAATACACACTGCTCTAACTGAATAAGTACAAGTATCCCACAGCTGGACAGGCCTTATTTGTATGGCATTAAAGCCTATCCAGTCTTACATACCTTAACTGTGACATTTAACTGCATTTCTTTAATTTTCACCTGAAGAAAAAAATCTCATTTTAATTCAACTTGAACCATTCCTTAAAACCCCTGCATTTCTTTTAAGTTTTGTGGTCAGTTCTATTCCTTTAGCATCTCTCTAGATCTCAGACCAGACTGTTTCTAATTTCTAAAGGACCTCAGTTTTTAAGCTTTGGTTTGCCTGCATCAAGCATAATCCTCCACAGCCGATGAGAAATTAGAACAGTTTTGAAATGTGGATTCTCTCTTCCTCGACTTCCCCACTCCTGGAGAGGCCACTTGATGACTGGGACATCCTCTTGGATCCACACCGTTTACAGTGGAATATGTCAGTTTAGATTAAAATCCAGTGGCTTGATTTTGAAATACTGTTTTTAAACAGTATGGATAGCCAGAAAGCACTCAGACTGTGGCCAAATATCCAAATCATTTTTTTCCAGGAAGACCTTGGTGGGAAAGAAGCACTGAAATAACTGTTTGTATACATACGTGTGTGTGTGTGTGTGTGTGTGTGTGTGTGTGTGTGTGTCCGCGTGTGTGTATGTGTGTATTTATATATACACACACCCCCATTCATGGGCCTAATGAAAATCTGTTAAAAATTCCCGGCTGTTCCTCAACAGCACCTTTCTACAAAAGGAAATAAAGTTTGGCACAGTTACTTATTTTATATCAGCCACATAGTCTAGTACACAAGTTGGCTACTGAGTCACCTCTTCCTTAATTTTAGCTTAGTTTATCACTTCAAAATGGAGAAATTTAGTATCCTTTTAGCACTCACTTCAGGAACAACAACAACAAAAACCAAAAAGCAAAGACACAGTCCTAAGGAAAAAAGAGCAAACATCAGATTCACTTACAGAACAAGACAATGACAACAGGTTCCAATAGACTTGGATCAGATAAGATGCACTAAAATAATACATATCACAGGAAATGAATGTGGAAGAAACCTCAAAATGTCATCACTCCCATGGCACGGGGGAAGATCAGTTATATAAGACATTACTGAAATCTTTGTGCCAAGAGCTGAAGACAGCTTAAATTTTGGCAGACTTCTTTTGACTACTAGAAGCAACTCAGTGAGCACAATATCTCCTTCCTCTACTATAAAATATACTTCCCTATAACAGCAAAGTTTCATTATAAATAAATGACAGGCAGTGATGGTTTTGTTATTAAAATGAGGATCTGTAAAGCTTCTACGGCTTCAGCTTCATACACATGCCCTTGCACATATCACTTAATCCCTCCATGTCTCATTTTCCATCTCTGAAAGCACGGTAACCATTCTCCCTTACGGTACAGACGAGCAGCACAGCACTCAGATACTGCGAGAGGGCCCTCCAAAGGAACAGGAACGTTTGTTACCCCCCTCTCTCATTTAACAAGACTGCAGCTCCAGCGAACAATGGATTCATTTTAGTAGCACATATGTTGCTGTTCTCGCTTAATGGCAATTTCTAAAGAATTTATTTTCTAAAATGGAAAAACAAAAGTAACAGAGGACAAAGCACTACAGAAAGCAAGAAGAGGCATACTTTTTTTTTTTTTTAATTAATAATATCTAACACTGCTGTCTGCCCTCAAAACTATGACAGATAGTGCGCCTAACTAAAAAACACTAGAAGACACGTTCTTAAATATGGCCAAAATCCTTCTGGGCAGAGCCGTGTGTGGAAGTGGCTTGAAAGATGGTAAAACAGCCATTACCTTTTATGATGACAAAAGCACTTAGCTGCTCAGGACCCCAACAAGACACTGGAATGGGGACACCATTGATGGGGACCCCAATGACTCCCTTACTCTTATGGATAAAATGGGGAGGTGGAGATCACTAGCTTTGCCCTCAGGCCAAGCCTTGCACCACTAATCCAGCCCCAGGCACCTCTTCTCAGTTGATACCTCCCAACTGCCTCCCCTCCAGTGCCAGACCTCATGGGGCAGGAGGCACTGATGGAGGCCGCCCTGCCCCCAAATCCACCCCGCCTGGCCAAGAGGTCTGTGCACAAGCCGTCCCAGCCTCCCACGGGCTCCTCAGCTCCCCTCGTGCATCTCCTGGTTGCTCATGCCGAGGGCTTCCTTCAAAGCCACAGATCACTCTCTCTTCCATGCCAACAAAGGTGGAGGAGAAGGAAATGACTATGGACTGAAAAGTACTGTCCTCAGTACTCAAATAATATTTGGAAGAAAAGATGCTATACTGAATACCTTGCAGTACTCTATACAACTATGGGAGAGGGGAAAGTTATTTTTTGGTCTCAGTCTTCCCTTTTTTCAAAGGCATCCCTCTCCTCAGTTTCTAAAAGCAGACGGCAGTGTATTGTTACACTGATTAACATTCTGCAAATTTGGTTTTAAAACCATACTACAGAGGATGAGAAATCAGTTATTTTATTACTTCTGAGATGCAAAGCAGGTCTCATAGCTCTCTGCTATGAGAAATTAAGCAGCAGACAATGAACCTATGATACTGAGTAAAATGTTTTTAAAATATACAATTGCTACTGAAGCTCTTAATCAACACAGATCACTTTCTAGGGACTATCTGGAAATTTCAGTTAGATGACCGCTTTTGAGACAAGCAACTGAAATTAGAAGTTTTTTTACCCACAGCTAGACACATTAAAAAATAATCAACTTTGATTAACCACACTCTAATCTATTCATCTGAATAAAGCACAATAATTAAAAGTGTATATTGAACTGACACAGTGGAACAACTCATTACAGTTAATACTTAGAAGACAGCGATGTTACTTGCCTACTTAAGAAAACTTAACAGCTCCATAAGCAGCATCAGGCTTTCAAGAGTTTGTTGCACAGCTCAAAGCAAAAACATGAGTTTTGTTACCTTTATTCCTCGTTCAGCATTTTAAGTTAATTCACAATTAACAAGATAGCTCATGTTAGTATTCGTATGTTAAGAGAGAGATTATTTCCAATACATGAAGAGATCATAATCATAACGCCAAAATGTCCCATTGGAAAAATACATGCATACTGCATTCAGTATTAGAAGCAGTATATTTGTCTTCTACCTCAAAAAGAACTTTGCGTAAAATGAGCCAACATTTTTTTCTTTATTTCACAGAAAGCAAATACTTTTACTACTGGTGAAAGTCTAATCTAATCTCTTACAAGCAAATTTAGCACTATACGAATGCAACAGAGCTGCCTCTTCACAGTACAGAACAGTTTCTCAAACTACTCGGCTCATGGTACCGAGAATCCAGTTAAGGGCAGTATCTCTTCATTCCGCAGCAGCTTTAACTTAATAACTGAGAAACAGAACAGGTAGCCATAACCATTAATGGTAACAACAAAAAAAATGGTAACAAAACTATGACATAACTACTGTAAATGATTTATCTCAGCTCAAACCACTAATGCAAATTTCCCTATATCTTGACTAATGCCTCTGAATATCTCCTGCTGCCTAGAGCAGTGACAGCATACTTCATCTACTTTGCTTCGTATTACTTGCATCTGCCCAGATGAACCATTTCTGCAGATGAAACCAAATACGTTTTTCTCAGATACTGAGTTTCCCACTGAAACATAGGGGAAAAATAAAATAAAACCTATACTAACATTACTGATTATGTAGGCCTCTTAAAAGCCTCCAGCTTTGTCCATATAGACCACTGAGCAGTCAATTGCTACCAGATGAAAAAAAATGAAACTAGTCATTCCTTGTACACATGGAAGTCTTGGAAGTAATTACGCTAGTCCTGCCTGTCAGCGTACTTCTCAGAAAAGTAACCATAAAAGTGAGAAGTTCTTTCAGACCTCAAAGACTGGGGTTCGCGTACCTACCTGAGTATTAAGAAAGACTGACTAGGATACAGGAGCTCTTAATACAAATCAAGAGGAAAAAAAAATCCTAACACAAGGACAACAACCATCCTTCCAAGAACTTCATAGCAAGCCCTGGTGGAGAGCGTTTTTCTAGAGGTAGAAGTAGCAAGTCTGGGGGAAATTCGTATTACCACCCAGGGACGATACTATCAACACACTTCCACAACCAAGTTATACTGGTATGCATCCCATGGCATATACTATTACACTACTAACAAACAAGCAAAAAATGCTTCTTTTTATATGTCATCCACAAAAGAATAGCCTAGAGCAGGGCTAACAGAGGGGTCATAAATCAACATTTGAAAAAGGAAGATGTAAGTACACAATATTTAGAGCAACAGTACTTCTGAAAGGACTGGGGTAATCGCTGCAAATAGATGTTGACGCTGTCTCACTGTCCTTTGCCGGTCTGTTTGCGGCACAACTTGGTTTAACTTCTGCAGCAAGCCCACTTACTTATACAGGGTCAGCCTATGAAACAGCAAACTTGACAGTAAATCTTTAAACATGGGAAAGACTTAAATGCTTGGTATATTTTAGCCAGTATGCTGAATGACAACATGTTTATTTAGGAGACTGTGGGGTGAGAGGCAGAAAACTAGGCAGCAGGGTTGCTTGTTTATTTTGCTTTTGACAGGACTAATGCCAAGTTTACACCAGTCACCTGATGCTCTGCAATACACAAGTACCTAAAATACACTGGAAACTCCACACTGACACAGCAGTTCTGCTTACCTACTACTCCAGCAGAGAAAAAGCCTCTTTCTTATATTATTCAGTGTGGGAGCTGGCACCCACTTGCTCTTGGCTAATTTGAAAAAGAATATTTACATGCCAGATACAGGGAACCTGAAACAATGAACAGATGCCATAATTTCTCTGCCAAATTTATGGTTTGCACGTGTGCGCGCACATGTGTGCGTAGGTAAGCGTTCTGTCGTGATCCGGCTTTAGAAACACAGATACAGATGCCATCATTAAAAAAATGAGCGCAGTAATCCCACGTACTGAGAAACTTCCTTCTTCAGCCTGGAGCGAGCTGCTTACTGCCCGAGGCGGGCAGAGCCTCGGCTAACTCCCGGGCACAGCGTTTCCCGCGGCTCCTGACCCGGGAATCGGCCACGGAGTGCAGGCGCCTGCCTGGGGCCACGGCTGTTATCACCGAGGCCAAATGCGCACGCACCCCTTCTGCGTCCACGGCGTTGTGGAAGAGCCTCACGCGACCAGTCGCGCCCCAGGAGTCCTCTCACTCGCAGGAGCCTTACCGAGAGGAAGCGTACAGGACCAAGATTGCTCCTCAGGGAGCGTAACCTGCAGAGCCAGGCATGCCTTAATCACAGGCAAAACAGAGGTCTGCTCCCCCCACCACTCCCTTTCGCACAAGGGAGATCAGTCATTAAAGCCTATGCCTTCACGTGATCAGTTTTAGGCTAGACTGCGTGAATTTAAGCTGGTATCTGATGGGAGAAAACAAAAACTGACAAATATTCAGTCCACATCCTTCCAGGTAAATACCTCTAGGATTAATAAAAATGCTTTTTTTTTTTCCTGCCTAGCTACCTGATTATTATTAATAGTCTTTCTGCTGCAATAAGATCAAAGGAGATGCCACAGTGGAAAATGGGCAGCTTTAGAAACTCTTGCGAAAGACTGCCAAACCATGGATCTACTTCAAAAGCAACTGCCTTCGTTTGCTTCGTACAAAATTTTGGAGGATCACTAAATTTACTTAGCTATCAAAGCAATTAAATCAAAGACAACTCACTTCTCACCTCTTAAAAACCTTAAACTACAAATATTTAAGTGTTCAGAACAACAACTCCTAAAGGACAACATCAAAACTTTTGCATTTTATCTGGTAATGTAACAAAAAAAGAACGGTTTGGGGACCCTCTGACTAGAGTCTCACCTTTTGCAGGCAATTCAAGCTATTAGTCTTCCTAACAAAATCAATTAAATAAAAAGGTAATAGTTGGTGCATGGAAAAAAAACATTCAGAAAAGAAACAACAGAGGTCAATTATCTATTACGTTATTACAAGCTACTCAAATATTCGTTTTTATATTCTAATCCATGTACATATATATATATATGCACACACGTGCATATATTATGTGATACAAACATTACATTATTTAACACACTGGTTTCCCAAGGACTTTAATCACTTAGTGACTGCTTTGTTAAAAATGACAGGGTAATGCATTTTCTTGCTCCATAAGGTATTCTGAAATGTCTCATTTCAGCAGAACAGACTGCCACACGCAGAAACGCTCACAGGTATTGTTAACCTACATGGTGGTCCATTACTCACCACAACGCTCACAGGCAAAGCTCAAAAGCATGCTCATAAACCATATACAGGAGAAGCTATACCAACTGTGAGTGTCCACCATGAACCTGCACACTGATTTAAAGGTTTCCTTTCTTTTATTTAAGATTCTTTTCCCTAAGCAGCCTGTTCACTCTAAAGGAGTACATGACCAAATGGTGGTAGGTTAGAGACAAGGGCAGGCAACCTGACCAGTTTTAGATTTAGTAATCTGATAAAATTACTCCTGCGACAGTACAGGTGAGCCCACCACTTTCTGTTATAAACAGTTTGAATACAAAAGCTCACCTTGGCTGCTCGATAAAAGTGACAAATTTTGCTACTGAACTATTTGCCATTTGACTTGAACTATATTCTGTTTCAGACCTTGCTCACTGCTAGTTATCAAATATTGTGCTTTACACTTTTGAGGAGAACTGGGAAGTAGGATTTCATTAGCTAGGAAGTTTTGTCAACTTCAAGAATCCTTTTTTCAGTATGCAGATTGAAAAAACAGATACCAAATATTTCATTATTAATTTTTTTTAGTGAAAGAATCATATCTATGATGATTCAATACTGATGGAATATTGTCAAAGAAATAACTGGTGAAACTGTAATTATTATGCCCATATTTTAATCCCCAGGAATTAATTCCTGTAGATTTCCAGGTTTCATTTATCTTATTACTGGTACATACATTAACCTGTCAAGAGTCATCCTGGGATGACACCTGACCTTAAATGCACCAAGAAAAAGTCAAGCTAACAGAAGCCATATGTTTGCATTTCTTATATAAAGGGGAGCTGGTAGGTACAACCTACAGAGAGGCTAACGCAGCAGTAGATGGGAGCTTTTGAAATCAAATGGGACTGTAATCTCTCCTCTCCAAAAGATACGCCACCAAACCAGTCTTTGCACAACATAGGATAATTTAAACTGTATACAGTTCATAGAAGAGAGAAAGGGATAAAGGCACTGCTATGTAAAGCATGTTCCTCCCAAAGAGGAAAATGAAGTTTTGCCTGAACTTGAAAACGTTTAAGTTACGCCGACACAAACACATTACAGATGGGTGCGCTCTAGCAAGAGGCTCCATGCCCTACGTTACCCAAGACCAAAGAGTACTGAAACCTCTTCTTCTTGTCTCTCTTCCTAGGGAAAGCTGGTAAGAAAAGAACACGTCTTCCTTTAAACCTCTGTTGTTTCATGACCAGGAAAATGCATTTGATGCATTCAAAACTTAGGCCCCAAAAAGGCATTGACGAGAGCTACTGGAGTTCTATTTATTTATGCAAAATAAGTTTACTTAGACTCAATTAAGATTGAGTTTCACTGACCACCCTGGAAACATCCCTCAGTTTAGATGCAACCCCAGTGCAACATAATTACTGAAGATAAGAACTTGGAATGAGGGGACTCTTGGGATATGAGACTAGTTCACACCTCCTTATCCTAACTACTGAAAACAAAGCCTGGTTCAAGGGCAACTTCATCGGTTGCACACCTTATCAGGTGATTTCTTTCTTTGTATAGGTTGGTCTTTTTTTTCTTTCTTGAATTGGAGTGTAACTTAAATTTTATTGCTGCAGGAACAGCTGAGATGAGGACTGAACAGCTTGGTTGTCACTGAATCCCAAACCAGGAGAAGAAAGGCGGCCCACAGAGTGGCAGGACAGAGGCCACTTTTGCTATAAAAGGGCCATATAGAAAGAAAGGTCTGTGCTAAGCTAAAATATTGTGAAGCTAAAACTACTGAAAAATAATCCAAAACTGGAAAATTCTAAAATAAACTGAATTTTAGCAGGACAGGTTTTACTTTACATCAGTGTCTCCCAAGATGTTGACTACATATTTTCTTTCTTTATCCTACAAAGATCATAATTGTAAGATCATATATGTAGTCCCATATACAGCTGAGAGAGCAGGACTTTTGGTACTCAACTGAGCACATTTAAAACTGAAGTAGAGAACCCTAATTTGTACCCTTTGAGGCTAAGCTCCAACAATTCCTGACAAATGAAAGAAATCTGGAGCAAGAATTAATAGCAATGCCAATTCCCCTCCAACTCCCACCCCAAGCATGCCTGTTGTGGCTTTATATGATTTAATGCATAAGTTACTGTTGAGGGGGGAAAAAAGGCATAAAGATGACTGCTGTACATTTAGAAAAACTATTTCAGAAATTCACAATTTATCTACCACGTGCTATGTGCCTACTATTTGCTGCTCATTCCCAAGTTAATCCTAAAAAGCTCAGTCAAGTCCAGGTTTTGAGTAGCTTTACAGACTTGCGTTAGGATCAGCCTGCAGAAAACACTATGTCCATCAATTACATCGTTTACAAATTTAAGACAAACATCTTTCCAGAAGTGATTAAATAAACATTCCCCAAAGCACAAATCTTGCTAACATAAGATGCTCCTTCGCAACCCCGGCTTTATAAATGTGTACTTTGCCCTTTACCGTCTAATAAAACAGTCATATTCAGTACATCAAAGATCTCACCACCATGAAAGTGCTACAGTTAACCTTCAGGACTCTCCTTTTATAACAACCACAGTAGAGAGGATGAAAGCTAGGACATGGCCACTACACAGTAAGCACAAAAAGCTTTAGAATAAGTAATTTAAAATTCATAAAGATATTTCCTCCAAATTGATCTGGCACCGGATTTTAGCTTTTGTATTGAAGTATCTCCTTCCAAAAGCCTAATTTTGACCATGGGAGGTCATTACAAATAGTACTGTATCATGTATAGGTAAGGAATGGGACAGGTGACGCAATTCTCCTCTGGCACCGGATAAAAGAAAGGACTGGCACCTTCTCCCTTTTCAAAGGAAGAGCTGAAGAGGTGCTGGGCTGTGACTTCCAGGAGCAACCCTCTGACGTATGGCACATCAGCCTGCAGAGGTACATGATTTAAGATGTTTAGGGAAGTTTCTCATAGAGAAACTCAGCACTATTAACTCATTATTAACAACTAATAACTTGGTACTACATGCTTCATTGTAGCCACTTGTGTTATACAGAAAACCTAAATACCTAACTCTGAGTTGTGGTTTCTGGTATGAGGCCAGGCACATAAAAGTGAGCCTTTTTTAAAACCCATATTCAATTGCAAGTGTAACCCCTGGGCACTTCTGGAATTTACTGTAGGTATTCACAGGCACCTTTGAGAGCTTCAATGACTTAAAGTCTGACTATGTGCATTGTTTAATTATTGTTAGAAAGCTCCAGTATAAAAAAGCTGTATCTTCTCTCCATTATCTAAAAGCCCATTGAAAGGAGATAATTCATCCTAGACTGTATGAGTAAGAGGGCAAAAATACAAAACTCACGTACCATAAAAATGTACTTTGTGCTAAGCCTTATTCTTGAAAAAGGAAATGTGCAGTTTCTCATTTTAGTAGATTGCATATTTTTATTTTCAAAGAGTTTCCCCGTGATTGCCTGTATGGCTTTTTCTTCATTTGCATAATGATTTCTTCCAAACAATCAGACAGCAGAATTTATCATGAGCTCAGGGAAAGCCTGGACACAAGAGGTTTCAATAATTGAACAGACTGAGCAAAGCTTTGGTTTGCTAGGATAGCCATTCCCAGTCTGGAAACTGGAAGAGGAGAGCCTTTTCTATTCTCATATAAAGGCATTTATGATGCCTCCCCAGATATCTTTCCCACCAAATCTATGCTAGATGTACAGCATTTGTGTAAACACGAGTATGCAAAACAGGCTGCTAGAGACAGCACTGAATCAAACAGTAGCCTGACTGCTTTCCAAACAGTTACGGACAGGGCACCATACATTTTATTCAGTGGAGCACCGTGGACTTTTTTGGAAGAGAATAGAGCATGCAAATCCTCTTCATCTCTACCACTGAAGTAGAACGCTTCAAAAAAGCATCATTATAAAAGGCTGCATTTTAGGACTACATTTTAATTTGTTCTTTGCAGGTAAGAAGTAATACATTTAGAAGAAACATTCAATCTCAGAAAGGCAGGCAGAGATGGTTTTTTGCTTAAATAAAGCGAACAAGTCAAAGCTTATCAATCTACCAATCATTTACAGAATTGCTTCTGAACAGGTAAGTGCATATATTTGCATCTTTTCTTAAAAAGACCTCAGATTTTATTTGGAAAGAAAAGCATTCCCACCTCATGCTCAGCTTTCATCTTTCCTTAGGCTCTAATTAGCCACTTAATTTAGCAAAGAAGTCTTAGAATATATGAAAGGCCTAACATAGGATTTGTTTCTTAAGCAAAACCTTAGTATGCCTGTCAGCATAAACACAAGCCTGCCTTTTGACCACAGAGAAAGAATTCAGTGGGTCTGGGAACAGGAGAGGGAGGCAGCAGGGTGAAAACGGTTGGCTCTCAAGACCAGCTATTCTGACACTTTCCTCAGAAAAATGAGTTTTGACTTCCCACCCCTAATCCCAAGGCTGCTTATTATCTAGTAAGTGCACAAGTCGTAAGAAAAACTGTACTGGGGCAGGAGGCAGACACGTTATTCCAGCTCCAGCAGCAGCTGTAGCAAGATGCTTAGGGAAGAAGAGGGCAAGCGCAAATGATACTCTCCTGAAATACCTTCCAAAACTCCCCATCTGAGCCAGCTGTGCTTTATATGCACGTCGTTACCATCAGTGGCTCTCTCTTCCATGTAGCTGCCAGTCATCCCTTGAAGTCACGTAAGCTTTTAGGACCCAAACATCTTTTGGCAAGGAGCTCCACAGGACTACAGCTGCATGAAGAACCAGCTCCTTTTCTGTTTTACACCTGCTTCCCCCATAGCTTTCTAGATACGCTATCTTAATTTCAGTCCAGGGGCAGGAGGCTGGAAATCAAGAGTACCTTCCAGGTGGTATGCACCAGTCTATGCATATAAGAATCATGCTTCCTCTCATACTGTTTTTTTCTGGCATATTTTAAGTCTGATCTCTACAAAAATGAGATAAATTCCATATAACCTGGGGAAATGGGGAAGAAGAAGGATTATGAATATACAGTGTGGCCATAGGTAGGTAATGCAAGCATGTGACTGAATTAGGTATTTTACACTTGGATTTGACATTCTTATAGAAATCACTTGCCTCCACATGAAACTTGACACTGCTGAGAGATGTGAGAGAATAGCAATTTTTTAAGGAAGGAACAGAACTAGAAGCATGGAAGAAACAACAGGGTGCTAGCAACCCTTAAAAGAATTGTGACTGCTTCAGCCAAAACCACGATTGTGCACTACTGTGCCTTTCAACAACAAAAAAAAATCCATTAAAATATGAACATTTCTTAAATGATTTTTACTACAGCAATTAAAATTAAGACCTTTCAGAAAATGAACATCCTAAACACATTGTAACTAATGCTACTTTGTAAGAACCATGAAAATTCGCATTATTAATCAGTTACTAATGCTCCACAAATATCAATTAGATCAAACCCAGAAGACTATTTCTGTATTCAAGACAGAGAAGAGGCCCATTTGATCTCCTAGCATTTTCTAACATTTAAAATAAATTGATTTTCCTTATCTTCTTTTAATTCACAAAATGCAAGTTTTGTATATAAATTAGTACAAACATCTGAACACAAAATGTAAATGTGGTGTTTTGTGTACTTCTCCAAACATTGCACAAACATTGTGAAATCTGCAACATTTTCAGCAACCTGGGGGTAACGGAGATTTATCAGGAGGCGACAACAGGTAAAACGCTGACAGAGCTGACGAAACACCTTGTTTTAACTAGAACTTATACTGGCCAATCATGCAAAAATCACCTGTCTTGGTGTGAACAGTATTGCTGATGTACATAAGCCACTATTGAAAAAAGCACAGTGGAAACATTCCCTGCTCAAAGCTCAAACTGCAACTGCCTTCCCTCTCAGGATATTGTCACTTAACCTTCACGTCAGAAGGGCATCTCATCTAATAAATACCTTAGAAAAATTATCAGTTCAAATATTGAAATGCTTTGTCTCCAATCTGTTTTGTTTTCAACCACAAACAATGGATTCCAAACCAGTACAGGTACCTTGCAGACAACAAAAGCAACACTTCACTAAACACAGGAAACAGCTGTCTAAATGCTTCTTAAATAATATACCACCGTAGGCACCTTGATACAGGCATTAGTGAAAGTGAAAAGAACAATCAAGGAGGAGATATTTTGTCCATGTTCCAAATAACACCGAGTTATTTCCTCTCGGAGGGGAAACTTGAGCTTATTCCAAAGTTGTGCTGGTAAGCAGGAAACAGCAGAGTGGCTTTATGGACTGAAGACCCCAATGACTAGCAGTGTTAGTCAGCAGAGCTCCCACCCTGCATCACTTCAGCTTACCCTAGCGAAGGGGTCAAACAAAGCAGGCGAGTAAGTGCGGTCCAACTCTACGTTTGGGGTCACGTTCTGCAGAACAGAGTTCTGCATTCAGCACCTGCGCACCAAGGGTATGTAGCTATGCTGCATGTGATCTATTACGGTCTCTGGGAAATCTGGGAGCATACAAGAAATCCTTGAAATAGCCAAAGAAAGAAAAGGAAAATGTATGATTTTAACCAGCATAATTAAGAAAGGAGACCAGAATGACCTCGTAACAGCTAAGCCGAAGTAGCACAGAGCCTGGGTATAAGCAATATAGACGCAACCCTCTATGACAGGGTACTTGTTTACAACAGCACAAACACAAACAACAGTTTTCAACTGCTGTTTGGCACAGTCTTTTGATATGTTTATGTGACGTCCTGTAAGGTCGGACACTGCTCAATCAGGTAATGCTTTATTGGAAAACTTTTGATGTGGTTATGTGACTAAACTGGTAAAGCATTACCTAACTGAGCAGCATCTGCCCTTAAAAGAGGAGTTTTGTCCCCGTCTCCTTCTCTACCACAAGTAACGAACTACACACCGATATAACAATGGTTTCCAGTTCCTAAGCTACAAGATAAAATATCTAGCTGCGGGCTACAAGGTACTGATAAAGTGGTAGCTGCATCATCAGTTTTATGACTGAAAGAAGAAATTATGCATTCTAGGACATAATAAATAAGTATAGAAGAGAGAGAGAGAGAGAGAAATCTCTTCCCTTTTCTTACCCCTTGCTTCCTCAAGCCTCACTGACACTATGTCTACATGGTTTAATACCACCATGCTCGGCAGTGCCATAACCTGTCTTTGTTGGCTGCTCCTTCCAGGAGCCGCCTCTCTGGCTGGCTGTGCTGCCGACCCATGCTGGCACCCATGGGGATCTTGGCCCTGGCGTGCACATAGTGGCTGAGTAAGCAGGGCTGCTCACCCCTAGCCACAGTTAACCGTCCCCCATCCGCTCATGTCCTCCCAAAGGCCAAACTCACTCAGCTTTGACCAGCTGCACAGCTGGACTTCAGGCCACATGTGGGGTGCAGGTTTCAGGACTACACACATGCAGAACATACAAACCACAACGCCATGACCAAAGAGCACGCAGCAACATCTGCCCCTTCCTCCCTCCAAAGGGCCCAATCTACCATTCCCTTCTGTATATATTTAATACATTTCAGTGCATCACATCACATATGTCAGACTGTTAATCATCACCTACTGTGTGATGATTACTTTCCAATTGGTTAATTACTGTATCCAAAAGCGAAACACTGCTTTAGCCTATGTTTTTGGTATCCGTATCATGAAAGACTATTTACTCCTACTTGCTGCCTCGGAAAGATGAGGGAAGCCTGATTATGGTCTTGCTGGTGATATTACTTTTTCTCCACCCAAGCAAGGGAAACAAGAAGGGAGGGAGAAGAGCTACCAAGCCTAAGCTTCTTCCCTATATCTCATCAGAAATAAAGCACTGCTCTGACACGTCTAGTAAGTTTTCCTAAGGGAGCAAACAGGAAAGGGGCACTGTCAATCCCCACACAGCAGATTAAACAAAAAGCAGATTAAAGATTATTAATAAACCCAAAGCCATTGTGGTAGATTTCAAAGTTTTCACAGGACACAAACAAGAAGGTTAGCACTGATCCTTTATGAAGCGTCTGACATAATTTTTCATTTTCTAGCACTTCAGAAATAGACAGTTGGATGCTAGCCAAGCTACACTAGGGACAGCAAAGAAAAACAAAACAAAAACAAAAAAACCCCCAACCCTGCTACTAGAAGCAAGTGTGTGCCTTATAGCAACTGAAGGGAAACAGATCCAAAAAAACCCAAATGCTACAAGAATCTTTCATTCATTCATCAACTACATGTTCAGTTTCACACAACTTCTATCTGAGGGAAGTTGTTACACTGACAGTCCCTCATTCTTGACTTCTTCCCAACTTTGAGTCAATCTTTACCAAGAAAAGCTTTGAATTTCACACAGATTTTCTTCCTAATACTTAATTCCTCAACCTCATTTGATTTAACTCACTTCCATTATACCCTCCACTTTCCTTCACTAACTACAGCTCCTCCTCTAGTCTTTCATGCTGTGTCACTTCAGTCTTAGATTCTATAGAGTAAGACTGGATTAAAAAACAGAAATAAATCCAACCCATATTATCTATTATCACCCAATTTGGGGAAAAGTTCTGCTATTTTATGTATTTGTAAAATGCCTATACTTACCTGACCAAGCTTTTGAAACTACAGTATAATTGGAGAATTATAATAATCTTCTGTAATAGCTTTTTTTCACCTGAAAATTCAAAAGCGAGCCCTCTTTCCCACTAGCAAGCTATACCATAAATAAAGTTTTAAAGTGAGCAAAAATCATTTTTATTGTGATACACTTTCCATTAAAGTCCTAACAACGTTATGTTCTAAATGACTATACAGAGGAAGTTTCTATATAAACTATACTTCTGAAATATATTTTAAGTGCTGCATCTGTTCCCAGTGACTATCAACCAATAGGTTCATATCACTTCCTGACCAAAATAGTTCTCAGAGGTGAACAAGCCTCCCAGAAGCAATCCGAGTTGTACCTAGTAAGACCAACTAAAGCATGTAGGGAGCAGGGGGAGAAAGGTACTGTCAAAATCCTAGAAGAATTTCTTCTTCCAGGAGTTTCTTCTACAAAATAACAGTCTTAAATATTATAAATAAGAGGCAAGACAGAGTGGTTTCCCAAATGTTATTCAACTACTTGCTTACACTAGTCTTTGTCTGGAATATAATTATCAATAATAGTAGATTTTAAAGTGAATCATTTTAGTTCCATCTTATACCAGTCGTAGCAATTTGGGTGCTCCAACATACAGACTCAAAAAAAGTATATTGGTGTCAGCATTACTCAGTCTATTGGCCAAGAATGGAATCTGAAATTCATATTCAAATGTAAATACTAAAATACTATTGTGCATAGGCAAGACAAAAACACCATGTATTTTCTCTTTAAAAAAATATGTATAGGATGCGCTTTTATTTTTAATAGTAATACTTTGATAGGATTTCTCCTTTCAAACAAATACATACATATGAGCATGCACGCACATGCATATAGACACTTTCAATAAAAAAAGTTGATAAATTTCTCCTGGTTTCCTACAGTTATATACACTGTAAAAGAAAACCAACTTTGGGCCTGAAAGATTAATATCTGTCCCTCTAACATCTGTGTATTTTTATTTTGCTCGGACAAAGATCGTATTTTTTCAGTAGAGAAAAAGAACATTTAGAAAATTAGCCAGTCTCTTAGATTTGTGATAACAGAAGCTTAACATGGATTCAACAGTTTGCCTCACAGATGGAGAGAGTACATACAGTAGATAACTTAAAGAGAGCACGCTGTCACTCCACAACTCCATTTTGCGAGGATCGAAGCAGCTAACATGAATACAGATTCATTTTGTTGATAAAATTATGGATTCATATAGATATGACCGTCTTTGCACACTGCAAATGTCCTAATTCATTACACTCCACTGACTTCCTCTTGGGGAAGCAAAGTCAGTAACACAGCTATCTCCAAAAGAACCATTTTGGACCATTATTGAAGAGACTCGGCAGTCTGGCAGGAAATTAGGTTCTACGCTTTTATGGTACTTTTTATGCTTCACGATAAAAACGTGCTAGGAACTTTCAAAAATATTGTACAAGTTTCTGCTTTGACATTCCTAATATCTACTTCCGTTTTCTCCTCTAGGAAGACCAGTCCTTTTCTCCAGTATTTTAGGAAATGCAGCAAAATTTGCATCTTTTCCACTGAAAACAGTCACTATGTTAAAAAAGAAACTGCACCTATCAGAGGAGGATTGTGTGTTGCATGAAGCTTCTACATTCCATTCCTAAAGTAAAAAATGTACCTATAATGGCCAAGTGAACCCATGAAGGGCTATTGCCATGTAACTATTAGAGCATCAGAATGGTTTGTCAGTTAAGCAATTCTCAAACATATTTTGAAGTCTGGAGTATAAAAAAAAGGTGCAAGATGGCTGATAAACTTCTTAAATTATTATTCTGGGTTCCTTTTATCATGTGTAGCTAAAATTTTAATAGCAGGAGAAAGCTGAATGATAGAAGTATGAAATTTCATGCCTAGAGTTCACAAGATTATCATATTAGAATGAGCAAGAACACACAAATAAAACCATAAATTTATCATAAATCAAAAGTTTGACAGCAGTCTTAAAAACTTCTTCCGGAGACAAACCAACATGTGAGTTTAGCTTACGAAAACGTAAGTGCATGCATAAACATACACATAATTCACCTGGTATTATACTTGAGTGGTACCATATAATTTTTGGCTTTGAGGTCCAACAATTGGTTTATTTTTGGAGTAGATCTGCTGATTTCTTCTGTTGTGTTTAAGGGACCTTTTTGAAAACTATCCTTTGCTATTGGCAACCTGTTCAATTGCAACTCCTTTTGCTAAATCTTCCCTAAAAGAGGAGATTTGGGGGGAAACTACATCCCAACCTTCCGCAATTGTCTATCTCCAAATTGCAAGATCAAATATGATGAGCTTGTGCTTCTGTGCTTTGTTAATTTTTTTCAGATATGAAACCACTATCCACTATCGTGGATAAAAATCATTCATTTTAATTCCTTTAGATCTGTCTTGTACTTGCAGCTCTGCATCACTTCATAAGCCTCTGTAAGCATCCGGAGCTTCATTTTCACTGCGTTGGATTCAGGCCATCATTAAGTATCTCTGTCAATTCTTGGCAGATACTCTTCGAGCCACTTTTCAAGCTGTAAGTAACAGTGAAGATGTACACTTATGAAGCTAATATTTCTAAGCTGAAGCAACTCCTAGCTGTCATGCTCTTTTCCTGCTTTCTTCCTCTTAACAGAAATGCTTCCTTCACTTTTAGAAGAGTTTATAGAATAAGGCTGAAGAAAAAGTACCCTTTTTGCAGGTTTCTCGAGACTCCAGCCAACAGGTAAAAGAATAAAGCCAGTTATAAGGGAAAGACAGATTTTTATATCTAAGTGCTTTAAATATTTTTTCCCCTGTATGATAGCAAAGCCTGCTAACAATCTTACATACAGGAAAAAAAGATGTTAAGCAGAATTTGTCCTCAAATCAGTTCACTACTGTAGAAGAGTATAAAGTGTAATAAGTGATCAAAGAGTGTCATATTTTTAAGAATACATCAGGTGATAAAAACTCTTTTTTTCCTAAGAATTTTCCTCATCTCTCTGTAAGTTTCCTCCATAATTCTCCTATATATCTGGAGTGAGAAGTCATAACTGTAATTTCAGTGAAAGAAATTATGAAGGGTCACTTGTACTGGATAGCAAATGCTAACTCATACTTGGCCTATCAGTACCCACTAGAGAGAGAACACTTTAGACTGGCTAAATAGGAGAAAATCTTCTCATGAAGCAATTCTTAATCATTACTATGCTTCTTTTTCTACCCACACCACATTTGAGAGAGATATTTTAAGTCTCTGAGAAACCACGAGACAGGATCATTAGGATTTGCAATTGCTGCTTGGCTTCTCCCCCACACTGCACCTACCCTGTACTTCCTCCACTTCTCTGAGGACTGACTCCAAGTCAATGGTCCTGAATTTAGGTGATCCAGCAAGGGCCAAACACTGAGCTATTGAGCAAGACACTAGGAGTGCTCAGGTATGCTTTTCAGCTATGGATGGTGCCCGTTTAACAAATAACATCAAAACACACATGCACAGAACAATATATCGTGCAGCTCCAGTCCTTGTCGTTCTAAGGAGAAAACCTCCTGCAAGTCAGGCACAAAAGAGTCAAAGAGCAAGCATGCCATAACGTAAAGAAAATCTCAAAAGTCATGCAAAGATGTTACTTCTGCTTCAATGAAACATAAATGTCGACATTTAACTATTTCACTGATGCCTCTAGCAGAGATTCCAAACGGCAGTGACGGCCTATTCACCGCTGCCGAAGTGACCAGCTGCACTCTTCTGACAGACTTTCGGCAAGAGAAATCAGCAATTAAATGCATTCTTTCACCCTCCAAATGTTTTGTTTTGAGGAGAGGAAAGAAGAAAATTTTCCCTTGCCACCCACATCAAAAACCTCAGTTGCTGCCATGGTGCAAGAGGCCTATACTCCCTCTTACTAAATATACAGCAAAAAGTACATACATAATGAATTATGAAATGACAGTATTATTCATATTTAACTCAGCAAGTACCACCTGGCATGCCGCTTCCAGCCTGACATGTGAGAAAAGGTAAGGTTTCATTTTTTTGCATAGGTTTGATTTTGCTGCCAAGTTCTCAGAAGGCCATGGACAATGCTGAGACAGTGTTTCCAAACCCTTCCCATAAATAATTGTTTTTAAATGTTCTGATACCATACGGTTCTTTTGAGTCAGAGGCCTATGCACATTCTGAGAAGTACCCTCAAGTACAAGTTACCTGAGTATTTACTGACAGTGTTGGAGCGATCACCTTCAAATTGGGGGGGGGCAGGGATGTTGACCCATTGACATTATATTCAACACAACTCAAACACTTTTAGTCCTACTATGCTATTAATTCCTCTTAAATACAGATTTTCTTGACTACCTATTTTTCAGTCACAGCATTGTTTTCACAATTATCCAAAATTCATTTCATACATTTTATAATCTTTATGATTGTTTCTACACACAATAAATAAATATTATTAGGTATTTAAAATTTGCATTTTACAAAAGCAGATTTAGCACAAGAAATTGTCAGAAACGGAAAACTGTAAATGACTCATGAAACAGCAGGAAGCAAGCAGAATGCTGATGCTGGCAAGTAAGCACTGAATCAAAGTAGTGTATTAAGAAGTATTCTCTTTTAAATTATATTTCAATAGCATGTATATTAGCAAGTGCTACACAGAAACTACACATTCAACAGTAATAAATGTTTTGAATTACTTTCCTGTAGGTATATGTTACTAAATTACAGAGAAATGTTTGTGTTGTCATTAAAATGACATAAAACTGCAAATTATCTCAGAAGTTGTCCAAATTTACAAATAGGACAACTGATGCACACTGCTTAAATAAACCACCAAAAGCCTGTCTGACACTAGTAAATCCTTGCGACCTCGTTCTTTGGCTCTAACCTGTTCACTTTGTAGTACCGGGTCATTGCAATGCCACAAAAAAGCTGCCAAGGGCTGCCAAAGGAGGATTCCCCAGCAAGGAGCAATCCCCGGGCGGCATAAAGCCAGCCCTCAGCACAGAGACCCACAGCAGGAGGAGGGGCTGGAGATCAGCTGTGCTGCAAGACAAAAGCCAGACCAGAGATGCAACCCCAAAGTTCATGGTGCCCCTGCTATCAGCACCAACAGCCAATATAGCAGCACGCAGCTTCTCACAGCTGAGCAGTCTCTGTCTCCAGGGACGGTCATCCTTCTGCTGAAAGCCACAAGTTACTCTTTTTATAAACCAAATTTAAAATAATTTAAGTAGCAAGAGGAGGTAATTACTCGTTGCAGCATCAAGGCTCAGCTTTTCACATCTCTCAATTAGATGCCACTAAAAATATAAATTCCTCAAGTGAGAACTGCATTTAATAACTCTCAATTGAAGCTATTACAGGCAGCTCAATTCAAAAATAAATAAACCACTGAACACAATGCACTACTATTAAAAATAACACTACTTTCTCTAGCACTTCATCTTGGTACTGCAGGAATAACACTGATTCTACAATTTGTAATCAGGCACAATGAATTCATCGAAGATGAACATGAGTAAAACTGACCCAAACTCCCAAGGTGTTTCTAGTCAAGAGCATGAACCAACAACAAGAATATTTATAATTCAAAAAGTAAAATAACTTCATCATTAATTCATTTCAGAGTGGAATGATATATATATATGTGTGTATATATATATATATACATACATACATACTTACATGCAGCTAGCTTTGTGGCTCAGAACTGTAATCTCAGGACAGTTCATTTAAAATAAAGAAGCCTTTGAACTACGTGGTTCTTCAACTAATTGTTTTACCCCTACTGCAACCTTTGATTGAAAGAACACTGCAACGCAAAAGATTTCTTCAGAAAGACATAGGTGGTTAAAGAAACATCAAAAACAGGCAGTCAGATCTGAGACTTTGAGCCCTAATGGATGATGACAGTGAGTGATTTTCTGTAACACACATTTATTTATTTCCTGTCTTTATTGCCCATACCTTTCCAGCCAAGTTCAACAACTAGCAAGTCAACACTTAAACAAAAAGAGGTCATACTGACATGTTACAACAATTAAAAACAAAAATGTGAGTTTAAGATATGTTGCCCTGTTTAGTTTTCCTATTAAGAATTCTGATTTTATTAGATGGTAAAAACAGAATTAGTTAAGTATAAGAGACAGAAAGTATTATTTAATATGAGACTGTCAGAAAAATCTTATATTTGCCGCTGATTATTCCAAAAGCACAAATTGAATTACACTTGTAATGAAAAGATGAAATCTCCTTAATTCATTTATTCTGTACAGAAACCTGTATCATTTCTTCTGAAATAAGCTTAACTTGTAAATTATACTGTTAATCCATCAAATTCCTACAGTAGAGTAAGTACAGTTTTATAGTCATTAGGGATTCACTTATAAAACTGACAATCTGGCACAGTTTGTACTCAGCATTACAGGACAAGTTGGAATAAAAGTTGAATCATACAGAGAAACAAGTTCAAACTGAAGATAAGAAATCGTGACAGCACAGCAATAAAAGGACACTCATTTTTTCCATATCTGGCTTATAACTCAAACAAGTATATTTTGTTTCAGCACTGGTATCCTCAGGATTGTACATTATAATACCACTTTTGTAAGTATTAAAAAGACTATGGCTACAATTCTGGAATGTTTTGATTCAAACAGATATTTCAACACACCTGCACAGAGTTCTTGGGAATCAAATATTTGCTTTAAGACTTACCTGTATACAATAAATTGCAAGAATAAAATCAAAAGGAAAGTTGTTCACTGACAAGCAAAGTAGAAGAGAGGGAGAATGAAAGCAACATTGCCAAGTCTGATACATGAATGCCTTTGGCAATGCAACTAGCAGCCAAAAATTGAATTTTTTCAGCTGAGCACCTCCAGATACACAAATAAAACAAATCAGTTTGCAATATAGTCCAGGCACAAAATTTTGGCATCTCCCATCAAGTGGAGAAGGAACAGTAGAGATGGATTTTGCATGCTCTTCTGGTTAGGAGTAACTTTCAAGATTTTATTTTGGCTGGAGTTGTGCCATTTAAGCCCTTATATATAGTATTACTTGTCTGTTCAGAAAGCTCACTTTGGAAGCTCCTGCACTACCTTTATGGATTCAGCTACACCTTTCATCTTGTGCTTTTTTGCTTCACCTTGCCTTCTTTTTGGGTGTAAGATACCTATCAACAGGAATGGGATGTGTAACAGAATCTAACTCACTTCTCTCTCTGACACACTCTCCCGTAGGAAATAAAAGCTTGATGGAATACCTATTTAACATTCACACCAACCCAACATAGCTTCACGACCTAGAGAGACAACACAGAACCAGCACTTGTAACATTGCGGACAGGGGAAAACCAGAGCACTCTCACATTTGTCAAGTACTCACAACCAGTAAATTGTATGGATCTTCAATGTTCTCTCAATAAGAAGACTCAAATGCTGTATGGAAACATGTATTTGTTCCAGATAAACCATTCTTCTAAATCACCACCTTACTTGTATTAGCTCTAAAACACCATTTGCTGTGTTTGGATATAGTCTTCATTCTTCCACTGATGTGATGCAAAACAAAACAAGAAATCAAAACAACAAAAGGCTATTAATCATTACATAGGAAACACATGCAGGATTATTTATCTAACTGCAACTTCACCTAAAGCTCCCTGCAGAAGATCACTGACTCAGGGAAATAGAGCAGCAGTAGGAACAACCACCACCACTCCCCTCCCCACAACAAACCAGAAAAACACATGTTTATAGGGCATTCGCATCAGCTCGCATTCTCCAGAAGTGAGTATCAGCTTTCCAGTTCTTCAGTTTTGTGTTAGTACATCAGAAACTGCTTGGAGAGCAGAGATTTTGCCGTGTTCCCCAGAAGAGTAAGACCCAACAACAGCACATTTGTCAAAGCTTCAGTCCCAAAGGGATACAGAATATAACCACCTCTGCGGCAGCCGCTAGTGCTCTTGTTCTCCTCCAGGCCTAGCTTTTCACAGCTTATTTCCCTGGCATGACATCCTCACTCACCTCCTTTTTCTCAGTTTCCTACTCCCCAAGACAGCCTAGAAGCACTCTTGCTTCTACACAAAACCACCTCAACAACAGCTTCCCCAAGTATTTAAAGCTGCATATTAGTCATTCGTCTGATTCTCTATATCAAACAGAAGTGGGCATTTGTTCTGCGCCCAAGTTTCCATATGGACTGCCTCAATTCTCTCCACTATGTTACTCTACTCTCTACACCATCTGCTTCTGATTAAACTAAATACCTTGCTTGAGATTTTTGAGATCAACCCTTAAAGAATGAGGAAAATAAAAAGGACTGCATTTATTCACTGACCTCAGCAAAAGGCTGTTCTCATTTTCAAATCTTTCCTTCCTGTTATATTTCCATAAATGCCTTCAATATGCTCTTGCTCAACAGAAGCAATAAAACACTATTAATTGTCTAACAAACTTTGTAACTTTGTTACTGAAGAAAGGAAAAAAAAGAAAAATATCCTTATTACATTAGATCCATTTCTTCCACTATTGCTAAGTGAAAGAGTTCAGAAAAGCCACTGGCTTTCAGTATGGATGTTCTGCCTAGCTTGATTTATTACTTTCAACTCAGCTTTATCACACAACCATTAACCTTGAACAGTACAAAATATGCACCAAAAAATACACCCGGTATGAAGATAAGTAACTAACTCAAGTCTTAATCTAAATTCTCAAAACCATCACATTGAAGTCCTGGTGTGTTTCTCATTTATTTCTCATGGATGAGAACAACTGACCTGGTAGATACGTTAAAGCCTTGGCCTCAGAGTGGATGCAATCAGTGTGACATAGACAAAAATATATTCTGTGAAAAAGTGATTCCGAGATGTTTAGAAGAACATTACGAAAGATGCTGTAAAAACAGATATAATGGACTGTGGCAGAAATCCTGACCTCGACCATGTACTTCAAGTACATCCTGCATATGGGAAATATGAACTGTTTCCTATTCCTCGTTCCCAAACTGACAGGAACAAGGCAAAAGAGATAAAGATATATTGGGGCAGTAGACTTCGTAAAAAAGCACGATGCGCTTCACAGACTGCCATCCCCATACCAAAAACATCTGGCTCTGCATTCTGAGCTTTTTGAGAAAATTCATGGACAAGCCATGACAAGTATTTTTTAGCCATTTTTACTCTTGATTTGTAGTACAGATAAATAAAAAAGGAAGGAAACTTGTATTTTGAGCAGGATTTTACTAAAATGGGAGAGGGAGAGGGAGAGGGAGAGGGAGAGGGAGAGGGAGAGGGAGAGGGAGAGGGAGAGGGAGAGGGAGAGGGAGAGGGAGAGGGAGAGGGAGAGGGAGAGGGAGAGGGAGAGGGAGAGGGAGAGGGAGAGGGAGAGGGAGAGGGAGAGGGAGAGGGAGAGGGAGAGGGAGAGGGAGAGGGAGAGGGAGAGGGAGAGGGAGAGGGAGAGGGAGAGGGAGAGGGAGAGGGAGAGGGAGAGGGAGAGGGAGAGGGAGAGGGAGAGGGAGAGGGAGGTTGGTTCCCTGACACGAAATCTATTGTAGAATCTTTCCTAATAAGCCACTCTTGACAAAGAAAACAGTATTTAGAAAACGGTGTACAACACATTTTGAGCGTAGCTTGGTCAGGAAGCTTTTTCAGAATAGGTTCCTATGAAAAAGATATGAATAGCTGTAAATATTTTAACCATTTAGAGAGCATAAAGGGCATAAGAGAGGAGACTAGTCTACATGGAAGGAATCTCCAAGTTCACAAAGCAATGTCTGCACTGCATGCGCAGCTCACTCTGCAGCACTGCTGCCAAAACTTAGCAGAGAAATATACCATTCCCTAAATGACACATCTAAAATCAACAATATGATCAGAGCAGAAAAAACAGCTTTTGCAGAGGTAAGGGGTATTCATATTGTTCTTTCCCTTAGCATGATCTGGAAGAGCCACAGCTGGCAGCAAGAAGAAGGGTCACTGGCCTCCAACAGCCTGATGCTTTAGCAAAGGAGAGGAATAGCTCATGGGACAACTGCAGATAGATGCTTTCTTGTCACTGTTCTTCCCATACGAAAAATTTTTAATCCTGTCTAAAGCAGAGCATCCTCCATTCTGGAGGAGCGTTCTGTTTTAGAAAAGGGATTAAACAATATGTATTATTTGACAGGCAGAAGCAATAATGCTCTCTCAGCTTCTCTACTTCCCATTGAGCTTCTGAGAGTGTTGTGCATCTTTGCACTACTTATTCCTGCTTTATTCTATTCTAAATTCATTTCATATTTGATGAGAACGATGACATTATTAAGACACAACAAATCATAATAATAGAAACTGCAATTTCAGATTAATATAGTTGGACAAAGATTCTGCCTGACCCACTGGCTTCTTGCCTCCAAAAGCCATGCCAGAATCTTTCCTGTTCTTCATGTGTTCTTCATACACATAAAGAAGAGAAAAGGTGACACATTTGACTTCCTTCAGACATCCTTCAGGGAGAACAGGCAGTCACCCAAAACCACCTTTGGAAGTAACTCAGTGAAATAAGCAGAGAGCAGTCCTCTCACATTGTCCGAAATAGCAGCAGTATTTTATGACGTATAGCACTGAGTCCGCAGACTGAGCATCATTATCAGAGAAGTCTGTGGCCCTGAACATGACTAAAAAATTAAATTTTCAGTACTACTAGTAATCCCAGAAGACATGTACAGTGCATACAACTTCATCTCATAGTATAATTTTCATATATGCTGAATATTTTGGCCAAAATATATGGATCTGTAATGGATCTGTTATCCTTCACTGTTCCCCCCTCCCCCTTAAAATTTCTAGCAAAATACCAGGCTCTTTTATTGGATCACTTGGAAAAAAGTTGCTGATTTTGATGCTGAATTCTTTTGTGTGTTTTTGAAAACATGCTAGATTTTTTTCCCCCCTCAAGTGAAGTGCTAATTTCATATTCAAGTTTCAGAGGCTACTTATGCTCAAATGAACAAGCAAATAATTTGTCTGCAGCTGTTTAAGGATGGTAAGTTTGTTAGTAACAAAACAGTGAACCCAGTTTATCTTATTTACAGCTTTCTCTTTTATAGACTAATATTTTCAGTTACAGTCTAGGCCAGTTTAGGGCCTACTTATGTTTTGCATGAACTTCACTCACTTGAATATTCTCCTTGATTTTAGGCACATAAAAGGGTAGCAGAATCAATCCCTTCTTTTTTCATGTGAACATTTTGTCTTCATTTGGAGATCTTCCTCTTTAACACAGAAGGATAAACATACATTGTGGTCTGATATTGCAAACCACCCCAGGAAACAAATAATTTTACTTAAAGGTACAGTCTCCTGGGCGCTAGAAGGTGCAGCATTGTGCTTCAATGCAGGAGAAAAAAGAAACAAGATCAAAATTGCAACACAGTCCTCCTCCTAAGCTCTTTTGGAGACATCTGAAATCTTTGGAAAATAAAGAGAAAGCCCCAGGAATTAGGAAAGACAAGCATATAATGCATCATCTGAATTCTTATATATTTAACTAAAACACTGGCCTAACAAGTTGATATTTTTTCCACAAGTAACAACCTCTGAACAAGATGCAAGACTCACCACCGTATGTCAAATACACAATAGCTAAGTTATTAACCCATAATCTAATAGTCAAAATCTAAATTATGCTGAGTTATACAGAACTCAAAAACTGAAAGAACATGCTAAATTTAAGGAACTTAAATAGAGGCTTAATGTTATGAGACAGGAGAACAGCCTAGGAGAAACCGTCAAGATCCTGATAATTTAGTTATACCAGGACATTTGAGATTTTGCCTGATAAAACAGAAAGGAAGGATTGAACCTAATAGCATACAGAAAAGATCAACCTAATTTGGGAACTACTAGGTTTTTTGTTTTGGTTTTTTTTTTTTTTTTTTTTTTTGCAAGGCAGATTACATGATCCGTACCTCTTGGGAACATACTGTAAGCAACTACCATAGATCTACATAACAATATCACAGTGTGACTTCCTAAGGAAAACAGATTTCTACAGCTGCATTTTGAATCTTCTACAGCTCTTTATTTAGTAGTGACATTCTTTCCTCATAGGAGAACTCATTTTTGTAGCTCAGTTCATTGCCATATATTGCCAAGCAATGCAACTGAAACGCAAATATTTTCTTCAATTTGTGATCAAAAAAACAGGGTCTCCTATTTTCAAAGGGAGACAAAAAAAGAAAAAAGCAAACAAAAAAAATCAAGAAGCTTTGAAGTAGTAGTAAAAAAATTTTTAGTTCATGCCATTGGTTATGCTAATAAGGAGACTATTTTATAATATTTCAGAAAATCAGATTTAATTATTTGTAGTTGCAATAAAACTTAATAGTTTAGCATATCCAAGAGCATAAAAAATTAGGAATTGTAACTGTAAACATGTACTGCTAGATATGCCTATAAGAATTACAGGGTACCTGCAGACTCTATGGCATTTAGTTCAGCAAGGACAGATTGCACATTCGCACAGTGCCTTGATCCAGCAGCAGACCAAGTAACAGCCCCCTCCCTGCCTAACGACCCCCTGAAACTCCAGGTACTACAGGTACATTCATTCCTTATCTAATGTTTCTGAAGCACAGTGACTCAAATTATATCTACTTTGTTAAAAAGAGAAACTGAAGTAATGTAATACCTTTCTTCTCATCAGTGAAAGAAAGCCATTTTAAATAATGCAAAATTTGCAAGTAAGTTATTCTTGTCCTTCTATCACTAAGCAGTTATAAAACATTAGAAGTTACAAGAAGGCTCCATTGCTCAAGCAACCATTTTCAAGGACCTAGCACCGTATACGTATTTTCTTTAATAAATTAGTACATAAAAAATACCCCCCAAAAGTATTAAAATACAAAGTTAAGTTCTGAAAAGCAGGTAAGCACCAAACTTAAATGCTTAGTAAAATTATTCTTTCAAGTGTTTTTCCTGGTGACTATTATCCAGTAGGCTAGCAACACGCAATCTTTCACCACACTATTTTAATGTCACAGCAATGCTGTGATGAATGATGGTTTTGTTACACTGATTTCATGGACAGGATTTTTCTGGAACAATGAATGCTGTAGCACCAAGCAAATCACAGTGCAGGCACTTCAAGTTCAGCACCCTAGAAATATGAAACTCAGTGACAAAAGGGTGACTTAAAATTAGATAAACATCAGCTTCCGGGAACTCTGTGACAGAGTAAGAAAACAATACATTCTCCATGTCAGCATTTAAATAGCTTAACCTTAGTCCCTTGTTCTCTTCCTGAATTCCCTCTCTCATTTGCTTTCATAACTCTGTTTCTTCAAAGGATGTAGAGAAGGATTTCTCGAAAACCATCATTCATGGCACTCCCAACTCATTGCAAACTACCCAGTTTGTCTTTAGTAAGTGTCATGATATCACAAGCAGCAAAAAATAAAAAAAGCACATGATCCCGTACCTAAAGATAGGATAACTCAATTTGGAATGCTTGACTCAATTTAATACACCCTCACTTTAATATTATAAAAACTAAGAACATAGTTGCATAACATACCATATTTTATCACATCATCTTCATGTACAATTAACAACTAATCAAGTGCTTTTGAAATAGTATATTTTGTGTAATAACTGTGATCGCCTATTATTCAAATTAATACTTTTAACCTAAGATGTGCTCTTAAAATGTTTTACTTTTGACAAGTAGATTTTCAGCTTTAGAAGTAATACTTGATGCTTAGAGCACTCCAATTACTATACGTATGTGTTTAGAGCATTCCAATTACTATAAAAATAATTAGCTAAATCAAGCAGTGAGGCTGAGACAGCAAGAACGCCACTAATGCTGCAGAGTCTCCTTATTATACACTAGTGTTCAAGTACTCTTAGAAAGCACTGCAAAATCTATGCTATCAAAAATCATACATGAACCCAGTACTCTGAAGGAGCTACAAGATTAAAAAAAGTGATTAACAGAAGGTCTTACATGAATGCTTGTCCAAATGCATCCAGCGATGCAATGTATTGCTTAAAACAAGCAGAGCTTCCTAGCAGAGCGCTATGCAACGAGCATGACGGTCCCCTCAGCAATGCCAATAATAGCTTCTGCCACCACAACTTTCCTTTTCCCTTTTTACAAGCAGCCTAGCCAACTTTCTCCTCCACTAGTAAATACACCTGAATCTCGAATCCATTTTAGACATTTGGATCACAGCACACAGGCTAATCAGAAGGAGGCGGCTTTCGGTGGACGGATGCTGCTCGGCGTTCCTCCGGCGAAGCATGGTGGCCGCTGCCCCAGCGGGCTACCCCTCACGTCGCCGTCGCCACGAAGGAAGAGGAGACGGGCCCTGTTCAGCCCGTCCTCCAGCTAGAGGATGCTGAAGCTGCTTAAGCACAAGCAGGGACAGATGAGGCTTGACAAGTGGGTTTGTCTTAAAGGGAGATCTGGGGTGGTCGTTCTCTCTCCTTTCCCCTCAGGCCAGCGATGATCTACGACTTCCTAGCACAGCATAATCCCCGAACAGGCCAAAAACTGCCCTCCTATAAAGTTAATGCTCTCCTTCCTCCATCCTCAGTATTTCCACTACTTTCTAATCCTGTGTACACAGAACCTCCTTCAGACTGCTTTTCTGTTTTCTTAGGTAAAACAATCATGGTAACTGCTGATTATCTATATGCTGATTCTTTCCACAGGAATACTTTGGAGAAACACTGGGTTTTCCAGCCTTGCAAGAGTGGGCAGGAACATGAAAAAGCTTTTATTGTCTCACCTCTTGCTGGTCATGGTAGAATATAGTGCATTCCGTGTGCCTTTTGCATTCCTCTCAAACCTGAGCTGAAAGTCTGACAGAAAATTCTGGAAAAGGATGGACAGCACAGCCAGACCCGTCATGCACCTGAGCAACCAAAATGGGAGCACAGTCTACTACAAAACCCAGCAAAGCAAAGCAGCAACAAACCAACCAGCCAAAAACACAGGAGGACACAAAACAACCTACAGGAGTGAAAAGTTTTTTGCAAGATAATTTGATTTCAGTAGCTGATGGAAAAGGAAAAGGGGGAAAGGGGGAAAGGGGGAAAGGGGGAAAGGGGGAAAGGGGAAAGGGGGAAAGGGGGAAAGGGGGAAAGGGGGAAAGGGGGAAAGGGGGAAAGGGGGAAAGGGGGAAAGGGGGAAAGGGGGAAAGGGGGAAAGGGGGAAAGGGGGAAAGGGGGAAAGGGGGAAAGGGGGAAAGGGGGAAAGGGGGAAAGGGGGAAAGGGGGAAAGGGGGAAAGGGGGAAAGGGGGAAAGGGGGAAAGGGGGAAAGGGGGAAAGGGGGAAAGGGGGAAAGGGGGAAAGGGGGAAAGGGGGAAAGGGGGAAAGGGGGAAAGGGGGAAAGGGGGAAAGGGGGAAAGGGGGAAAGGGGGAAAGGGGGAAAGGGGGAAAGGGGGAAAGGGGGAAAGGGGGAAAGGGGGAAAGGGGGAAAGGGGGAAAGGGGGAAAGGGGGAAAGGGGGAAAGGGGGAAAGGGGGAAAGGGGGAAAAGGGAAAAGGGAAAAGGGAGAAAAGGGAAAAGGGAAAAGGGAAAAGGGAAAAGGAAAAAGGAAAAAGGAAAAAGGAAAAAGGAAAAAGGAAAAAGGAAAAAGGAAAAAGTTGGTATTACAGAAACTCACAGATTACAGACAGTAAAAACAAACAAGAAGTCCCCCCCAAACCCACACTCTTTATTCTTTAAAAGTTTATTTAAATTACATAAGATTAATCAAAAAAACTGCGATAATTTTGCAACTGTGTTAAGTAAAATGTGAATCAGCATCTGCAAAGGAGGTTATCACAATTCCCTTTTCTTTCCCCTGTATCTTGATCTACATATAGAATAGGACTATCATTTATTACTGATCAAGTCTTTAAACCAACGGCCCTGAGAGCACCAAAAAATGCAAGAAAGCACGCTGCAAGTTTCCACACACAGTGCGGATTGTCATCTGAACCTAAAACGTATTTGTTAATCCAGTTTTTGATCTCCCTTAAAATGCACTATTTGAAGAAACCAGTTCTATACTTCCAATCACATGCAGTTCGCTTCCCCTTATAAGGGTCCTACAACCAATCTCAGGCAAAACTGGTGCCCCACTGCTCCACCAGAAATACAGTTTCCTCCTGATTTCTAAGCTCCTGCCGCACCTGAGTGCACACACCCTGCAGTTACAGCACCCATCAGTAACAACGTTAATGTGCAAACACGGGCAGTTCAGGGACAGATAGTTTCTTTAGTCCATCTATAAGAACATCAATAATGCTTTAGGCTAGATGCCCTATCAGGAGGGCATGTTAGCATTAAACTAAAATGTTGTTAGCATTAAACTAAAACAAATTAAAAATTTCTTCCAAGCATTATAGCTGAAACTCATTCCACACAGAATGAAAGTTTAAGTTCCTACCTACCTACAAATGATCTTCCAGGTTATTCTCTTTCAAATCTTCTCCTAAATACCTCTCCCTATGTTAATGCACACAAAATTCAGAACAGCAATAATACTCGTCTCCTCTTTATTTCCCATTGAACAATGGGTTTTCATTTAATGAAAGACTAGTGTCTAAAAATAAAAACCTATCATACATTTATATACTGAAATTGTTCTACAACGTGTCTTAATTCCTAGGAGACCAGTAACAAGTTGACGTTCTATTGAAATATACTCTTTTGCTAACCTAATCCACATATTCTGTGAAAAATACTGAAATAAAACTAAAATTGTATGAGTACTACATATTATACTAAAAAATGCAACATTATAACTAAAACACAGCCTCTATACCAGGTTAGATTAGCTGTTCTGGAAGTTCATAATCTAACAACAAAGTGACTAGAACTGGTATTTAAGCTGAAGTAAACTGATTTTAGAAATAATATTTCTCATGCAAGAAACAGAAATAAATAGGACCCTGTAATTATTTTTTCCAAGAGTAATCTTTTCTGAGATTTGAATGCCTCATCACTTCTAGCATTTAAAAAGTTAATGAATGTAGCATGGCTACTAATTCTATATCCATAGTTGCCATTAATACCACAGATAATTCTACTAAAGGCTAGAGATCCTAACTGAAATGGTGGCCCTCCCCCGTTAAGCATGCAATTGTAAACAGAGATGCAAGAAAACACATTTCACCCTTGCCCTTTGCAAAGGGTATAGCAAAGAATACGGTATTACAGAAATGTACAGTTCTCAAAGCAAGCAAAAGAAATGAATCTGTTTTACTTAATAAAATAAATGAAATAAAAAAAACAGTTTTCCCTTCCTGGCTCAAGTTTCAATGCAATCAAACACGATCTATACTTTTCAACACCTGTCTTGTAGAGAGGATAAAATGTTTCTAAGAAAGGCATAGGATTACAGGTCAATAGCTTACAGCCATGATAATGTTAAATAATACTTAAAAACCACCAGGAAAGAGGCTCATGTTCCCACATACTAACTTCTAAATATTATTAATTTGTCAGTTGAATTAAAAGATGATTTTGTGTGCTCTGTAATAATTGTCACCTGGAATGTATTATTTCTCTGGCATGTTTAATATTTAATGACTGAATAATAATATTAAGTGTAATACTTTTTTTTTTTTAAGCTTATCCTAACTATGTTTCCTACCTTTCAATTATGAAATACTGCACAGTGGCCAGCAACACTACCTAAACAGATAAATCATCTCCCATGTTGGATTCAAACCGCTGTGCTTCAGGTGATGCACACAAAAGTCAGCCCTGCCCAAAGAGTGCAGATTATGTTGAAGTAATGAAGCAATAAGCCAAGAAGCATGCAGAATCACTCTGCAGATAAGATGATTACAGCCAGATTTAAACCCAGTGGGGCACAGCGGGCAGACTGGACTGGAGCCTGGCATGCACAGCAACAGCAGCTGGAGTCACCTCCACTCTGCAGTTCACACTGCCGCAACCCTCTGCTCCGAGGAGTCTCACAGATATTTCTCACTCTACTTACTCACTCCCAAGCCCCAGCTGGAAGCAGTTTGCTTGTGCGAGTAGCCTATCCCATTTTTAAGGGCCTTAGATGCACTATGCGCCCTACAGTAGGTTCTTCTGTACCCCTAAGATACCTGCAAAATTTTCTTTGCGCTTCAACGCATAAGAGCATATGAACATAATAAACACCACAATCATTAAAAAGCCAAGGAAGACTACTGGAAAGATGCTTAAACGAATAGGACAGAGAGAACTGGGAATCTGCACAAAGAAAATCATAAGAAAAAGAAACCAAAATATATTTTGCTTCAACACATCAAAGCTTTTTTCCTCTAGTGCTTTACGGAATACATAACCCTGAACCAGTTAATGTCTCCCTTCCACAATATAAGGAGAAATTTGAGCACCTCAGAATGGGATTTCACATAAACTGACAGCTAAGTGGCAATCTGCCTAACCGTAGCTGCTAACAAGAGCGCAACTGCTTAATCTCTGCCCTTCTTAGGGAACTAAGCATCTAATCCTGTGGTGCAGGAAAGCACCTGTCCTGAATCAGGATCCAGAGCTTCACATACCTCTTTGAGGAGGCAACTGACACTACAGTTGAAGGGAAAGTCAGTGCTCCTCTTCTCTCCCAGTAGCATCATCTCAGCTAAAATTATTTGCTTGAGCAACCAGAGATTCTCGCTTAAATCCCTCCTATGTTTGAGGAACCTAGACCTCTAATTCTGATCTCCAAGGGAACCTCAAGGCATCAATCTAATAAATAAGTTAGAGGCACTCAATTTGTGTGTTTGGACCAAGCAGTTCAAATATGAAGTTACAGAAAGAAACTAGGCAACTGCATACCTTTAATTAAAAAGCCTTTTCATTTGAAAAAATTCTGCTTTTCTAAAAAACAAGAAACAAACCTACGCACACAGAGGCAATCAACAACTAACACAAAATATAACATTCTCATTTTCAAAACCTGATTAATAAGTCTCAGATCCTGAAAACAGTCTTTTTTCCTTGATTAAAGCAGACAGCAACTAACAAATGGAAACAGGAACTTCTTCCCCTAAGAAGTGAGGTAGCGAGAAAAAGCTTCGTCTTACCTAGCTTATTTCAATCTTTACTAAATCAAAAGACAAATTAATCACTTTGTTCTACTATAAAACTTTACAACAACTGTGAGGATGCCAACAAGTAATACCCCTTTTGTCAGGAAACAATGGCAGCGGACGACTTTGAGTTAACTTTTATTTAACTGTTAAGCAATGGTCATAACTTAAGAACATGTTCCCACAATTATTTAGCAACTTTTACAATAAAAGGTGTGAGAGCAATAGTACACAGTGACATAAAAACCATACTCTAAGAAAATAACATCTGAAAGATGTGTGTCAAGTTTTGTCTACTGCAATCAGTCCACAGCTCAAAAGCACGTTGCTAACTGGCTCTTTCAGTAGGGAGACGCAACAGATACATCGAGGAATTGTCTGTCTCATAACACCGAAGCTTCTAGTAACGCTCAGACTAATATGTTAAACCCTATAACATCTTATTTCTGTGGTCCCTGGAAGCCTGCATATATTTTTAGCATTCATAATGTGCCCTGCTGGTCCTCCTATTCCCATGACTTTTACACAGGACTGCTGTCAGTAATTGCTGCTCTCTTGCCTCTCAGCTAATTACATTCTTACCCCCAAATGGAGTTTGGAAAGCTGTCACCTCCCGCAACAGCAGTTTTGTCACTGAATAGAAAATACACCTTTGCAACGCAGCTTATAGGCTCTGGTTGATGAAACAACTTTAGTCAGGTTGATTTCTACACTTCAGCACTTCAAATAGGTTAGTCCCAGATACGCCCCACTTCCTGCATCTGTTTAACAGTGTATTAGCTTGGTTTTTCAGAAACCTCTGACCAGAAGAACAAGCCTGAAGTACCACTGGGAAATTCTGAACAAAAACACTCAAACAATATTAAAAGAATCATATTCTCTGGGAGCACTAACAGCTTTAGAAATCTAGTCCTGCACATCTCACCCAGCTTGTGATACACATGCTCTAATGATGCAGGCTAATCTTTGGACACATTAACTGAGTTTGATGGGAATTCACAAGGCTATATGAGAACCTATCGTTCTTTTGCACTTGGAAGGAGAGATACAGGAGAAGTAGCATAGAAGGTTTCTGTGCAAGCTAGAAGAGTATGTCAGAAAAGCAAAACACCTGGGGCCCAGAGGAAATTGTTGAGGGGTATTTGTATTTGGACCCCTCCAGCATTAGATGCAAACCAGATTCAACATCTAAAGACCCTAGGCACTCATGTCAGCTACGCAAAAAGGACAGAACGAGCACCTGGCAGCAGGTCACCTCAGTCAGCTGTGCACAGAAATGACCACTTGCAAGCTAGTTTCTCTACAGATGAAAATATGAGCATATACAGAGACAAGAGGCCTTCAGAAATATTGGCTCCCCCCCCACCACCATGTCTAAGGGGTAAGGTTTCACCCTATGTACATTTGTAATGGTGGGCTCAACAGGAGACAATAGCAAAATTACTTGGTAGGGGTACAACTACAGCTCCTTTTCTTCGTCTCCTAAGAACACTTGAACGCTAATGCATGATATTCAAAGAGATACTGCACACCTTTGGACCATCACAGCAATGAATAGTGTTACATTCCTGTTACATTCCCAGTGATTCGCCTGGTTAGTGGCTCAAGGAATCGCTAGTTTTCCTGCATTTTCAAATAAAAGTTTGATGATAAAGTAATTCAAACTGTCCTGTCCTCTTTCAGGGCTTTCATTGCCCTCACCCTGTCCCACTGGAGCTCCTTCCCACACTGCATTGGCCAGATGTGAGGATCACCATCATCTGCTTCCTCTCCGCACCGCACTAAGTGGGAAAGGTAAAGCTGTGTACTGTTATCACTAGCTAGGTAAACTCTTCTTGGAAGTACAGCAAGTGCACTATATAATGTTCTAGCTAGCTTGCAATAACGTTTAAACAAGCAATATTCACTTAACTAGGTGAAAACTACGTATCCAAACAGATGCTATCAGCAATTTAATAATGGGGGGGGGGGGGGGAAGTGTCTTCTTCAGGTAAAGATGACACACTTACATTGTAATGGACTTATCACGGACACATTTTGTAATGAGTTGCCCAAAACATTTATCATTTAAATTCATACTTCTCTACTGATGAAATGCATATGTAACACTGATAAGTCAATTAGTGGACAGCAAGCATATAGTGAATTTGTTAATTTTATAAAAAATTCTTGGAAGGCAGAATTCACCTAGCAGCTTTTTACATGAAATAAGAAAAAATAAGAAAATATTGAACAGAATATTCCTGGCAATTGAGTATTCTAAAGCTCACAAAATAAGAACAAAATGGATCAGAGGGAGAATGCCAAAATAGAGTGCAATGTGCTCAACAGTATTCAGTAGAGCTGAGCTTTGAAACCGTTTAAGTCCAGTAATACACGCAGAGAGAGAGGAAAAAAAAAAATTGTCCCCATATCCAATTTCCTTCAGGATTTTTTCCTTCTTCAAGCAATGAATCATATTGGACATTTCAGGGTCTTCATTTATAACCCCTTCCAAGTCTCTGTTTTCATGTATGTATAAAACTATAACATATTAATAATTAACACACTTGCTCTGCTCATAGAAGCTAATTCCCAGACTGCACTGTCTCAAAGAAACTGAAGAGAAACCAGAGTCTGCCATATCAGCTTGGGGAGTCTTTATCAGATATTCAGCTAACCTAATTCCTAAGAGAATGTGAATTTTTAATATAATTTTCAATGTACAGCAGTGCACTACCTCCCTGCTAAAACTTTTATGAACCACTCACTTTGAATATATAGATGATGCATTGTTTATGAATAGACAATTTCAAAGTACATTACATATCTACACATTTTAAAATGATTTAATGTGAACTTGACACACATAAAAGTAATTTTAAAACAGTTACTATAACTGTTTAATGAGTAGCTCTAGAGAGGGAATGGGTGGGTTTTGCAATTTCCAATCCTTTATTCCAGAGGCATATATTTAATTAAAAGCAAGTTGAAAAGCAAACTAGGTATTGCCCAGGAAATGCAAAAACATGTACTGCAAAAGAGAGGTAAACTACACAGAGAACAGCAAGTGGCAGGGACTGCAATAGGACATTTTAATACCAGGTGCCTCTGATACTCAGATTTTGTGATATTGTTTAACCCAAAGTATATGATGGACCAAACAGTAAAAAGGCTATAAAATCTGGTTAGGTTTGAGAAGAAAACACAAAAAAAACAATAGGCCAATTTTAGAAATATACTGCTTCAACAAAACTTTAGGTAATTGTATTTTTCAACTGTGTATGAAAATGTGATGGCATAAACTCAGAACTGAAATGTGCTGTACTACTGCTCTACTTTCTTTCGAAGCAGAAAGAAAATTAGGACAGATTCCTCTCTGTCCTGAGATACTGCAAAAGTCTCTGTGGAACAAATCAGTGGAGAACTACTCATATTGCCTTATCAAGACAAAAGCAATCATGACAATCCCAGTGAAAGTCTCCAAAATATTAGGGTGAAGTCAAAAGGAACTGGATGATAAATATACATGAAATTTTACAGATGTCAGACACTGGAAAAGATCAGACAATCACCATTCCAGGGACATATTCTTAAATTGTTCCTTTTAGAGTCCCTTATAAATAGATCTACTTATGAATGAAACCGTTCTTGAAACGAGCTGTAAATCAAAATCCATTAGTTCCTACTCATGGGGGGTTGGAGCAGGGGGAAGGAACGGCTCATATTATCTCTTACTATATTTTATGGACAAGATATTTAATGGAGAAGAAAATAAGACTTTAGAGCTCCCTGACAAAACAATGAAGACTCTTACATCAATTTATAGAGAAATCACGTGGTCCCTTTAATCTGCTTTGAACAAAAGGAAGACGACCACTGGGTTTCTTAATGTGTTAAAGCTAAGTCATGCCTCTTACCTAGACCATATGCCTTGTGCCTGATGTTACATAGGGGATAGCCGTCCTTCTGGCTTTCCTTGAGAAGGACATTCAAGCGTACTAGACAATAGAGGGGAACTACCTGTCCAGATGTTACCTCATTTAGACACATAATTAAAAAAAAAGCATAGAATTTCCATTGTCACGTTTCACAAGTGTATTAGCATGCAGGAAAAACCTTGAATACCTGAAAAAAATGGCTGGTGAACAATAATGCCATGGAACACCATGAATACCATGAATTACCTATTCATTTCTTTTACATGATAATTTTGGAAAAACTACATCTACAGTAAGTGCATTCTTGTTGATGATTCCCAATCACCTCTAAACACCTGCCTTCTACAAGCCAGAAAAAATTTCAACACTAAAAAAATGCCAGGCCTGGATGGAGTGCCAGGAGTAGAAAAAGTGACCCTAGGTCACACCTTTCAAGACTGAAAATTGAGTTTTCTGGGATATCTTTATTTTGCCTTTACCTGTTCCTGTTTTTAACTCTATCTTTACAAAAGAAAAAACTAACTCTGTAGGATGTTACTCTATGCTTTCTGATGTCTGTTAAGAGTTCAGCAATATAGTACAAAAAGCATGCTTTGATCAAAATAATTCAAATAACTAATAAACTTGTCATCCTTTCTTCATAAGGCATTAAAACAATTAAAGATGATAATGTAAAAAAATAAGATTCAGCAAGTTAAAAATTGAAATCATCTTCCTAAGAAAATCTCTGTAGAACACTGCTCATCTAGACATATATCAATGTGTTTTAGATCATTCTCCACTGACCCTGCTACCTACACATATACACAATCAATAAGACGTGAACTAATGACAAATCATTTTCCGTAAATTAAGAAATTATTCCATTTTGTGAATAGCTAGTGTAGCACTGAATGGAAAACTACAGCGATAGGCAGTTTTCAGAGTGCCTGCTTCTGTGCTTGAAGACATAGTAGCGAACTCTCACATTTGCAGATTTTGCAGAAGTACCTAACTTTATTTGAATGTTTTTCTGACCAAGCAGCTATCAATTGCGTATCCTCTTAAACATATTTATCTACTAGCTCTAACCTGGGCACAAATTTATAAAATCAATTCAAGCAATCTGCGTAATATACACTATATATAGTAAAATTCATTATACAATCTAATAGATCCAGGAAGCAGGATATTCATTTAAAACCATTGCATTACAAACCACTAAAGCAAATGCCTTAGCTCTCATAGAGCCTACGAGCATGGTTCTTCTCAAATGCCATTTGTAAATAATGGCCATACGTTTTTTGTGTGATGGTTACAATAAATTATCATAGTAGAGAATGGTTTTGCTCTAGTTAACGTTGAGAGCTATTTACTGTTTAAAAAGGTTATTTTCAGTCCTCCAAATCCTACATGCTTATTTAAACTGCTGCACCTCAATGATATGAATAAGGCTTCAATCATAGCATTATTTGATTTAAATTTCAGATATTGTTTGCTGCTTGTGCTGTGCATTAAAAAAATATCGCCCAATGCTTTTTGAATATGCCTTCTTCAAAGCTATTCTGTACAACAGCTGTATCAAAATAATTAAATATTAATTAAAAATTAACAGATCAAGAATCAAAGCAGCCCCTAGTCTCTCTCCATCCTGAATCTCGTAGCCTCTACTTTACCAATTCATTTCAACCCATTGGGATTGAACAGGAAAGTAAATGGAGAAGTGGTAGTTACAGCTGGTTGAGTTACCACTGATGGCACAACACAGGCTCTCTGCCTGAAGAACCACTAAATGGAAACTGGTCATTTGTTGCGATTTCATGCTCCAGCCATCACCCAAAACACCAGGGTAGTCGTGATCAGCACACAGACTTCCTGAAGAACGACTGATAAGGCTCTTAGGTAAAATTGCTGTAGTTGCCAGGGTTCTGTTTCTGAGTGGTTGAATGAAGCATCAGAAAGCATATCAAGAAGAGTTCAATACTAAAATCAGATAGATTAAGAAATATATATAAAAACAACACTTTGCTACTCATGCAGAGAGGGAACCACCTTGCTACGGTTTGTGCAAAGCCCAGCAACATGCACTTGTTCCCTTGCACTACACCAGTTCAAGAAAACATTAAAAAACCCACACTGCAGTTAATGCTTGAGCCAAAACCATTCCATATCAAGATGTTTCCTGGAAGGAGGGGAGGGCCCAGTGGCACTATCAGCGGATCATCAGATTCTTGGCAGAGTTGAGCAAGCAGAAAAACTTCATGTCAAAGCTAATGATCGCCCAGTTTTTTAAAAAGAGACAAGAAGAGCTTGTCTTCTTTAGCTCAGGAAAACAGCAAGTCTCAAACGAGTGAAGTGTATCATTACCAAGAGCCATGAACAAAGTAAGGCTGGAAAAACAGAAGGCTTCCAGTCACTCCAGGAGCAAGGCTCTAGAGCAGCAGCAGACGCAAGAGAGGCAAAACCCGTGTCATTTCCCAATAGCTGATTAATCCCAGAATGTGCCGAGGTGAAACAGCTATAAATCACCTCAGAGAACTGCATTCAGTGCAACAGGAGGCACCTCCAAGGGCTGCATTTCAGTATTTCTGCCCTCCTTCCTCTGCTAGTCTCAGGTACACTGTATGTCGATTGCTTACATTTCCTATAAAGTGTAATAGCTGCTCTCCTGCATTGCACAGTCAGTCTCAAATTACCGCCCTTCCCTCATCCCCTTGTTTTGCAAAGAATCTCATTTTTAGTTAGTCCCTTACTGATGCCACTCAAGTGGCACTGTCCCCCTAGTTCAGCATGCCTTAGATAAGTTTATGAATACAAATGAAAAACTCATTTATCTAAGTATGAAATCCATCGTTTTGGATCCTGTGAGGTCCTGAATCCAGACTGAACACCTGCAATATTTTACTAATGTCAAAATCACTGTGGGAGTCCAGTTCCTTAGCAATTCGTAGCTTGAAATATGGCAAAAGTAGTAAAGAGGTATGTATTTTACAATCCAAGTTCTTATACAAGTGATTTTAGAGTGACTTACACTAGACAGAACAGTCATTTACAAGAAGAGTGCAGAAGGAGGTCTTGTGCTCTAAAGTACTTTTGACTTGCGTATATAAGTTAAAGGATTAAAATGTTATCTACTTACAATCTGTTCATTTAAGTATGGAATAAATCAGTCAAGTGACAAATTGACATCAATAAAAAGGACACTGCAAGTGTCACTGCTGCTTTTTTTTTTTTTTTTTTTTTGAAGAAACATCTGGGAAAGTGCAATGTATAAGCAATTCAGCTTTTTAAAAAGAATGTTCAGATGTATTTAGGGATAGCCAATCCATTTACCATTTGGAGACTTGATAAAGTTTAACATAAAATGTAATTTACCTCCTCTTTCCCCCCCCCCAAAAAAAAAAGAAAAAAACCAGAGCAAGTGAGTGTCATCCAATTCCTAAGTTCTAAGGCACAACGATTAGGAAAAAAAAAAAACAGCAAAAATGTGTACAAGTTTCCCCCAACCCCACAGATCTTACAACTGAAGGCTTTACATGACTATTAAGTCACTCATGCGATCTGTTCTACAACACAGAAATACACGGGCCTGTCACTGCGCCCATCATATTGTTTGGCTAAAACGAATGCTTTCAGTGTGCAAAGAAAACACGTCCACCATATACCTTGGTAGTTTGTTCTAAAAGCTAATCATCCGCAGAAAAACGTGTTAGACTGGAGTTTTTCAGGCCTTACATAACAGCAACTTGACTGACTGACAGGCCTGGATTTATATACTGTTGTAGCTGCAAAGACAACGCTTTCTCCCTTTCCCCCATTCTACCAACAGTCTTTCAGGGAAAAAAAACCTACTTGATCCTTTCTGGTCTGCCAAGGTACCGCCCGGTGTTATAATCATTCGCTATCTTCCTTTAGGAAAGCTAAGCTTATTGAACTCTAAGGTTTTCTCTGTCTGGCATTTTCTTCAGTCTGCAAATCATTTGTATGTCAGCACAGAAGTCAGTTTCTCAACATCCTTCTAAAAACGCAGGTATTGCCTGCAGTACTCTGATGTCCTTCTCAGGCATGCCATACTCAGAAGAAAAGCCGAGTCCTCTCAGTCTCAAGATCGCTGTACCTCATCGTGCTGTGGTGTTACACTAGCTTCTCTGTTTCTGACTGAATTGCTTGTAAAAGATGACCCTTCAATAATTTCTGCTTGCCAAGATACTATTTCTCATACCTCAACGTATAAGCAAACACTAGATTTGACCGTATTAAAAAAGTGCACATGGTTTGAACAAGGCTATGTTACAAAGTCACTCTGCATAGCCAAGCTGTCATCTTTGCCTTTCTGCAATCTGTGTCATTTGCCAATTTTATTAACAGAAGCTGTATTTATTTCTAGATCACTCAATAAAGCGTTGAAAAGCAGTGAATGGAATGCCCTGAAAACCCACAGTAGAAGTATTCCTAATCCAGTGCTGCTAGACAATGACTATTTTTTGTGTGAGCCTATTTTTAACGTGACTTTTAATGATATTGCACAAAAATTTTTAGTTACCATTGTGCAGTATTAGATCAGCTCTTTGCAATGCTCCCACTGGCATGAAAGAAAAAGAAGCCTTAGCCTATGCCTCAGATCGCCCACGACTGCACTCAGCACACTTGCAGCCAGGGCAAGGTGACAGACCCTCCTGGGCACCTCCTCTGCCCCCGGCCCAGACCGGCACCATATGGCCACTGTGGGCCTTGGCTACTCGCGGCATTTCACTGCGCCAGTTCGGTGCCACTCAGAGATCTCCTCTGCACATGCATGTTCAAGCACAACAGATGACATTGCAAGGTAACTCCTGATGCATCAGAGGTAAATGGAGAGAACTGGACCTTTCATTTTAGCATTACACATTTCAAAGGCATTTTCAATAGATATTCCCAGACTGAATGAGCATTAATGATCCTTTTGTTGATATGCTTCAGACCTACGCCAACAGGAGCAACAGTGAGGAACTTTCGCTCGCTCTGTGACCATCTACCTATATTTAAGCACACCAGATCTGTAACATGAAGCCACTAAGTTCTTCTCACTCTCATATTGAGTAATACATGGCAAGAGAATTGTGAGTCAACATTTGCCTCTGTCAATGTTGTTTTTCACATAGGTTTTTCTGAAATGTATTTGGTATCTTTGTGTGTTTCAACAGTCACTTAAACATACTTAATTAAGACCAATTTCCGCTCCAGGATAAAATGAAGTTGTACTAAGCTACACTACCTTACCAAATCTTACATTAGTTGTGATCTGTAGTGAGAAAATATTCTAATAGTCATAGCAGAAAATGTTACAGGCCATCAATATCAAATTATGAATTCCATTAATACATGCTGCACATACAGACGAGTTCAAAGACAATCTACTGCCATTCTTTACAGAAAGCTGCCCTGTCCAGAAAATGTTTTCACAAATCATTGAATGACTAAAACTAACACTTATCAAAACCAAACTAAAGCCATTGACTCTGAATGATTCAATTAATAGCCCAATCCAAAACATAATTTTTCTTCCTACACAAGTGAAGGCTAACAGGACTTGGATAGTGGCCTAAAATTACCCAGAAGGGGTGGGGGGGAAGAGAGAGTCTACTTAGAAGCATCTGCTTTGGAGGAAACATGAATGGGCATTGCATGCACAGACTCGTATTTCTTATACATGCATAGTAATAAGAGATAGACTTCTACTAATAAAATCCCCCTCCCCTACAAATAAAGGGGAGAAAAAGCTAGAAACATTTTATTAAGTTGAAAAACTAACAAATCTCAGTCTCCCACAAGAAAGGTGAGCTCATTCCTATAGAAATGTGTACCTTCAGGACATCTAGTAAAAGATCCACAACTGTCAAATCCTAGAAAAGTTACTGAGATTAATCCCATTTCACCTCTTCTGCAGCCATACCATCCCCGAAGACATTCAATAAATCCTGACAGCCACAGCGTAAAGGAAGGACTGCATTCCAGAAACAGATGTCCGGGTATAGGACAGCAAAACTCCATGACCCAAAGAAAATCACCAGGCATGAATCTGAGAGAACGTCCTTTAATCTGATAACAAGAAGCTGCAAGTGGACGCTACACATACAAAATTTGCTCAGGAACTATAGTATCTGGTATCAGGGCCATTCACAGCAGACTATGAACATTACAGTGGAAAACTGGACACACCAACCAAAAGAGGAATTTAAAGACTAAAACAGCTGACCAAAAAGCCAACAAGAGTCCAAAGCAGTAGAATGCACAGTCATTTTTTAGACTAGTCCACACTAGTTACACCTGGCAATTCTGGGTGTAACGAGTTTCTAAACATTTTCAAGAATTCACATCTTCCTATATATAAATATAATGCAAATTATGGTAACTACAAGAATCTAAGATATCAACTCGTGTTTCGGATAGTTGACTTATTGCTTTTGACAGTAAAATATAAAATGAAAGAAAGTAATCTGCTTGTTCTGCTAGAATCCAAGCAAATAAAAGACTGAATAAGCATAAGACAAGTAGAAAGTCTGCAAGTAAATTTGAAAGACCAGTTGATTTTCATATATTCATCTCCCAGGTACTTCTGAATAGTTTACAAGATGTTTTCATTAAAAAAGGACATTTTTATGAACAGTATGAATTTATCCAAGAGTCTAATGAAGACGTAATACCTCAGGACTCACTTCACCAACAGGTTTCTGTATTATTTCAGACATTCTTAGAACCATTTCCATTTCTGAAAAGGAATGGGGAACAAAGAAGAAAGAGCCAACATTTATACAAGCAGAACTTGACCTCCCACGACATCAGCTCTGCTTTTACTTTCACAGCACATCAAGCAACTCATACCCTTCATGAAAGAGGCAGGATGTCACATCCAGCTAGCTCCTGTTGGTTATAGTGAACATGCAGCCTTGCACTCAAAGATTTCAGCAGGTTCCTGGAGAACGCTTTCAGTAATCCACTTGCTGTTCGCACCAACAGCAGCAGATATTTACAACAATAAAAATCAATTACTGACATTTATTGAAGTACTGCTAGAGTATGACAATTCTGAAGCCAAACAAATTACTAGTAAAAAGCCTTCTCATTCACTTACAAATCACCACTGTAATCACCATTATAAAAAAACAAAAAAACAAAAAAGACCCTCTTCATTTGCTAGAAACAGAGCATGAAAATAACAGAATGGAGGTCAGATTAAAATTCCAGTGTGGGCTTCAGAAGAGTTTACAGCTGTGGTTTAGGGAGTGATATTATCATTTTGTTCCTCCTCAGTCACAAGGAATAATCTATCAACTCACACCTATATGGTTACCTGAAAAATGTTTGAAATATTTTTCAAGAACTGTAGCTATCATACAGTAAATATAGCTTTCTCTTGTGAAAAGTAAGCGTTACTTCATTTTGCTAATTTTTATCTGCATCTTCCAGTGATGAGGAATATAAGACAGCTATTCATAGTTCCTGTTAAAGAGCTATTTTCTCTCAAAGACTTCTAGTAAGTTTAGTTAAACAGATAATTAAGATGAAGCATAACTTATGTAATGCTATAGAGTTTGGGTTTTTTTAAAGAACAATTACATAATGATACAATTAAAACAATGATCTTCATTCACATACATCACTGTTCCAACAGATCTCCATCTCCTTTTAACATGCTTTATGTCCTGCAAGGCAGAAAAGTAAAGAGGCAACTGAACTCTCCATCACTACCACTATTATATCTAACCCATATAAGTGAGATGGCTGCAAATGGGGAAAATACACGGCATCTATCTCCAAGTTTGCTTACTGGATTAGGCATGCTGTAAGAGCTTTGATTTTGACAAATAAAGCCCTGGTTTAAAACCTGCCTGCTTAACATATTTCTTCCCATCAGATCCCAGTTTCTGCAGGTCAGCAAGTTACCCTCTTCTCCCTGTCCCTTGCTGAACATGAGGAAGCTTTTGCTAGAGCACTCGCCCTGCAAGGCTGCTATCCCAGCTGCTCTGCTCAGCAACACACACAAGGAGTAACCTTCTATCTACATGTCCAGATATCCACATAATTGAGAGTAGCAGTCTTCACAAAGCCACAGAACATCTAATAAAAACAGGGAATCATCACTGAAAAGAGAGAGATTTAGGGTAGATTCTTTCCAACATCATGTAACATCTGGAGAGCAGTCAACATTTCTTTTATTGTAACAGTGATATGCACAAAAGATGTACTCTATGTACATATCTACATGCAAATGTACAAATGTATATGCATACTTCTATAAGTATTTTGCAAGACTGCACATCTGCAGGGGTCAGAAATCTCTCAGAAAAGAATAAATCTAAACATAACCACATCAGATTACCTAACTGCCAACTTCATACGCTATGAAAGTATTTATAAGTTGATGAAGTGCTACACACGTAGAGATTTCTATTACACTGTCAGTTGAACAGCTGAAAAAAAACCCTTACATTCTCTTTACATACTGATTTTTCCACAGGAGACAGTTAAACCCAATATACATCCACGGGTAAACACCTTATGGTCTACCTCACCGCAGCAAAGACTTAAAGAACCCTTGAACAGATGGGAGTAAAAGGCCATGGAACTGGAGCGCCTCCATACAAGCAATGAGGAATGGTAATCACCCATTGCTGCTACTCACCAAAATATTTGAGATGGATGACAGAGGGGTGCTTCACTTAGAGATACTGCCAACTTAAAAACTTTTGCAAAAAGTCTAAGGTTTAAATATTTGAGGTAGGAAAAACCATAGGATCACTCAGCTAGAAAAGAATATTATTTCTAGACTTTTTTGCTTTAGTTCTTAGAATTTGGCTAAATATGTCCACTGTATAGATGTCCACTGTTTCCAACTATTTGACAGAAATCTCGAAAGTTTAAAAGCCAATATAAATATAGTAGACTGAAATTATTATGGCATATACTTAGTCACTGTAAATAAAGAATACACTTTAAAAGCCAAGTACAACCCCCTGACTACTTTTTTTGCACACTACAGGAACAAAAACATAAACATAAATTAAGAGCCAGGATCTGGAATAGAGCTGCTTTCGGAAACTGATTTTGTGAGACAATGTCAGATTTACAAAGTAATAACACACACATGCACAAACTTTTTTGTGATATTCTTACACTGTAAGATATGTATATACTACTTCTCTGGAACTGAGTATCAGCATTACTTTAAAGGCTGGTAGATAATTTCTATCAACATAAGTGACTTCTAAAATAACATTGAAAATACAAAACCACAATATCTCTAAAGTTGCACACGCCTAAAAATATTTGTTTTCAGAGAATGACTATACCAGAATTACTGTAGATCAATATAATTCATAGTTGTTCATTATTTATCTATTCAACAGAGATTCAGCATACACCTACTGACTTTGGGTCAAAAATCTGCAAGGTCAAAGGAACAAGAAGAGCCAGCTGTTCTCTGGCATGTGAATGTAAAAACATGAAACTCCTCCCTTATATGCTTAAAACTACATACATGCTGAAGTATTTTACTGGACTGAGGTCACAGTCATAAGAAAGCTTCTGCAGTGGAGGATTTGCCTCATTTACGTAAAGATGAGTATCTGGAGACTCCAGAAGTCCACTGGTTATTCCATTCCAGACAGCTAAGTAGCACATTTTTACTGCACTGCATTCTGGATAACAGTGCACTGCAAAGTTCAGTGCATATTACTATTTAAACAGGAAGTTACACTCTTCCCAAAGCACAACCAAGTCTCCTAATCTTGGCTTGAATGCCAGCAGTTTTTAAGCTGTGATACTCCTTGAAGCAGCTGGAGCTGGTTGAGATGAACACAAGCCAGCATTCAACTAGACAGCTCTAGTGTGGAACCAAGTTTAGCCCAGGCAGAATAAACTGCTAAGGAAACCTGGAGAAACACTCATGCTAGTTAGCCTATGCCAAGGTCCTCACTTGAAGCTACAATAATTGATAGAGAAATTGGTGGTTAGTAATTAACTCACAGTTACCACCATGATATTGATGAGTAAGGCATACTATTATCATAGAAACAGAAGCAGAAAGATATGATTTGCTCAAACGATTTCTGTGAGTGAGTGAGAGGATGCAGGTCTCCCAGCACACAGATGAGCACCCTACCCACAGAACCCCATTATCTGCTAACAGAAAAGCCTTAATGTTATTTGAATCTACACAAACAACACAGGTTTATCACAACGCAGGAAATGCGTAGGAGAGAAGATTAAGAAAACTCAAAGAGAAGGAATTATCAAATTACTAAGCTCAAATGGCAATATGTACAGAAATAGAAAAGCTCACAACAGGAACTAATCAGAAGCACATCACACAATTATTTTGTTTTACCTATTTAAACCACTTGCTCATCTTAGCAAGAAACTAGTCTTCGTACATGTCTGTAAAGCCCAAAAACACTTCCGGAACCGCGCATGTATTCATATACTTTCATAACACAGCTGCTTCCTTGTTCAGTTCTGCAACCTGGAAAATATCTTTGCTTATCTTGCAGGCAAGAAAAAGCAAGTAGCAGCTTGAGGCTGTAGAATGAAGATTTACAGAGGTCCCCGCAGCACGGTTTGAATGTGCCTTGAGAGCAGAGCAAGCACAAGCTCTGCTGTTTCAGCGCTGTGTGACAATGCGACTTACTAAGTTCCAGCTGCTCCACAGTGACTGTGACCTTCAAGTAAGCTAAAGTTGGCAAGTGAGCTAAAGAGCTCACCTCGGACACGGCGTGGCCTTGCCACATGATCAATGAGCAAACCCTCAGAAAAACCAAACAGAACTGTTGTCCTGAAAGTTATCTTTTAGCATATCTAAAGCTTATGTTGGAAATAAAACAGAACACCTACAGAGAAACTGATGTCCCTGAGAAGGCTCTTGGCAAAACAGCAGGCACACAGCAATCAGTTTGTATTTCCATTTCTCCTAGCTGGCAAAAAACAAAAATCATACCTGCAGTGCTGGGCTGATGCAAAATTTTTATTTTCAGAATGCAAACACATAGGCAATAATACACTCTGCCAAATATAATTCTGATTTTCTGCTACTGAATGCCACCTTACCACATGCTTTTATCAGCTAATGTATATACATGGCCATTAGCAGGGTTACAGAAGAGTTATGGACTTACATTTTCAGTAAACAAATGACTCCACACCGATCAGTAAAGCACTTTGGCCTATGCTTTGATGTCAAAGTTTGCTGAACCAGGACCTATTACCATTTCTTCTGAATGAACTGTTCAAAGGGATTTTTTCAAATATGTATTGTGGCTTCAGAAATAAGTACCATGAACATTTTTCAATATCTAAATAGCATCGATACGTGAAAAACACTAGCAGATAGGAACTCAACTCATAAATTTGAGCCAATACAAATAGGAATTTAAAGCAAACAGAAACAGCAGTGGAAATTTTTATAGGTACTCCCAATCTGAAGCAGGTCTGCCTTTATTACTCAGGTTAACAGCCCAGTCTTCAGGGCCCCAAATGGCTTCTCAAATTCTAAGTGCCAGGACTCTTGTTTTTCTTCCCTATCTGCTTTTTAAAGGCATTAATAGAAAAATTCAGAGACAATTCCACTCCATTTGTTTTTAAACTTTATTAGGTTCTGTTGTTTTCTCTGGTTGTTTTTTCTACATGCTGATCTTAACAACAAACAAACAACATTAAAGTTCTCCCAATGAAGAAGAATTCATTTTAAAAAAATTGTTTTGCAAAAATCAACCTTCTAAAATACTTTAAATTTTACTCAAAAAGCTTCTTTTATGGTAAAAGCTTACAGCAATTAAGAGCCAGATTTAAAATCATTTGTCTTTATACATACACATACATACACACACAAAATACTTCTCATCTCTAACAGCTTGTTTTGTCAGTATCAGATTTTATGACCTTCTTATGGGTTTTGGGAGGGTTCAGAAACATTACCATTTTTAAAACTCCTCAATGAATTTTAGGGACATAATATCCAAACAATCTATGCTCTAAGAATAAACCTGTTTGCTTGTACTTTCAAATTTAAAGAAATCAGGAAGACGGAGTGGTAAGAATTTTGCCTCTTAACATTTAAAAAAATGCTTTAAATAATACTACTGTTTTTTAAAATCATTTTTCCTCCTGGGCATACAAAAAATTAGCACAGTTCACACACTTCTTTTTAGGCATTTGTTTTCAAACACATCAGTTCTATTGTTCCTATTTCTTCCAGAGGTTTAATAAAGCATAGTAAGTATAACAATTTTCCAGTCTTCAATTTTATCCATTTTTCCAACGCTACAGGATGCAGTTTGCTATTAAAGGAAAGACTCTTCCTGGTGTCCCTTCAATAAAGGTAACCATTCTTTTACTTGTTCTATAAATTGCTTCATTTTAATTCTTGCAGGTAGATTTTCAATAGGTTGTGGTAGATCGGAGGTCAGTCTCCCTTCTGTCTGCAAAAAACCCTGCAATGTCAGATCAGCTGTCTCATTCGCCGGTCAAGTTGGTTCTGTGGATTTCTGCTTCTTTCTCGAGCATAGGGCAGAAGGTGAAGCTACACTTTTTTTTTTTCCTCCATCCTGTTGTCTACATTTTTTTGCTTTTATTTGGAGTTTTCCCTCCTTTCAGCGATCACCTTTAAAACCTTCAGGAGAATCATTAGGAGCTTTCCTAAAGCTGTATACATCAGTCTCTGCCTTGACAATACAGAAGTTTACATCGATACCACTTTTACCATCTCTGCTCCCATTTCTCCACACAGTCTAGTCTCAAATCTCATCCATCCTCTCATCGGGAGATTTTCCTCTGCAGTTTGTCACTGTTGCTTACTAAATCTCATCTACACAGAAAGTTCCTAGCATTGCATTAGCACAACATCATAAAAAAGGTGACAAAATTTGAACACAAGAACTCCTTTTCAGTGCAGAAACTTTTGTGGAAACTGGTAGAATTTACTAGAGAATTGTATAATTGCTTTTTAAAGTCAAAGTTTCTAATTTTTATTGGGTTTGTCTTGCTAAATGTTCACACAAAAATATATGGAGTTAATTCTGTACTTATAAAAAGTTATCCAACTTCATTGCTTAAATTAAAATCAGGAAAACAACACACCCATGAAACTACTTAACTTGAGCATATATACACCAAATATTTTATATCGAAACAATTTATCTCAATTTTTTTTGGTTATAAATGCCAAAATAAGTTTTCCTTTTACCTGATAGCTTCACATGAACAGATTTTTTTTTGTAAGATGTATCTGTGTACCACTATCCTATATTCATCAGGTTCTAACTCACTAACAGTGCCTTTGTTTTTCGGAAGCCAAACGTCTTCAACAGAATTAAAACCCCTGAAAGCAAAGCAACAGCGTATGATTTTACTATTCTTTTATTCTTCCATTTGATTTAGGTGAATCTTCAGTCTGACCTACTCCAGTAGCTCTCCCTTTCCTTAGTCTAGTAGTTTGTGCAGTGTCACTATGATATATCCTAATACATTATCTTTTCATATACATGAGTTTACATAAATGGTACTTATTAAACAAACATTGAGATTTTAACTCTTTCCGAAACGTTGAATTCAGTTTTTTTGCCACATTTTGATCTTACGAACTCTAAATTGACACTTTAAAAGTTTACAGTTCAAATCAGTATAGAGAGTTAGTACAAAAAAGCTAGTTTAAGCAAGTCTTCCTGCAAATAGGTAGTATTCTTCAATACTGAAATTCTGTAACTTCTCTCTCCAAGAAAGTAATGGAAAAGAGCTTCCTAGATGAGCCAGTACCTAGCACTTTCAGACCAGAACATAAAGACCCCCATATTCATGGCAAGGGAATAATTCATATCCTGGCTGACAAAAGAGAAGCTTTGTTACAGGAGATTTTAACCCACTTTGGGCAGGGATAGCTTTTTTGGATGTTAAAAGCTGGAATTCTGCTCCCTCATGCCGCACCTGGCACAGCTGCTCGGGCACCTCTGCTCCGCTGCCGGCCCTCACCCGCGCTCCCCGGCCCGCGGCTCCTGCACAGCTCCCGCAGGCAGCGGCTGCGGCTCCTGCCTCGGGCCCCGCACCCCAGGCTAAGCGCCCTCTCCAGGCATGCGTTACAGAGGCCACTGAAATACAACCAGGAGCCCCACTTGGTCTTCTCTAGGAAAAGTGATTTCCTCAGAGCCTGGGGCAAGAGGAAGTGCTCTTTCTAAACAGTAGCATTTCAGGCTTTCCTGAGCAGCAGCACAGCAAATACAATCCACAGTCACACCAGCTGATCATTCAGTCTTTGGTCTCTGCAATAGATCATCAACCCAAACGTTTAGCTAAACCGTACTAATTACAAGTTCCCATACATAAAGAAGGTGTCCTTAATTGTGAGGGCAGGGTCTCCACAGCGTAGGTGGAGATCAGCAGTGCGCAAACTGCTGACACAACCAGGTGTGGGAATGGGGAAGTTTCTAAACTATGTTTATGAAATGTGCACATGAGCCGGTTAATCCGTACACTGACACACTGCTTGGTAAGTAGGGCTGAAATTCCTTTTCTAGGACAGAGGACAAAAAGTAATGGCTGCTACTCACTAGATCAAGTCCAGGCTGACAGAAACTAACTACTATTTTAAATTAATTATCTCATCCTAGTGGTGTCTAAACATTACATTTTATCATCTGCTGAAAGGAAGAACACACACATACGGTTAAGACATGAAACAAGCATCTGGCTGTGAACATGGCTGCTCTGTGCAGAGGCAGATGAAACCCCAGACACGTCCAGAGAGGCAGGTAATGCTGCCAGCCTGGACAAAAGTTCTTCTTTAGCATCCTAGCTCAAGAACAGAACGTGCTGCATTCCAGTTGACTGATAAACATCGGCTTGTTTTTAAAAGGTCACCATGTGCTGCTGTAAAACTTCTGCCCGGTGCACAGCTCCCAACAAGGCTAAATCTTGGACTTAACGAGTTCAAGCTCTGTCACTTCTGCTAGAAGATTCATGGGAGGAAAGCAAGCTGCTGAGACCAGCCATCCAGCCTCTCCACCCTTGCAGAAAACCGAAGCCCGAGGCTACAAGGACATGATTCCCAGGGAGCCCCTAGAAAGCCTAGCCACACAGCATGCTCCCTGGCACTACGACAGTCACCTAGAAAGACTGCATTACTTGGCACGCAGACCAGGGAATACTTTCCACTGCTACCCTCTGTGCCTTTTCAGTGCTTCATGCTAACAGATTGCTCTGCCTCCTTATCTCCTCTCTATTCTTCCTGCACTTTTTTGCTCCTGAAACAATCTCTATCACACAAAAAGCATGATAGAACCTGTAAACATCAAGTGAAACCAATTAGGTCTTCAAAACTTTGTGGGGGAAGGGGAAAAAGAAAAGGGTATCTAGGATAAGTATTCAGAGACTTAACTAAACTTTTAACTGCAGTCCAATGAAATCTTGGGTTTAATTATTTTTAAAGATCTTGTTTAATTAAAGTTTGCAATTGTTAAAAATCTCAGCCTCTCAAGGGCTTTATGTGAAACTAAAATATAATCACCAGAAACTGATACAGTCGTTTATTCTTTTCTCCAAGTAAGATTTAAACAGAAACAAACACTACAGCATGACCTCATTCATATCATTTTTGCATAATGAATCCTTCCCTGACTCCTCCTTTATCGCATCAAATTCAAACTGTGTGTCCTTTAATAATGTCTTGATAAAGTTTGTTCTTTATCTTATGCTTTATGAGAAAAGGTTAGGAGACCTGACATAACACCTGAACTGGGCAGAGGCAGTCTTTCTCCAGTACTGGTCTATGTTTATTTGCATCCTGTCACTGCACTGCTCACCCATGTTTCATACACAGGATACAGATGATAAAAGTCTAGAAGCCACTAAGGGATCCAGCTGTGAAGGCAGAGAGACCAAAGTCATTTCTGCTTTGTAAATATTCTTCTGCCATGATTTCATAAGTATTTTCTAGAGCTTTCTTACAATGATTCATTGTCACACTTGCATTACACTTCTTGATCTTGCAGTTGAGGTAGCTTCTTTCTAGATTATGCCATACAAGATCTATTTCACTTCCCTTGGTTAATGTGTATATAGCTACAAACGCAGTTGCTGTAACTTTGCAAATGGTATAGTGAAAAGAACAGAAAAAACAGTCATCTATAACCAGAAATGCCTGAATTACCTGAAATTCCAGACAATGTAGTTTGATATATTATGCATACCGGAAACAGTTGGGATACTCTCAGTTGGGATAATCGCATTTTGTGAAAGCATGAAGGGTTCACCAGGACTTCTTTTGTTCCCTTTAACAAAGTTCTCCTTGGAAAGTGTTCCAGTCTAGACAGGTGAGGGGAAGGAACAAAACACTGGTGACATCCATAGAACTGAGTGCCTAGAAAATCACAAACCTGACACAATCCGAGAGGAAATGCATGTTTAAATAAGAGAAAGACATTTCACTACAATTCCACTGTGAAACAGAATTCTCAACATCCCCCAGTCACCTCTAGATGACACTCACCTGGCTCTGGAGCACTGCTCACTGGCTACTTCCTCACACATTTGGCAATTGCAGTCATCTTTCTCCAAGAATAAAGAAAACTAACACTGCTAGCATCTGCTTGCCATTGTAATTGAGCTTATAATTTGTAACAGGTTTATATCACAAGTAGTACACTAACTCACATTAGCAAACACAAATGCTTTTTGCTTGATAACTAGCTAGCCTATGTAACACACCTTGAGCTGTTACATGGACTGAGCTGCAATACAGATGTTTCCACCTTGTACCAGCGTTGGGGGTTGGGGTGGTGTCTCTGTCCTGTGGCCCACTGTGGAGGAATACACATCCCTACTTACCTTACCATGCCACAACAGCCTCTTTTTCTAGGTGGACAGACTGAAGTAAGAGCTAACCCCTTGAATTTACATACCCACAGCATAAAAATAGTTAGGCAAATGAGTCATATTCATGAATATAATACAGATGTCTTCCATATTCTCCACACTAGTATGCAGCAGCCAAAGCCAACTATCATCTTGTAAAGCATGACAATTATTTTTTTAGTGCTGGAAATAGCGCAGTAGCATTTATAGAAAGCAGACAACTACAGCTGGCTCCATGGTCATCCTCGTTACTTCATACACACAGCAAGGTACACACACACACAAAGAGGAAGAGGCATCCTATGAAGTATTTGGAAAAAACATCCCTTAATGTATAGCTAGTATTCCTGAAATGGAAATGCATCATAATTTGCAAAGGAACCAAATAAATTAAGGCAAGAGAAGGAATTACTAGGATTGGCAAACAACATTGCCTGTAGAAACAGTCTGAGGAAAGTCTTTACACACTGGAGCAGTCCACGTGGAATTCCACGCGCCTATTTACAGGCCACCTCAAAAGGTGCTTGAAAATTTTCTTGTATAAAAAAAAATATAATTAAACACAAATGAGATTTACTGATCTGGCTGCAGCCCAGCTGAGCTAAGGCAATCCCGCCCTTCTCCGCCAGCCCTGCTCATAGCAGCTGCTCGGCTCCACAGCCCTTTGCAGAAGTGGCCACCATTCGTGCTCCCCAGCAGAGGCACTCGTGTGAGCTTTCTCCACCCCAGGTCCAGGTTGTTTACGCAAACTATTTTAAACACCTTTAATAATAAGCAACATTTAATGCACATCTTTCCGAAGGAACTGAGAGAACAAATACACAGATATGACAGAGATGCGACTTTGATAGTGGGCAGCGCAGATCAACCATGGTAGGTACCTCTTAAAGCAGCCACTGCCAGAACAGCTGCCCAACTAGCTGTAGTCCACAAGACCCTTCGTCTTTTCATTCGAAAATGTCTTCAGAGACAGGTAACGGTTTAAACTATCTTAGCAGCCTCCAGCTTTCCTGTTTGCACTATTTTTTTTTTAAACTTCTGAAATGTGAACAACCTCAGATAGGTTTGCTCAAAAACACCAAGAAAACACAGTAATATTTTGTTAAACAAACAGCTCAAATCCAGAAAGAGCGGCATGACCCAATCAGCTGTTCCAGCTGACCTGCCTCATTAGAGATATCTACTTTCCTAGTTTCAATTACAATACACACAAAAAATTGCTCATGGCCAGCTGGTATCAACTAAAATAAGAAATATGGCATTATTTTCCTTTTTTCCACCATGTGAATAATATATTAGTGTCTGAGAACATCTGAACCATCTCAGCCTTGAAAGGAACAAAACAACACAAACATTTTTGACTCAACAGAAACAGGCGGTCCAGGATCTGGTGCTAAAGATATAGTAATTTTACATTGTTATGTCTGAATAAAAATAAAAATATATCTTAAAAACCTAACAACAACAAACTTTTTGCCTACAGGTTCTTTGTGCTTCAGAATTAGTCTATACAAATACCCAAAACAACTTTGCATCACAGGCACAAAGGAGACTGGCAGAAGACTGAACCATATATACATCCTTGTCTTATGCCAGCCTAGAATTTAACATGTATTTTCAAAAGCAATCTACTCAATTATTAAAAAGGGATTCAAAATTTTTTTAAAAAATCTCATTCATTTATACTGGTTAGACTTTACTGATTGTACTTTTGGAATGATGGGCATGAAAATATATCTGTTTGGCAAATAGGTCAAATTACATTGCAAAGATTAGTCTAATTACAGCTGTATTTCATGACTGAGGTGTCTGCATTTTGATAACAACCTTGTTATAGCATGAACTAGAACTGGCGTGACAAACTAATACAGAAACTCAGCCTAACTTTTAATAGCATTCAGCAGCCACAAACAATAAAAGTCAATTCCTTTGTATATAAAATCATCAAGAGCTATTTATCAAATAAAATCTGGTAACAGCACTGGGTAGACATTATAGTGATTTTTTACACCAAGTCATACAGAGAAAACTGAGAACATACCAGTGCAGATATTCCTCCTTATTAATTCGGCAGCAGGATTTGATCCTCTCCCTTACACCGAGGGCTTCTCTGTACTGTGGTGTCTCAGCTACACTAACAGAGAACCATTTAAAGACTTCTGACAGCTGATACAATGCTCTAAGGCAACAGGAATGAGAAGAAACACCGGATGACGGGGACAGGCCACAGGTAGGGGACAGTTCCTCTAGGTAATTAACAGATCGGTCATGCTATAAAAGAGCTCCTAACAGAAGGCAGAACAGAACAGTTTTTCCAAGAATACAGAACAAAAGACACTAAAACAACAAGCAACAAAACTTATTTTCAGCCAAGCAACTCAACACATCTTACAGTACCAGCAGCTTGAACCAACTCTAAAATCCCACGGCTTCAAGCAGAGCCCCAGTGGTCATCAGTGCATGCACACCTATCTATTGCATCTAGGCAGGAGAATAAGACTGAGACTGAACATAATTTCCCTGGTGTAAACATTCCTGATCCAATTTTACACTTCAGAAAAGCTGACAGGAAAACCGAATATCCTGAGACCTGAATAAACTGGCAACTTGGGTATTACCTCAGAATACTTACACAATTTCTAGCACCAATTTTTAGGTCCAATCTATACTCACAGGGGGCAACAGAAAATCCTTATGAATAACATGGTAATACTGGATGACTGCCTGTATTCTTGCCTTCACTAACCACACCAGCACTGACACTTCTAGCAAGAAATTCCCATGTTCTTCTTGACCTTGATTAACGGGTACCTGTAGTGTGCAAGAAAAGAGACAAAAAAATAAGGAAACTATAGCTGAAATATGCCTCTTAAGTGTCAAAAGATGCATCTTCAAATGTTAAAGAGAAGAAACCACAAGTACTAGTATGAGGAATTTTTTTTTATTTGTTCTACTGCCTTGATTTCAGCTTCTTATGCACTCTGCTCTAATTTTTTTTGAATTCTTCAGGGGACTGTAAAGAAACACGCTGACAAGAATTTTAAAGTGAATTAGCATACCCTAATTATATGTTATATTATGAAATATTTTAGTTACTTATCCAGAGTTTATTAGATGATTTGATTATGAAAAACGTATCACCATCATTCAAAAGTTAATATGAAAAAAATCTCTTATCTGCTGCTTAACTATATTTAATAACACAAACAGCTGTAGCTTTCCAAGGTTCTAAGTAAAAGAAAGTAAAATGACGGCTCCAGCCAACCTCTTGCAGGTACAAATTCCTCATATTCACACATCATCACCAACTCCCTCCCATAGCTGTTTCCTGCTTTTTTTTTTTTTTTTTTTTGGGGGGGGGGGGGGTTGTCAAGCTGCCTGACCAGCAGCAAATCCCCTTTCCTCATCGAGTGCTGCTTTCACAGAATAAGCAGTGAAACTGAGGTTGCTGAGTTCTGAACTGGAAAGGGAAATTAGAAAAAGTCCATCTTAACTGCAACCTTCAGAAAACAGCACCATGGGGGTGGAGGGGGTACACTGATCACTATATCACCATAAAACGTTGTAATTGGCATGCTGAATTTAAAATACAAAAAAGCAGGCTCAAAATAATACATATAATATATGAGTAATTTTCAAATTTCAAATAAATCCACACCCATTTAATTTAATTTCCAATAAGATGAACCATGAAGGCAGAGGCAACTACTAGAGTCTCATTTCAAGTCCAGTAAGTTAAACATAAATAAATAAGATACATAGTTCTCCCTCAAGAGAAAGAATAAAATGAGAAACAAATGGTAAAATCTCCTTAAATAACTTAGATGTTTCAAAACATTTTAAAAATATTTTCACTTTTTTTTTTTCTCAAGTGTATTCACTTACAAAATTCCTGGTATGGCAACATTTCTCCAACATATATGTTTATTAAATTCTAAGTAAACAGAACACACCATCAGATCTAAATTTGACACACAAAAATATACCACCTTGAAAGCTTAAGATAATCTGAAATCCTTCAGCTCCACAGATATTTAACATGATCAGCAAAATTTCATTCATTCAGCCCTTGGTCTAAACGTGCACCATAGTCTATAGGATGATTTGTAAAGTTTTCTGAATCTAAAATATTTGATTATTTTCACTCTATGAAGTTTGAGCAATGGTCAGGAGTGAGGGGGAAAAGAGAACGAGGTTAAGGCGACACTGAAAAGGAGTTATCAGCCACTCTCCTGAGCAGAAGCTCCGTTTTCTTCAGGGTTCCTTAACTTCTTTTAATGGAGAATTGCAGCTCTAAAAACAAAGTAACCACCAGCCCCTCTAATCTCTTAATGTCTGTCTACTGCAAACATTATATACATACCAAAAAATCAGTAACACAGGAACAGAAGCAGCATTTTGCTTGGACATATATTGAGATATAAAGGCTAGCCTATGTTTCCATAGCGCCAGATCACCACAGCCAAGGGCATGGGAAGCGATTCTGCAAGCTTCAGAGAAAGCAGTGAGCAAGAGCCAACTCGAGCTGCTGAGCCTTCTCCTGCTCCCACTTCCCCCTCAGCCACCCTTTTGCTCTCCTGAAACTGAATAGGCAAAAGGTTGTCTTGCTCAGCAATTCTTCCTTCTCACTCTTGTCACAGATGTACATACAAGTAATCACAAATTTCTGACCTACTGTGGCTTTTAGCTGACACAACTGACCTGTGAAAACATCCTCAACCCATTACAAATGCAAAATAAAAACTGCTCTAGTAACCTCACTGACTGCAGCTCTCTGTACAAATCCCCTAGTTTTGCAACAACATAACTGCTTGCAAAGTCACTGTGATTTTTTCATATATTGAAGTAGACATTTTTCTTTAGGGTGCTTGTTCTGCTGGGTGTTCCCTGCACTTCTGAGCATATGCACACAGTACCGTCATGCTGAATGATGATACATGGCCTCAACAAGGTCCTCTGAGCCACGGCAGCCACAGGCCTCGGTACAGCTGCAAATGTGATAGGTACATTTCATTTAGTTAAATGAGAGAGCAGTTAGATCTCATAGCCAAAGCTGAGCAATAATACTCAGGAGACCGATGACAAATGCTACATGACGAGAGTGAACGCAAACACAAAAGCTAGGAACTGATTTGGATGCAGCAGTCTATGGCAGAAGCAATCACAGAAATAGAAAGGCAAGGTGACAGCAAAAAAAAAAAAAAAATACGTGTGTGTGTCTGTGTGTGTTCTGGAAGAGTAATGGCTAGCAAGGCTAGCCTGAAATTATAATCAAGGAGGCTGGCTCTCTGTTTTGATCCTACCACATTCAGCAAAATAGGCTGGGTGGATGGGTGAGTGGACAGGTAGATAATTCTTTGTAAATTAATGGATCATATTAAAGAAATAGCTGACTCATGAGTTTTCCTTCTAATGATCTAGAAGGTCCCAAAAGCCATTTAGAGCTATTCAGATCTAAAGAACAGGAAAGTTCGTACTACATCAGATTTTTAAATCTAATCACATCCTGAAGCTGGAGAAGCTCAGGCTAGAAATTTAGACCATTTCTGTGGTGCCCACTACTTCCGGTTTACCAGAACCTACTAACTACATACTCTGAATTTGCAGATGTGTGGACTGCATACACAGTTTTGTGTAGTGCCATTATGCATTATATGTGATACCTGAACTAGATATCACATACTTGAAACGTTATGGCTATTTCAGCCCTGTTAAAGCTAACTAGCCGGGTTTCTAGGTGTTAGAGGACAGACAAACAAGCTGACACTAAGTTCTGGCTCATTGGCTTCTCCATAGCAAACTGCCTACATGCACACGCTTATCCTGCTAACACCCATCCACAGACAAAGCAGCCCACCTCTTTCTTGCAAAAAATGCGGAGCAAGATAATAAGCAAAAGCAATTATCAAAAATAACTAATGAGCTGCAAGTTTATACTCTGATGTTCTGATGCAATCTGAGGAAATGCGTCCCCAAATCTACATTTTAAAGGTCTAAAGAGTTTCCTTCACTCAATCGTACCTTGGAGTAGACTAGAAAACAGAGCACAACACGTCTCTCAAATCAAGGAATTAACGTAGACACTTAAACCTTGCAGGCACTCAAAAACTTGTCTAGCTGCGTAACAGGATGGTTAATTATATTAAAAAGACTTGAATACTCCCACTAATGTGGCAAGTAAACCCATTATTCACTCTTGTTATTTGCACAGCACTGTTAAGTATACAGGAAACTTAGCAAGCACAGAGATAAAATACAGGCCATTTGATAAACATCAGTTTAATTTTTTTTTTTTTTAAAAAATGCTGTGGTGGCATAAATAAATTTGTCTGTTCTGGTTTTCTGGCTCCTTGATGTTCACATTATTGTTATCTATGGCTACCCTGTGATCTTTCTATTACAAAAAACAAACAAACAAACTTTTTGATAAACCACTCTGGCCTCAACAGTTTTGATTTAGTTTCTCTCCTGTCCCTTCTTAACACAGCTATTCCATACTTTAAGATAAACCAACCAAAAGTTTACAGCTAGTACTTGGTTAAGAACTATAAACTCCATACAGAGTTAAGAACTCTACAACTATAAAATTCAGAACTTAACTGGCTTTTCTCTGACCCTTTGAACTTAACCATCTATGTCCCCTTCCACTGCCCACAGACCAGGATGTGAGGCCTGGAGCCCTGAAGATACCTTCATGGTAAAGCTGCAAATGAATCACGGATCTGGACTGCTTGAATCACTTCATCTCTGAGGCACAGCGCAGCGGTAGCTATACAGACAGCTAGGAAGCCAGAACCCCTCTGCCAGCAGCATATGCTAACTAGAGGAACAGGAAATCTCAACAGGTACATGAAGACTTAGTATCTGCCTTCTCACATTATTATTGTGCTTATGAACATGGACACTGCTGAGACAGTTCCAATTTAAAGGTTATGCTTAATGATAAAGGTTATGCCTAATGAGAAAAGGGTTCCTATCACAAGAAGCTGCAGAAAAGGTCACCCCAGTCTTCCTTTTGTTCCTACTCCTCTAAATGCTTTCTAGTTGCACACTTACTTCACTTCATTTGTAAGACTAATGAACAACATTTGGAAGAAACATTAAAATATCTTCAGCCTGTCTACTCACATTTATTTACATAGTTTACTGTGGGACTTTTCTATTGTACCATATGGGATCATATTTGGCAAATTTGTTCAGTGTTAAAGACACCTCAGTTTTGCCATGGGTCTCATCATATTCTGATTTTTTATTCAGAGCTCTTATAATCCATACATCACAGTGAAATATTAAACCTTGGGTTAAAAAATAAATATATTTAATTACAGAGCTCTTGATTCTGAAGACTGAGGAGAAATTAATGCTTCCTAAAAGCCAAAGAGAAGCCTCAGAATGCACCATTTTTCACTCTCAATTTCTAAGCTCATCTTCTAATTCAAAGTGTGACTCATTTCTGAATACTCATGGATGGCAGTAAAATATTGCAGTTCAAGATCAAAGCATGATTTTTTTTTTTCCAAATTAGTTCTTAGCATGCTCACAGTACCTTAAGTGGTTAATACAAGTCTACATGTACTCCACAACAGGACAACACTTCTGCTCCACGTTTCCAAATAATTGTCTTGAATCGGATTTTTCCCCAACAACTTACCTGGTCCTCAATAACAAACGTAGTGATGCTCTTCAATTTACGTAACACGTTTTAAAAGTATATGTTCTTTTCTTAAAACAGTAAAAAACTTGACAATTTTCAGCATCACTGACGCAGACGAAGTGTTTCCACGGTACATCATTTACACTTATCTTGCAAGTACATACCGAGTAGCTTGTCCACAGGCTAGCCTCCACATAAACAGCTATGGGTTTACATTTTCTGGGGGTGGGGAAACAACTTCTAAACAGAAAGCAAATTTTAAGGCCAGATTCTCCTGACAGGTAAGCTGAACATCTTACAGCATCTGGCAGACTGAGGATATAGAGGTAATTTTACACCACTTGTAAACTTAGCAGCTCAGGGCTAGCCACACCTGCCACACTGCTGCTCAGAGCTGCCTTAAGACCAAGCTACATCTTCATTTCTGGGCCAAGGAGAATACTCAGGCAAGCAGGGGCTACCAGGAGGTACAGCTGTCTAATCTACGCACCTTTTTGCTCTGAAAACACCTCTCATACTATAGCCCTAAAAGCTGATGGTGCACTTCTGCTACGCTGGACCTTGACACCCAGGAATTCTTCTTCCACACTGGGAATTCACTAGGAACTGGAAAGGATCATCCCAACAGCCTGACCCCATTACAGTAATGTAAAGCAGCAGGACTTGAGTCTAAAGGCTTTAAGTAAGAGTCACAGCAACAAGTCCAGATGAATAAAAGCATTTGTATCGGGATAGAGATTTATTCAAAAAAATGAGGTAATGACAATATAAATGTAAGCAGTGCTATTTGCATAGATACTAAAAGCACAGCAATAGGATTCTTTAACCTTTTGTTTCAGTTTTTATTTATTCAGAATATACTCCTACAGCCATATAAAAACCTATCCACTTTCCTACAGGCGTGTCTGTACCATCTCATTTCTTCTAAAATCAGTGTCTCACATTTCAAGAAGCTCTGTTGTAGACAGGTGTCTCTGGGAAGGAGAGAAGAGCTGAGGATATACCTATGAGTCTAAAGGGAAGAAACGTGATAATATTCCATCTGGCTCTTTTTTCTCCCCTTTCCTTTTCTTTCCTATACCCAGCCTCTCTATCTCTCCACAAAGACTCTAAGTTCTTGCAAAATATTGGATCTGGTCCAGACAAGTATGCCACACGTAAAAACAGTCATCACTTCAACTGCTGCACTGCTCTGCCCTGCCCCAGGCTCCCCAGCCAGACTGCCCCGACGCCTGAAACTCTAGCCTTCCTCCAACCTCACCAGTTCAAAATGAACACCGCACTCTTCAGAGATTTTGGGAAAGACAGTGGACAGCAAGAGACAGACAAGAAAGCGGGGGCAGGGGGAGAGGCCAAAAGGATTTTTGGGACACCTCTTTCTCCTAACCCCTAGCTGTATCACCACTTCCTCCCTGCCTCCCAGGAAGGCCTGTCTCTACCAGAGGGTGCCAGTGTGCGAAAGGAAAGAAAAGATCACAAATGCTAGAAGCTAATGGTCATTCAAACACTGCACACAGAGATCCCTCCTCCTCCTCCTCCCAGGCTAACTGTTCTTAAGTGAGCAGCCGTAAGGAGTGCAGGAAGCAGCTCTGGGATGCACAGAGAGCAGGAAAAGGCACCCACTCCACTGCTACGGTACCGAGCCCGCCTGCTCCCCTCAGCTGTTGAAGGATATTGTTATGAAATGGGAAACAAGAGTGAAATGAGAATGGAAGTCAGTACCTACCTCTGCAGAAGCAAGATGCTGTTCCACTGAAGTATCACTATGAAAATGAAAATGAAAGCTGACAGCACCAAAGCATTTACTACCTCCCAGGTACTGTTTCCAGACAGAGGGGCATAGCAGTTGAAGGTAACACCAAGAGAGCAGGTTAACTACCAGCTCCGTCAGAGCACATCACCTCTGTACACAGCACTTCACGTGGTGCCACCCACTGTGGAGGCGACCTTGCAAACCCTTATATCCTGCCTGCCACCCTCCTGCCACTAGCCTTTCTTTCTTATGCTACACTACATTTTAAGATATTAATTGGCAACTCTAGCACTGATCATGCTGGCTCAGAAATGCCAGACCAAGCTCCTTACTAATATCACTGTCCACTCCCTGCTATACAGAAACACTCTTCAACCCCAAGTGAATGAATAGTGAAAAATACCATTTAGACAGGATACTATTTTAGGGCCAAAAAGCTTAATCGCATTTGATCTCCCAGGGAGGGCAGAGGAGGTTTGGAAATCACTACTGAATTCAAATCCTTTGGAAAATACCTATCTGTCCTGGTCAGAAAGCAGCCAGGGCACTGAAGGTCTGGCTGGAGCTCATAGTCAAGCATGGCATCAGGAAGCTGCTCCAAAGGTAACTTTCCTGATGACGGAAGCTTCCTTCAGGATACAGAACGCATACATTGTCACTCTCCGATTAAAGTTCATGATCATCTGAAGAATATTATCCAAACTGTCCAGAAAATTCCTCATTTCTCTCCATTACTGCATGGCCTTTCCACTGAACAGCTGCGTCAAAAGAAGCCTGCAACCATAGTTAGCACCAAGGACTGATGATTTATCTTTTGGGTTAAAATTTCAAGACAAGAAACAACATATTTTGGAGCAATTATATATATAATTTTCTAAAAATAAGGACTTTTTTCTGTAAGCAGAAATACTGCCTAACAATGAGTATAAATTGTGCACAAGATCTAGTGTATTGTTTTTAAATGAATTCTAAAGTCAGACATGCCTGTTATTTCAGCACTTATTCAAGTGGCTTGATTTTTGTAATTCAGAATACTCATTCAGGCCCATTCACAATATAAGTCGCTGAACACCTCTCCAAATCAGTTCTCCTACAGAAGTGTTAAAACATGGACATAAGAACTTAAATGAACTACTCTTATTCAAGGGGTGTTCCACATCTGTACAGGTATCATGGTTTCACTCTACATCTCAGTAAGAAGAAAATGTATAATATTGTGAAAAGTTATTTTTACATGTTATATTTTTAAAATTTGGTCTTAAACAGAATACCACGTGCATATGCTTGCTGTAATGCATATAAAATTGTTTTTCTTTTGATGTATCACAATATTTATAGCTTTTTGGTAGAAAGATTCTTAATCCAAGGTAAAAACAGTTACTGGCTTCATGGTCACTACTGAAAAAAACATTTAGTGTCTAAAGGTGAATGAGGTGGAGACTCTGAAAATCATTCTACTGGAGAAAAAATATTTTAAAGTTTTTATTTTTCGTTTTGTCTTCTACAATCCATTATAAAATTGCATTTGCCATGTAAATGCTATTCTATAACAATGTGTAAAAAATCTATAATATTTAGCATTTAATTGCAAAATTTATCCCTGCTATGCTAAACATCCAATTTCTCACCACTGAGAAATACTCTACATTGTGATACAGTACAACCACACTCATTAATCAGTATCATAATAATGTTTAGTGCAAGGAAGAAAATGTAACAAACATCAAACAAAGAATCTTTACTCCATTAAATAAAAGACTAAAATATCAAATTAACTTTGTTAAACAGAGTACAGAGAACAACATTTCTTGCAAATGAGTCAGTATTACAAAACTGGGACACTTTCTAGTATGAAATATTAGAAAATTATTATTCTTTCCAATCATAACTGGAAAAATCAACTGTCTGCCTGCTCATTTCACAGTGTACGTGTTCAGTATAATCAATCTCTTTAATAATACGTATAATAGCAGTTTTGATGTCACTAAAAATTTGCCAGGAATTTAAATGGGAATAGGATTTAATTTTTTTTTTTTTAATGTGGTTACTATGCTTACTTAGGTAGCTGTTCACCAAATGTATAAAGAGAAAAGATATTTAGCTTCAGCAATCTCAACAATTTCAGCGTGCAACTCACTTAACTCTGAATTTCAATTAATTGTCCATAATGTATCATATGACATTTTAAGTTCTTAAAAAAAGTGGGGGGAGTTTAGTATGTTGTTCACATCTTAAATAAAATGGGGAGGAAGAATGAAATCATTCTTCAATATACTTCATTTCAGCAACAGCAGCAACACCCAGAAGACTAGCTAAAGAACCAATAGCCAATGAGTGGAAAAAGTTCACACAAGAGAGAATGGAGATCCTGCGAAGGATAAGATTCTGAAACTGAGAAGTAAAAGAACATTGTAATTGGTGGTAAAAATAAGTATGAAGCTTAAATGATCATAAAACTGGAAAAAACATATGACTTGTCTAACACAAATCTACAAGTGATTAAGCTATTTTTCTGATATTAGTTAAGCTTTTCCTTAAGAGTAAAAGCCCTTTTCCAGGAGCTTTGTAATAAGTATTCACAAAGGATTAAATTAGGGAGATTAATCTAACTCTGCAGTTTGGCTTTGACCTACAAATGCAATGATTTTGAAATGTATTTGCTGAGATAGTTGAAACATGCAACCTGCAGAACAAAGCCTGATAAGCTCCAGGATTGAAAAAGTCTTGATCTACTCTATAGACCTTTTGTTTCCCAGCATATGGTAGCTGTGGCCTCTATTTATCACTCTTGTATCTTTTTTAAAGGTCTCAGTTAAGATGCTCCAAAAACAAAAAACAAATGCATCAATATTATTCCGAACTTCCTAGACTATCTACAGTCACATTTCCAAGAGAAAGTTCTCTTAAGAAATGGAGTTCTGTATTATTTCTATAAAAATGGCAGCATGGAATTGTTTATTTATCGTTCTTCAATGTTTTCCGTATCAAATGTTTACAATTCCCCTGACTGCTATAAAAAAAGCTCCAGATCAAAAAATAACCGTGGCTCCTCCTGTCTACCGCATTATCATCAGCAATGGAAGTTCTTACAGGGAACAGAGTGATCTTTTTCCCCACTAAAATTAAATAATAACAACCAACATAAGGGAAACTTCTTCAGGCCAAATTCTGCCTGCCAAGGATGCAAAACTGCCAGCAGAAAAATCTGCAGGCAGATGGAGATCTCCTTGGGTTAATTTTCTCCTCTAGCTTTGTCTCCCACGGCAAGCGCAACACTAGACTTCCTGACGTAGGACCTCGGCATCAAGGGGGATGACCCACAGGCAAGGATGAAGGCATGCAGCACTAAGCTTCCTGCCATCCCACTGGAGGAAAAAATGGGTGCAGAAAAAGAAGCCATGCTGGCCTGAGCCTAAGCACATGCATTTCTTCTGCAACCAATTACACCGGGAAAAGGAATTTGCTCCAGCTTCTGAAGAGATTAACAACAACACATTATGGGCTGTTATCTCACTGTACCACAGCTGCAAGCATCACCTCAAGGTGAAATCCCTCCCAGAAAGAGTAAAACAGACAGGAACTGAAGAAGAGGAGAGAGATCAGTAAACAGGAAAATACAAGTTTGGTTCAGAGTTCAGATCCCAGGCCGTCACATAATTAAATTTTAATCTCATTTCAATCCCTTAAAACATACTACATTCTTAGCTCCAGCAACCTTATGTATGCATAAGGAGGACAGTCCTGCCACAGACGTCTCCATGGAAAACGGTGTCAGTTTGGGGGCCCAAATCCTGCCTGCTCTTCTCAGTTGCTACTGGGATACAATGGCAGATTTACTGAGAAACCCTACATCGCTATTCTCAAAACTTACCAGAATTCAGTATTTGCTAATTGTTCTGAAATGCAAGTGTCCCCACAGCAGCCGACAGAGCTGCACCGAGAGCAGGGCTCGGGGCAGGCAGCAGGTGCCGTGCCCCAGGCAGCAGGCACAGCAGGCTGTGCGAGCCGCCCTCAGCCGCAGAGCGCCACAACCAGCGGAACCACCACTAAAACCTCTCCCTGCGCTGCCCCAGTGCCCAGCTGGGCACTGAACTTTCAGGATATAAAAGGTTACATCCTGAATTCTGTCAGTCATGAAGGGCTAGCAGCATTACATAATCCCACAGACAAGGGGAAAGCGACTCCCTCCAAGTTTCCCCAAGGGCAACGTAGATGGACTCTAGAAAGGAGAATAAATCAACAACAATTCACAGGTCATTCACTGTTTGCCAGCCAGCAGCTGGCCTGTAACATATTGCCATTTTCTTCTAGTTTCCACTACCTTTGTGCTTTAATGTGATTTAGTAAATACAAATATTATAAAGATTGCTTTTTATATACAAGCAACTGGAACTGCCCTAAGACTGTTAATCCAGGCAGGAGAGGCAGTCTGATAGTGCAAATAAGGTAGACTGCAACATGTTCTCACCATTAAAATGTAATACAAAATATACAGAAATTTGAGAACGTAGGTACTAAAAGGAAAACAAATGCTTCGGCCAAGTAGCCAGCTGTCCGCACGGAAGCACTGCTTATGAAGCGATAGAAGGGAAAAATGTGGACGCTTGGTACAAACATCCACCTTTTACAAACACCGAACTGAAACACATTAAAATGACAACCTAAACAGGTTGCCTTTGGCAAAAGGCTTTAGAAAAACAAAATTCTTATCATGACAAGACAAGCTTCACTTGATGGCAAATATGATTAAGTTGTACAGGATTTGTTACTTAAAGCTCCACTTTTGGGATAATGTGCACACACAGGAAGAATATTTAACCATCACAGTTGTCACATCCTGTTGGTAACTGTTCTTACACGTATGAAGAATTACCCACGCTTACACAGCTAACAGGTAGATTTGTCCTCACTCACTACCTTGTTATAAAAGTGATAATGGCTTAACTTTGAAAGACAGATCAGAACAACTACTGTTTTTTTCTTTTTGAATGAACGTATTTTGAGCCGACGAAATGGACAAGTCTCTAGCATTTACACAGGAACAAGCACACACGGAAAAGCTAAGCATGAATTAGGTGATAGCTTTGACTATTACGTGGCTGGCTGGACATCTGAGGATGCCACGTGTATACAGCGATTCTTAACACTGCTCTTCAGGAATGTTGTGAAATAAAATACAACTTCAGTATGTTAAACAAAGCAGTAATAAAGTACAAAGGAAACTGATTATTTCACTTGTCTCGTAAACTGAATTCAAAAGGTATGTCTGCTATTTGCTGCAGCCAAACTTTTCCTTCAGCACAGTCTCTATCTTCTTGCCTAGAGACCACTGAGGTCCCTTCCCTAAGCTAAATCTGCTTTATTTATTTTAGGCATACTTTAGAAAAAATACAGAAACAATTAAGCAACTCTTAGCATCCATTTTCATAACTGCTGATAGATTCATGTTTATTCATGTCTTCTATAACCAGTGCATCTTTAATTTTTTTCCTGTACAGTAGCATACCTTTAACACTATGTGCAGAAAATGACTATCTAGAAAAGACTAACTTGAAGTTCAGAGGCAGGAGATGTGAATTTAAACATTTTCTGTTCAGAAGGGTATGAACCAAGGTCTCTCAATTCCTAGAAGACAGTCAATCTCATGACATGAAGGATGGGGAGGCAGACATGACCACATCTTTCTCCTTTCCCTCCCACAATGTAAGAGAGCTTCTAAGTATTTCATAGGGAATCCAACCTCACTGCTAGGCCCTGCGCAGGCTCTGAGCCTGTCTATGCGAACGAGCTCTTCAGGGCACTCAAACCCAGGCCCACAGTTTTTAGGTCCCCAGTGGGTTCAGACAGCAGCTGTTGCTGGGCCGCAGTGCCTGGGATGCTGGGGACGCGCACAGAACAGAGGCGCTGCCCTCAGGGGGACGGCGAGGTGAGGCAGAGCGACCCTGCGCGAGCCTCACCGCCGCCTGCCAAGCGGCTCTGTGCGCGGGAACTCCGGACCTGCAGAAGCGAAGGCCTCAGCCTTGCCTATGGCATCCATATCTTCAGAGCATGAGTGAGTTATACCAAAGCTGGGCCAAATCCTGAGCGGTATAAACTGTTTATCTACCTTGCATGCCACAGAGATATACCCATTAACACCAGCTGAGGACCTAACCTTACAGAAAAATTAATTCTGAATAACAGAAGCAGTCTGCACCAAGAATAGTAATTAATATAATCAGGTCAGGTGTGGAAGGGAGTTCTTTAACCTTTGGGGAATAAGCAAAGGCACTTAAAATTCAGAACAGTTAAAAAACTAATTAGCTTTTCTTCGATTGCCTGCTAAAATGGTATTGCTCTGTTTCATCTGTCTAGATCAGCCACATGAGGAAAGGAACACGTGGAACTCCACATAAATCGAGTCCGTCCGCAACTGCAGACCCGCAGATTACCTGAGGTAAAGCTCCAAGCACACAGCAGTGGCACAGGACAGGAACACGCTAAAATAGGAAGACAGCAATTTCCACATCTCATAGACTAGGACCATGGGGTAGGCAGAATATTTTACTGAACATGAAACTTTTTCACTTCTACTGACACCGGCAATTAAAAAAAGAGGAGGAGAGGGGCTAAAGAATATCAATCATGTATATTAGGCAAGTATTCTCTTGGATATAAGTATACATTTGAAGCACTCGCTATATTTTGATATGGACAACCCACACCTGAGGTAGTATACACCACCTCAGAAAGTACAAGCAAAGGAAGGTAAATCCTATGCATACGGAGGAGGAGGGAGGGGAAGGGGGGTCACCAAGGATCACCAAGACAGAGTAACAGAATACAGGGGATCGGGGCCAGAGGCTTCCTGGGTTAATAAACATATAGAGGCTCTGGAGTAAACATTTTGTGCATTACCGCACATGTGTACCATCAGACTGCTACTAGATTACAGGGGAAAGTGCTGCTTTGTTTTTACAAGTAATCCACAGCTTCTATGTATAAAGATACCATACCTTCCATTTTAAGCTTCCCAACTTCTCTGACTGAGAACAGATGAACTACACAAACTCCTTAGTTTTAGCGTAATACTGACCACATGATGAACAATGGCATTGAAAATTTCAGGTATTACAGTAGCACACCAAAACAGAGGCTACAATTATTTAGAAATAAGTGACATGATGTTAAATACAATGCATGCAACACTATAAACTATAAAAACAGACTACAAAAATAAACCCTGTTAAGATTAGCTTGGAAACATGATGAGACAACTTTTTCTGCTGTCCCAGGAGTCCATAATAGGTCGATACAGGTGAGAATTGGTTGAAGAGATTTCAAACATCACATTTTTGAAAGCCTTTGGTTGGTAGGATCATTTCAAATTCCTGACACAAAGTAAAGATGACATTGCCTAAGCAAACTCCTGGTTGAGGGAGATGGTGTAAGCCAAGCGTGATCTGCCTATCTCACAGCCACTTATGCTTTTGTTAAAGTGAAGTATTTGAGATTATGGGATTTGATGCTACTAAAATTCCTGCCTTTATATCACAAGTCCTTGTGTAGTATTTTCAACTGAAACAAAACATTCATTCTCCTATATATCAAATAATATTCTTGATTACCTTTTCTCTCGAAGTCATGTCTTAAAACTTACCACTGAAATTATTCATAAGACACTTACAGAGCTGAACTCAGAGGAGCTTGTATCCAATACCCTGGCATCACCAAGATAGTCAGCATCTCTGCTCAAGCACCATCTAAGTTTAGATGCACAAAAAGTCTATTTTAACTTCCACTAGTAAAGTCTTCCAGACAGCCAGGTTTCAGATATTCAAGGTGACAGAGCTGTTCTGAACCTTAGCCCATGCTCAACCCTTCTGAGGACCGTTACAGAAAGCATTTTTTTGCCCAGCTCCTCAGAGCACACCGATAAGGCAGGGGTGCCCATCACATGCCTACCATTCAGGGCCTCACAAAAAACAACCAGAGAGTAACATAATGGCCTTATATACAATATCACTGTAGTAGAACGATCTTACAGTGTAGTTGAGACAAGTTCAAACACGTCCTGTTCTGCCTAATTTGGAGGAGGAATTTAATAAAAGCCTGCTATTGTCCAGCTAAATGCCTCAAGTATCAGACTAAGGTCACTTGGGAACCCTCTCAAACTCTGAGCTGAGTTTTTTCCCTTGCGTTAGATCTAGCAATTCCATGGCCATTAAGTAAAACTGGTCAGCTAGGAAACACACCAAGGAAGAAGTGTATTCCTTTTCCAGCAGCTCAAATTGATTAACTCACCCAGCAGCCACAAACTTCATCCTACAGAAAGCATCTGTAACCTAGAGGGTGATGGGAAGGCATAATGAAAGAGTACACCCTGAGCCCAAGGAGGGAACTAGCACCTCCTGGGTTGAAGCTCATTTTTATACGGCTCAGTTTCAAAAAACAGGCCCTTTGGGGAGAAAAGTCATCTTTCAAGGTAAAATTCAGTTGTCCTTACTTTACTAAAACGTTTATCATCTTAGCAAGATCTTTCTAATCTTGAAGGAAAATTCTGGCATATTTTCCATGTGTCCTTTTTCAGTGACAGGCAAGGAAGCAAGTTAATCATAGTTTTACATGAGAGATCACGTATGTTGGTTTTTAAATAGCTTCCTAAGAAACAGCAGTTACTAAACAGAGTAGGGAGTGGTTGTTTGGAGCTGCCTCACCATCCTCCTCTGCTGTTCGCTCGTGACTGCTGTTCTCAACATTTTTTTGAAATTATACCTCACCTTAAACTTCTTTGGATGACAGCTCTCATTTACTATATGTTTGTGCCTCATCATCTAAGGAATGACACAAAAATTGATTATTTCAGTTTAAAATTAAAAACAAAAATCCTGCTGCACTTCAGATAAAAGGTCTTTTAAATGGATTTATGGATCTGCCAAGACACTAAAACACCAGTTAGCTGAAAATTTCTCTCTCCTAGCCAGTAAGAAAAATCTGTAAGTCTAGTTATTCTAGGTGCATTATTACCAAACAAATCATACATTTCAGGAAGTGCAAAGATTTTTTTTTTTTTTCTCCAAACTGCAGTGCAGTCTCATGCTTGTAAGTAGAGGGCATCAATCTCATGCTGTCATGCCTAGGCCATTCAATAAGTACAGTTCTTGTTTTGAAAGGAATTGTACTGGAAAGCTCCTTTGTGGGCAGCAAAGCTGCTAGACCTGGAGAGTAGCTTATCCCTAGGCCAAGCTCTTGTTTAATTTTTTTCTTCTTCTTCTCTTGGCATTTTAAGGAAACAGATATCTCAGAGGATCTCAGTGTAACATATCTGAAGATATCTAAGAAAAATACTGCTAGACCAGCAGGGATCAACACACAGGTCTATTTTTAAAGTGATGTCAATACGACAACGATAAATGTAATGGTCTTGTGAAGAGACATCAACCTCTACAAACAAACATTTTACATATAAAGATAACCAGAATAGTTGAACAACAATACTTCCATTTTGGATGACCAAAAAAAAAAATCTTCCTTCTTCCCCTCCTTCTTGGTATAAAGTGTTATAAAAGCTGCACCTACAAAACAGAGAAAGTTATAGATTGCTGTTGTGGTTTTAGCAGGGGTGGGGGAGAGAACTGAGGTCGCTTCTGTCTGTTTTTTTCAACATTTATCAGTTTGAAACAGACAATCTGAGCGCAGATGACTCATGATACAGAATCTAGTTCCAAGCTATAAGAAAAGACTTGTCTGACTGGCTACTCTTTACAGCGATTACAACAGCACTGCAAAAAGACAATCTTAGACATCTGTCATGAAGAAGTACAAGATATTTCTCTTCATGCTTATTGCTATAATGACTAACCAGTAATAATCTTGCCTTTCACATTTCAGAACCACTTGATCAACACATTGCCCATGGTAGCACAATGCACAATTTTTCCGTAAGAAAAAAAACACGAAGGAAGTGTTTAACTGGGTTTTTTTGTTGTTTTGGTTTGGGGTTTTTGGATGCTACAGTATCATTAGGAGCTGAAGCTAAACAACACTTTAACGTATTTTATACCTCAAGGCACTTCTTCCATTATAGGCAATCAAGCAGCACAGATAAAAAATAAGCGTTACTTACAGCACGTTGGCCCTGATACAGAAAGAAAAAAAAAATGCTAGTTTATTCTTCTCCCATGGGTTACAAACAGTAAATTCCCAAATGGGGAAATGACATTGTTCTTATATTTGTCTAAGCAAACTAATACATAGTGGACTGAGAACAGCAACTGACATTTAGCTCTATTAGAGAAAGCAATTCCTCTGACAGCCTACAAAGGAGAACTTTATTAAAATACTTGTCTTATGACTAAATACAATAAACAGCAGAAGCCCCTAATCTTGATGAACAACTGGAATCGAGCTATTTGATTACAGCTGCCATTAACAGTGTTTTCATAGTTTTTTTTTATGATATATCACTTTTTTTTAATCAAAATTGAAGATAAACTATGAAATACAACTACAGGTTCCCATCTGTGCAGTGTACAGAAAAACTGATAATTTCAGTTAGATTTTATAATGCAACAAATAAATCCTTTACCTGGCATTTCACATCCAATAACTCAGCCAACAAGCAGCACACTGACAGGAACAAGCAGAATTGGCTAATGGGAATTAAAGAATAATCCTGGATTTTGCAAAGATTAACACACTAGCCCTTTAATAGCTATTGCTACTTTTACACAAGGACATCTACTAGATGACAAGTATGTACATGATATAACGTAGCACAGGACAAATTAAATACTCTGCATACTTTCCACAAGATAGGTAAACTGTTCTCAGAACATCAGATACTGCAGACTGAGTTAATATATTCAACTATTTATGGCCAGTACATATATAAAACTTCAATTAATGAATATTCCCTCCACTTTTTAAAACATGCTTTGTCAAAAAAAACAAAAAAAGTTCTGCCATTCATAGCTTACGGCCCAAAATTCAGTGAGCAATGCATTGCTTCCTTCTCAAATGTCAGTCTTCATTTTTAATAGAGAACAAGAATAATGCCCAGTAGTTTTACTCCAAAAGTCACCAACACCTCAGTCTTAATCCCAACTACAAAGTCTTCAGCAACATATTAATAAGCCTCTCCATGTTTTATAAAAAAAATCATGGGTCATTTTTGCCCTGCTCCTAACAAATTCAGTCAATAAAAAACATCAATACTTTTTTCTGCCAAACCTCAAAGTGCTGAAATATTGAACTTGACATGCACTATATATAGCTGAAAACCATACTGTTCCCTGACGGATTCTTAAAGCCAAGATGCCCTAGAAAGCCTTAACAATAGAAAACCTCTCCTCTCTCCTTTTCCAAGAGCCTTCCAAAGGACAAAACCTGTCTGCAGACCTGGGCAGCGAAGAGGAACTGGCCTGTAACATCTGAAGGCTGCATGTACCCAAAGAAGTCGATAGTGACACACACTAGTGCAACCCTCCCGTATTCTGGCAATGCTGTGCCATCTGCCAGTGCACCCGCCTGCGACAAAGGGGAGTCTGCAATGGTTGAATAATTGAGTGACGATTAATGGGAAGAATATAGAAATGAGACAGAAAGACAACAGCTTTTAAGCACTGCATTACTACTGTGCTATTATTAAGAGGATAGCAAAATCCAAAACAAACCATCCAGAATGAGTCCATTACAAGCCAGGATTAAACAGTATGATGATCACCACAATGGTGAAGGACCACCCATTCCATCTGAACTTCTGAATGAGCAGACCAAGGAACAAATTACCCAACAGGTACCAGAAGTCACTAGGAAACCCATCTCAGGACTGTGTGTCAGCCATTAGGACAGAAACCACCGTGCTGATGGAGACACACACTAGCAGTGCCATAGCAGCGAGTTTTGCCTGATACAAAAAGCGATTCTGTTAATCTTCCCTGCATGTCTCCCTGCCCTTCAGCCGATTCTCCTGTCCCTCTCCCATGCAGGCACATGCACGCTCACATTCACACCGTTTTCAGCCAATTCCAAAACTAAATCCAACCTGTTCTGCTGAACCCAATTTCCCAGCAACAGCTGACAGCAGTCCGCCAGACCGAAGCATCTGTCCGTGACTGGCCGTCTCCCCTTGCATACTAAGAACAGCAGCTGTGATCCTACCGTTACTAGTCTATCTCCTTCTTCCTCTATCAGCCTTGTCACATTTCTCAACAGCAGCAAGAGTAACCCACATCACATCAATCAAATCAGAATAAATCAACAGAATGAAATCATTCTTCTTTGCTAAAAAAGGACTGAGTGACAGAGTAAGAGACTAACTGATATCCTTTTCCTTAAAAAGGGACTTGTAAAGAATTTGAGTAACTTTGTCTTGCATAGCTATTCCACTTCAAAATGCCTTGTGTCATTTATGATACATTTCTCCTGGGTATCACAACCCCTCCAACCAGTAACCCTCCAAACTTTGGTGCAACTTTTCCAATGCATTTGTCAAGGAAATAAATGTGTGAAGATCTCTGTGCTTAAAAACACAGCCCATACTTAATTGTAACTAAGTGATGTCAACACCTTTTGTCCTCCAGTACCATTTACTGCACCAAAAGTGAGCAGAACACATTAACGTGCACAGACCTTTGCCTTCACATCATGGGTCTCTCTTCCTCGTCCTTCTGCTGGCACACAATCAAATCCTTAGGTTTGTGTACACATGTCAACGCCCCCCAAGACATCCAAAGCTAGCTCAAAAAAAAAAGATGCGACGGCGCGGAGGAAGTGTTACGCAAGTATGGCTAAAAGGCCCTGCTGAGGATGTTAGCTTGGCAGAGCACTACACTACTGTGAATATACTATTTTCGGTGCCTCTTTTTAGACACATCCAGTGTAAAGATGAATACAAGTTATTCCTTTTCTCCTACATATTTTAAGTCCCTTGTAAAAAGGCATATTTTTGTACTCTAAGAAGCTTCTTCTCCATCTATAACAAAAGCAAGTGATACCAGGATTTCGACAGAAGTTATTTCAGTACAGATTATGCGATAACAGTTTACTGGCAAGGTGCCGATGTCACTTTTCTAAACGGCAGAATTTCTGAATAGTGTACCAGCCCACGTCTGTGCTTCGTGATCGCCACCACAGAAAAACAAAAGTATAACCAGGAACAATGCCTTTTAATGCTTTTGTCTTGCTTTTGTTAGTTAATGTTTTATCAGAAGCGTGGCAGGTCTCTACACAAACATAATCATATTTAAGAATACTAGCTAGAAAGATCTAATAAATTCAGTATTAGCCTGCGACTCTGAAACTAACAGTGGCTTCTGGCAATACATGACTAACTACAGCCTGTATTATTCAATATGTTGGTACAAATAGGCCTGAAGTTAATGTCTGTCTGGACAAACACCATGACAGAATACCAGCAGAAACTGTACAGCTGAGGTTAAATAATTTCAAATGTGTAGAAGCCAAGTAGTTAACAAGGCCTGAAAAAGGTGCTAGCCTTCAGTGTAACACCTCTTCAAGGACATTCAGTTTTTTTACTCAAAGGTCTATTTGTATGTATTATTTAGAAACAACTTCTGCTAGCACTTGGTACTCATAGGGAAGGAACAGACTTTTCTCAGAATCTGTGAGTTTTAAGAAAAATTAAGCTTCCCTTGCAAAGGAAGTGAGAATTTGGAACCAAAATAAAGAAGCACTTTGCATATTGAGATAGTGCTAAAATGAGGTATACTGGAAAGAAGTAGGAAGAGATATAATTCATGATACTGCAAACACTACTTTTTCTATCACAGCAGAATTTTAAGGATGATTCTTATTTCATTTTTCTATTCTTGATTAACATTAACATAAGGAGGTATCTGAAAACAAGTTAGTTATGCTTCAACAATAGGAGACTAAGAAGTATTACCTTTATAAGAGAGTAGATTAGATTAGATGACTAATACACTTAAACTTTCTAAAGCTGAGGATCCCATTTTCAACATATTGAAAAAAAGTAACAGACTTTTCTAAGTCATTCACGCCTATAACATTTCATCTGGAATCCTGTGTGCAACATGCTACACGCCGGAACACTGCTGCAGCCTCACACCAAATGTGTCTTCTTCACACAGAGCCACACAACCATCCACCATATGTTCCTAGTCTGAAAGCCAAGCAACTGAAGCATCCGAATGCTGGAATTAGCGCAAAAAAAAAAAAAAAAAAAAAAAAAAAAAAAAACCCACACACACACCACCACACACACACCTACAAACCTGTGTAAATACCAGTTTACAGGGAAAATCCTGTCATTCTGTGGGCTGTTTCAGAAATGCAGAACCACTACGATTAGAATGTATCCTTCTGTTGTTGGACACTAACTCACTCTCAGAGAACACTGCAATGTAAGTCTCAGTGCTGCAACTGCAGAGGCAGATTAACTGTTACCCTACATATTGAACTACCTTTGTCAGTTGAATCTTGGATACAAATCTTAAAACAGGAGATAGATTACAATTTCCAGTTCTTGCAACTCAGTGAGGTTTCTTATGCATCACACAAAGGTTATATTATGCATATGCATTTATTCTTTCATATTTCCTGACCCTAGCTGATTTCCACATGGTATTAATATTTTCATTAAAATAAGTATAAAACCAAATTGCAAAAGCTAGTTCTTATGACATCAAGATTAAAACACTTTTCACATTAATCTTATATGGACTACAGTAAACAAGAAAATCAAAACCATCATCAAATGGTAATAATGTCTAAAAGTTAAGAATGGAGTTGTTATAATTGTAACGGCAAGATAGAAAGCCTGTGCCAAAGGAGGACAATAAGCTTTCCACTGTGTGGGTAAGGATACCCTTAAAATCAGAATTGGAAGCTTCATTTCTTCCCTTCTAACAGACTTCTATAATCCTTTGTTTTTCCATCAACTCTCCGAGAACTCTAGGATCTCTGCCTACCGCACATGAAGTTTCATCGGATAACCATTCCTTGCTCAGCACTCACAAGTCACTGTTTCTCCTGCTGGAAGCAATTTTGTCCCCAGATTCCAAGAGTTCAGAGCCATTTGCCAGACAGAATCAGATGAATTTTTTGAGCCAAGGCTTAAATAAGTATACAGAATTTCCTACTTTGGGGGATAAAAAGGAATCTAAGAGCTCCTGGAAGGTAGTTATGTTTTCCAGACAGAGCAGAGGAGCTTCACCACAGCTGAAAACCAAGTCCTGTCCAAATTGGACGAGAATCAGTTTCTGGAAAAAGTCTCAACTTTTTCACATCCATGTGGTCTCCCTGTATGCACAGAGATAACAGAGACCAAACTACAGTTCAACCCCTTACCTTTTTAAACTTGCTCTGTTCCAGTTTCCAACACTGGGTCAAAAGGGCTTAGAAAGAGAACCTGTCTCACAGTTATCAATAAGAGCCTTAGTTATTATTTTTCTTCTCTTGCTATTACATAAACTACTGCGTAAGTCACATTAGCTAATGCAGCCAACAGAAAAATTCCTGGGTTTGCTTCCCTCTAGCACAATCCGTAAGACATTGGTATTTTTTCTAAAGCTTAACTGCATAAAATCTGTTAGTAGTAATAGGACAGCCTAGCTGCTGATTTAATAGCACTCAACAGAAGCAGAGAACAAACATCTGATGGGTAATTCTCTTACATAAGAGATATGAAACAGATAGCAGCTCACACAAGGTGAAAGACTAATCAGGATATTCATTAATTGCAAGGGACTGAATGCCTTAATTGGATACACTGCAAAAAGAATCTGAGAGGCTCATTCACTTTATGCTGTTCGTTCATGTTATGTTGTTACGTATTTGCAAGCCTTCCAAAGATTATTCTTCTTCGCCTGACATGCTCACCTGTGCCAGTGACAAAAGCCCAGCAGAGCTGGTCTCAGGACTGAAGGCCTCCCGACCAAAATCAAAGCCAAATGGATTCTACCCATAGCATGCCTGGCGTTCAGACTAAGCCAACTTCCTTACATAAACAGCACTCAGCTTTTCTCCCAAAAGAATCTAATCTGCTTGATATGACATTTCATGACTCATTCTTGCATATGATTTTCTTGAGAAATGGCTGCAGAACTTCCCCAGAAAAGTGCAGAAAGGAGAGTCAAAGTTTATACATTACAGGTTTTCAAATCATAGAAGTATCTTATCAGTACCAGTGGCTAAACCAGTAGTTAAACAAGTGGCTAAACTTGCTTTTTCTTGAAAGAAACTGACTTTTTTCCCCTCTTCTGAAATGAGCAAAGAGGCTAAAGAAAAATTACAAGGTTATAAAGAATTAGATTTACACATGCACGAGCAAAGTTTGAAATACAGTGTTTCATCCAGAAATACACACTGCTGCTGCTTCTGGAGTTTCTTACAGCAACTTTTGATCTCAGTATGATGATGGTAAAAGTGGGAAAAACAGGAAGGGTTTTACTTCAAAAACTAAAAGGATCTAAAAGAAAGAACAGCCAAGAACCACTGAAAATACAGGCTGAAGTAAAGAATAAGTTCTGCTCACAGGTGGTTCACATTTGCAAGTATCAAAAGGAAGAGACAGTTCAAGAAGTGCTGCAGATACTTTAATACTCTGATGGCACAACAAAAATCTTTTCTAGCACTGGAGTTCCATTCCTGGTGGTGGCAAAAGCTCTAGATGTTTTCTCCTGTGCTATTACCTAGGTACATTTCTGAATGGCTTCAACATTATCCAAACACAGCACTCATTTTATCTGTGAAAAGACATTATCAGAACACTCTTTCTATGATCCAACCCTGATTTTTACTCTATTGCATTTCTGAAAAATCCTGGAGACATCAAATATTTACCTGAGTAGGGTCAATATGAAAAACATTCATGTCTGTAATGGAAGAGGAGGAAAGAAGCAGTAGGAGAAAGCTAAGCTGATCAAGATCCCCTTTACAACAGTACCAGGTGGTAAGACCACCAGCCATTTCTCCAAGAATCTCTCCCCTTAGGAGAGAGTGTTGCATTTATGTAACTCCAAAGATGAAGAAAATGAAGAATTCTGTCTACCCCCCATCCTGTGGCCACCAAATGCACGCATGGTTTCTGACAGGACCTCCACTGCAATGCATTTACAGTTCCCACAGAAAACAGCCTGCCAGGATGCTCTTTTAACCTGGATCTTCAGGTCAGAAGAGCTTCACCAGTCACATGAGCCATTAGGACAGGGTCTTTCTGTGGTAGTGTTTACACACAAGCTCTAGCTTTTCTGTAGTGTTAGATCACATCTGCTGAGGTATAAGATACCGGCCTGCAAGGGAAAATACATTAATATATGAATTCAGGAGCCATTGCTAGGTAGCAAGTGGTCTCACTCAGTAACCCATTTATCAGTTAAAGGCTTCCCCTGCTGAGGAAAGTGGGAACACGTAAAACACGGAACGCCAAGGAATACCTAGCAACAGTCAAAAGTTTTATCATCTTAAGTACCAGTGATGCTAAATCTCAGATGCATCAGAACACAAACTTGTTTTTTATGGGAAAAGTATGTTCTAAACATAAACGCTTATTTACAGCACCAAATAATTAGCAGACTGCTATCAATGCTAATGACCGGGAACTCTTATGAACAGCCAAAGACGTCATCTATGACAGAGCAACTCTTACAAATCCCCAAATCATTACTCTCTTAGGGAAACTAACACAAACATGGTTTATATTTAATCTATTAAAAAAGAAAAAAAAACAGGTTGAACATCATATTTCAGTAGTTAGCTTGGGTATTCCCAATTCTATGCATTACAAAGCCATTTTAATTTTTAGTTAACAAGAATTAAAAACAACATTTTCTTCAAAGGCTTTTGATTTACCCAAATAGCTTTACAACAAAGATGCCGAGGCAAGCACTAAAGCACACTGAAATAAACAAAAATTTATCAATCACTTTAAAAAGCTGAAACTGGGGAATTACCATGGGAATTAATGTAAAGTGCGTCTATCTTTGTTCTGTTCTTTGATAAGTCAGAATTGCCTAACGTTGGCAACTGCCTCATATCAGGATCAGTATGGTAACGTTTTAAAAGGAAAGTCATGAATATTAACAAAAAAAAATAAAAGACTATTTGAGAGGAATCCTCCACACTTTATGATAAATAATTTCAAAACACTACACTTTCACTGCTACATCACCACCTGCATTAAAGGTCAAAGATAGTGAGCTGTAGCCTACGAAAAACAAAGATTAGGATACTTCAGTAAGACCTCCAATAAATATCAACTTACATTAGAAACAATAAGATTTAATAGATGATACTCAAAGTACTGAAGCAGTCCCCAAGCAGGGTACAGTGCATATTGCGCTGTCTCTCCCGTTTTCTCATTGAGATACAAAACGAAGTCAGTCATTTCAACCAGCATGGCTACAAATACCTCACAGCCCATCCCACATGGGACAGGCTTTATCTCAGGGTCATAGCTAAATTCCAAGTCAAGTGACTGGAATTGCTGACAAATATCCCGGTTCTGAAATACCTCTATACCCTGGTCCCATTTCTCACACTCAGAATCTGAGCCTTTCAAAATTGGATTTGTTGACAGCCATGGTCTATCAAAGTCTCTGAAATAGGAAGCCTCTGACTTGACAGCCAAATAGGAACCCTCTCATCAACAAAACTCCACTTCTTACCAGACCACAGCAAGCAGTTTTCTGTGTGTTTGATATGACTTGCCATTTGTCCACCCTTAAAGAAATGCATGGACCATACATCACTGTTTTCCTGAGCAGAATACAATCTCCAAATAAAACAAAACCCTGTACTGAAATGAGTGTGGTTTAATTTACAGTTTAGATAAGTGTACCACAGCTAAAGTTTGGGGGATTTCTCCTTTCTTCTACAAAGGAAGAGGAAGTCCTTGTTTTCTCTCTAAAACCTTGCAGCTTTAGGGCTTATATTATAGTTACCTATTTAAAATGCCCCAAAAGATAACATTTAGAGAGATCCAGGATCAATAACAGATTATGGAGGAAAAGCCAAATTTAGTCTTCAGATCAATGCAGAGTTCTCAGTCATCTTGCCAAAGACCAGCAATTCATACAAGAGGAAAAAATGACACTTCGGTTTATTAATATGTTAGTACCATATCACAAGACAAAACAGTTAAATTAGAACTACCTACAGAGCTAGATTCTGAATGACACATTGGCAGTTTTAAGACTGTGTGTAGTCATATTTTTTACATTGCTAAAAAGTACTTCTCTTTGCAGTAACATAATAGTTGGTGCTAAGCCTTATTAGTAAATACAATTTTCTGCAAGCAACATTTCAACATAAGGGCAAAAATTTTTTTTCAAGAATTCTTGCAAAAAACTCAAATTCCATAGCTGTATTGAGGTGTTTGGCTTTTTACACTGAAAAAGTTCAACAATTCAGTATACTAAGTACACATTGGTAAAATTCTGAAATAATAAGCAGTAGAGTTTTGACTCAGTCACTTCAAATACAGCTGGAATGGTTAGTTACCATACTTATGCCAAAGGTTATCACCTTACAGCAGGGTCACTAGGTAGAAAATAAGCACCTTTTTTGTTGCTTCAGCACAAAGACTGTTGTGATTTAACTTAAGCCATCAGACCATGGGCTAAAACAATTGAGGGAGTTCATGCATCTTATTTTGCAACTGATACAGAGAAATACTAGTGGAAGCACCTTAAATTTATGTTCGAAGATTTACCGAATGAAGAGGAGGAGAGGCTGAGAGAACTGGCTTTGTAAAGCCTTAAGGCTAAGCGGAAATCTCACTGCTGTCTACAGCTACGCAACAGGAGGGCGTAGAGGTGGTGGAGCCAGACTCCTGTCAAAGAGGCACAGTGATAGGACTGAAGGCCAAGGACACTTTTTGGAACATGGGAAATTCTGATTAGATATAGGGAAAAGCTTTTTCACCATGAGGGTGGTCTAATCCTGGAAGAGATTGTGCAAAGAGTATGTAGAATCTCCATCCCCGGAGATACTCAAAATTAAGCTGGGCAAGTCCAAGTGACCTGATTTAACCGGACCTGCTTTGAGCAGGACTAGATAACCTCCAGAGTTCCCTTCTAAACCACGTTATTCTATGCTTACATAAGAATTTTCAAAATCCTTATTCTTGTACATACCTTTGTACTCAAGGGACTTACTTCCTCTTAAGAAATGCTTTTTTTTTTTTTTTTTTTTAATCATTACTAATGATCACATACGGATTTGATTATCACCAAAACAGCAGTTAACAAATCTGAGAGAATTTGGTGAAGGTATCTGCAAAAGGTGCAGATTTAGAGATTGACAGCTCTAAAGATACCGGTACTGTTCCATCACTGACATGTCCTATCCACCAGCTATTCTTCTCAACACATTTTACTTTAAATGGCTTTACATATGAGCAATCCAGGTAGAAAAAAAGTGAAGCTTAAATGAGGTCATAGATTTTAAAAAAGGGTCAAATCAACAATTGCCGTTAGCTGTGTTTAAAATATCTGTGTTTTAAGTACTTCACCCAGAGGATAAATGCTAACTGGCCAATTTCAAAAAATGATGCAGCTTACTTTGAAAACCCTGGAGAGAATCTTTAGTTAATTATAAGCAGAGGTTATCCAGGATGTGATTAAACACAATTCTGTTGCACTGTCTCTTGATTTTCAGGTCAGCTTACACACACACTGTATTAACATATTGTGAGTTGGGAGATGGATCAAAGGCTGAAAGAGCATGAGAAATAGATGAACACGTCTGAAATTGCTGAAAGAGAAATCTTTTAAGAGACATTAAAAAAAAAAGCAGGAAACAGGACAATACAGAATCTAGATTCATCCAATCAGATGTCTAATTAAATACTTGCAGAAACAAATAGCCTTGAGAAACTGCAACAGCTTTTTTAAAAGAAATGAAGGTCAGGAACAGTTTTTTTCCTTGCTTGCTAAATCAAATTTCTATTAACAAACTCAAGGCTCTTCTGACCCAGCTTAAGCATTCACTCATCTACCTATCCCCTACTTCTCAGTGGCCTGATCCCCAAAAGAAAGCCTTCTCTTTCTGCCTGAAATTTTGCACTTTTATTCTCAGTACCCCCAAATCATGCTCCAGAAATCTGTGCAGATTAGCTGTCTCAAACCCTTCTTGGCATTATCTCAGAAAAAAGTAATCCTTGGAAGTCAGAAGTGTTCAGTTTTCCTCATCCCTTCTGCTTTCCCAATGCAGTCCCTTAGTAATCTAAAGTAGCAATTAAGATTCCCTTGGGTGATGCTATCAATGTAGCTTTCTTACTGACATTTTCTGCCTTTCCCCCTCCCCTTTATTTTATTCTTTTGCCTACATTCACTGGATCTCTTACCAAAATGTGACCTGTGACATGTGTGAATCAGACCAAACAAGTTACATTTTTCCCTAGTGTAACTTCATTAACTTCAATGGCTCTAAGCCAAGTATAGATTTATTTCAGCATAGACTGATAAACACACACAGTATGCCAGTCAGGTACTTCAACTGGCTCTGCACCCCCTTCCACATCAAATTCAAAACTCTCCTGCTTGCTCTTCAGGGTTCTCACAGCTATGTCTCTGCTCCTGTTTCATTGCTACTCTTCTAGCAATTTAATTCCAGCTTCACTTTCTTCCCTCATTACAAAGCCTGGCTCCTTATTCTGAATGTGCAACCTCTCTTCAAGAGATGCAGGTCCCAGACCTCTCCTGCTCCTGCAGACCCCTCTCACATGCCACACAGCTCACTCTCTTACATCAACCTTATTGAAAAATGTATCAAGAGAAAGAGAACAAAAATTTATATATATAGATATGTATGTGTGTGTATGTGTGTATATATATATATATATATGCATTTCTTTAGGCTTTATCTCAGCATCTCATATATCTTGCAAGATGCTGTAATATACATAACCTAGACCAGTCATATTTAATCTCCGGCCCTAAAGACCCTCAAATGCAGGCCTGAAGGGTGCCTTATTAACTAAGCAGTTTCATGCGCAGCTGAACTAGTGAAGCTTTACTTCCTACACCTGTGTGTCTAATGACTGAGCCACAATCCTAGTGCTCCCCCCTTCCCTACAATAACCTTACAGCCCTCCCATGTCTCTTATTTACCCCCTGTAGCTCACGCAAGCAGGAACCCGAGACAGAGGAGAGCAGTTAAGAATCTCCCCCCTCTATTGCTCATTTTTTTGTTTAATACATCCTAAGTTGATCTATTAAGCTGAAAAAGCTGGTTGTTACTAAATCATGATTCTGCAATGAAACCTGCCAGGGAAACACACACAGAGAAGAACAGATCTCACTGCAGAATCCAGACCTGAGCCTGCAAACCTCCCATCAGGGTCCCACCACAACTCCCTCCATAAGTGCTATTCACTCCTTTGGTGCCATCACAAATGGCACATATTTGGATACAGATCATTTGGACCTAGGGAAAAAAACTATCACCGTCAGTTAAAGATGACATATGCCCACACCCGTGTTTTCTAATGAAGATGATGAAATACTTGTAACTTTATCTGGATTTCAGCAGCAATATTTCCACCTTCCTGGTTTTCAGTGCATGACTATGACAAACCACGAGTGGCACAAAGCCTCCCACGCAAAGCTACATTGCATATTTACGAGAAAGGCCATGCTAGCACAGGGACTACTGGGTAACTCTGAATTCCTGGTGACAAGAAGATGCAAGTCACAAAGGGTGAATGAAGAAGACACTGTGATGTTGCCTTGGGACATGGCAGCACACTTGGTGAACCCTTGGAGACCTGCTGCTGCCTCCTGCCTGTGAGACACTGCAGGAGCTCCTTTACCCACAGCTCCCTGTGTGCAGGACACATCCTGCAGCTCTCAGCTACACAAAGGCGACTGCATGGTATTTCTAGGGTTAAGAACAGTTTGGCCAATCAAACCTGCCATGTAGCCTTTAGAAGCTGGAAGAAGGATGATGTTTAATTAAACATTTTGATTTCTTCATCCCAATAAATAATATTTATACTTTGGCTACCCTTTAAAAACAACCTAGATGTCCTGCCTACAAATATAATGATATGATACCTTCCTTTACCTAAACAATTCAAGCTTTGAGAAGTATTCAGTCTTCAGAAGAGAACTAGATCGGTTTTTACTGCTCACATCTAATGGTTATTTTGCTCATAAGACCCCTACCTTGAGCACTGGTCTTTTCTTTGTACAAGGTACTAATCCTATTCACTGCAACAGAAGTTGTTCACAAGATGCTGAGAGAAAAAGGTCTCTATATAATACTGGCCATGTTAGATGCAGTATGGATATACTGCATACTTCAAAGTTTTAAGTTAGTTCAAATTATCTTTAAATAGTTTAAGCCAAAAAGAACATTCCAAAGTTAAATCCATATAGAGTAGTGCAACTTACATTGTTATTTTATCGAAGTACGAAAATCTTCCTATTCACCACATTAATTTTTGCTCCTTTTCACCTATTACAATTGTATTATTTTAGGTTACAAGCACATGAAATTTAACTTCTCACTGGACTGTATCCCCACCCCAATCATTTTCCTTAAAATGCTTGGTAGGTATTTTTGTGTGCATATTTGCTAAAAAACACCAGAATAAATTCATGCACCAAGACTTAAGGAGCCTTGCTTAATTCCATTCTTCAAAATACAGCCTTTCCAGGTGACCACATTATAAATATGTTTAAAAAAAATACATGAATAAAATGGGCTAATAAAGCAATGCCCTGCCATCACATTCAATCTTTCTCCCTCTGCCTTCCTCAGAGCATCAATCGGAATTGAACATCTTAATAGGGGCACTTACCCACCTCTGAGGGTCTGGCCTTAGAAGTCTGGTAAAATGAGTTCAGAGTAACTTGAACTTTTTAAATTCAAGTTTTACTTACAGTAGCACAGATTTTTAGAGGTGTCTGGGTTCTTCTTGTCCAGTGAATCTTACATGTCATAAGCTCAAGAAATTCTACTAACAGACCCACAAATATGAAATCAAATTATCCAAAAGTAGAACATTGCTAGAACTAAAAATTGCTTTAAAATGTGTTTGAGATTTGAATGAAATACAGATGCAAGCAAATCCTACTGCCTGCTTCCAGCTGAGGATCACAACTGTTCAATTTCTGGATCGCTGTGGAAGTTCATTTAAATATTGGACATTTTCCCACCTCACTGCTGATTTAATGTGTTCTTAAATCTTACAAAACTGTTGCTATTGATGTCAACAGGCCTACAGCCACAACTGAAGTCCAGCAGGAACCTCACTGAGCTGGATGTACAGCATACAGGCACACAAGACAACTCCTGTACTGAAAACTCTAAGCAGTCATAATGGAAGTCATTTGCTCCATAAGAAACCACTCAAGACAGATAAAAATGAAGAGAGTCCAACAGTGCTTTAAAATTTGAATCTCATTTCCTTCAGTATGGTATAGCTCAATGAAGCTGAAGAATTAGGTCAGCTTTAGTAATTCGTGAGATTATACTTTTAAAGCTGAGGAGAGCAGAGGACTTGCTGACCACAGAACAGCAAGTCAGCTGTTTCAAATCATCATTTTGAAACATTATAATCACGATCATCTGCTCTACAAACCCCAACAACACACAAGGGACATAACAAGCTTTATTTAATATCAAAAACACCAGTTTTGGCATGCAAGCACAAGCCAAGTTAATACTGGAAATCGCTTGGAGAAACAGTCCAGAAACCTCGTCAATTAAAGGCAAGAGTTAGAAATCTTGGGCCCTCCTTTGTTTTGATTATCAGTACTCTTTCCAAATATTATGGCTGTACCTTGTTTAAAATGAGAATAATCCTCTTATTTACAAAACATGTCAATTTTTATTTACTTATAAATGTGCTGTTCCCTTGTCAAACACAACAACAGAAGAATGCTAAAAAATATTTCCGTATTTATTAACTGCTAGCTACAGTAATTAGAAAAAGATCCTGTAATGTAAGTCATAAGGTGACTTTTGTGGACTGGAGGATAGACTACTGAAGAGAAATATCCACTTTGTAAATGCCGTATCAAAATAATCCTATGTCAAGAAGCAATGACCTAAAAAGTCTACAAATGTTTTAAACAACAGATAGCGGCAGTAGCTTCAAGCCAGCACAGTGCTTATGGCCAGAACAGTTCAGTGGGACTTAGACATAAAATTAGGTCTAAGTCCTAAATTTACAAAGATGGAGAAGGAGGAAAAAAAGAAAAAGAGAGAAAGTCCTGTTGACTCCATTCCCTCTCATTTGAGTGGAAAGTTTGCAAGCGAACACAGAACCATCACAGGTTGGACCATATCCGCAGCTAATCTAGGTCCGGCAGAAAAAAAAAAAAAAAACACAAATCAAATATACAGCTTCTTTTTGATGCTAAACAAACAAAGTCTGCCTTTCAATTGTTACTCACTTTTCTCCAAAGTTATGATGGAAGACAGACAATATACAGTAATATGTATTAGTCAACTATTTCTGCAAAAAGTGGGTGACTGCTTAGAGTTACCCTGGCTCCAGAGTGACTCGTGTGTTTTGAACTTTTCTTGCAGGCAATCTATTCCAAGATTCACCAGTCCCATCAATGCAAGCCGCGTTGCTAGATTTCAAAAGCTGACAGTCGCACGCGTGACCGCTTTGCGCCACACTTCCCTCCGATAACGGGGGGAAAACGTCTGTTTCACCCGCTTAAAATGGTGCCAGCGCGCGAGAAATGCTCGCTAACGGTCCCGGCGCCTTCGGCCAATTCGTGTGCGTGTCCTTTTATTAAAGTCGCTACTGGTGCTCTGGAGAAATATGAGAGCAAGTTCACCTTTGGATAGGCAGGCACGAAAGTGTAAGTCACCTGAAGGAAGGCAGTGCAAAAAATAAAATAAAAAATAAGAAGCCACAGCCAAAAGGGGCTGTTAGGGCAGGGACGGGCTCCGGGGGAAAGTTGTGAGCCGACGCGGGACTCCAGGCCACGGCTGAAGAGCGCCCGCGGGCGCCCGGCCCCCCTCCCGGCACGGCTCGGGGGAGCCACCCGAGAAGGCGCCACGCCGGCCCCGGCCCCACTCGGGCTCCCCGGGGCGGAGGACGGGAGCGGTCCGCACCGCCCGGCCCGTCGCGGGCAGCAGGGCGCCCCCGCCGCCTCCCCACCGCCAACGGCCGCGCTCGCGCCGCCGCCCCTCCCCCCGCCCGCCGCCTCCCGGGGCGGCCCCGGGCGCCACTCACCGCGCTGCTGCCGCTGCCGCCGCCCTCCTCGGCGCGCGGCTCCTTCCTCCGGCCGGCCGTGGGCGAGCCCTGCAGCAGCTGCTCCAGGCAGGCGGTGCTGGGCAGCGAGGAGCTCTTCTGGTGGGACAGGTGCGCGCCGGGCCGGCGCTCCTCCCGCCTGCCCGCGGGCCCCTCATCCCCCGCCGCCGCGCCGCCCGGGCCGGCGGCGGGCAGCGGGGCGGCGGCTTCCTCGCGGCGGCCGGGCGGCGGCGGCGCCTTGCCCTGGTGGAGCAGGTGCTCCCGCAGGCGGCGCAGGGCGGAGCCGGACTCGCCGCCCGGCTCCAGCGGCTCGGCCGCCGAGCAGCACAGGTTGGGCTGGGAGGACGAGAAGACGCGGTCCAGCGCCTGCTTCCTCCGCCTCAAGCCGCCCCACTTGGCGCCGGGTGGCGGGTCGCCCTTGCCGGGGCCCGGCGGCGGCAGGGCGGCGGCGGGGGGCTCCGCAGTGCGGCGCTCGGCCGCCGCCCGCCCGCCGCTCCTGCCCTTGCCCCCCAGCTGCAGGTTCCGCCAGAGCCGCGCCTGGAAGGACACGGCCGGCTCGGGCTCGCCGGGCTTCGCCGCTGCGGCCGCCCGGGGCTCCTTGCCCGGCTCCATCCCGCGGCGGCGGCGGGAGCGGGAGCGGCAGCAGCAGCAGAGCCCGGCGGGGCCCGGCGCCTTCACTCCCGCGCGGGGCGGGCCAGAGCGGCGCCTGCCGCCCGGGCACGAGCGCGGGGCTCCGCCGCGGCCCCGGCTCCTGCCGCGCCGCCCCCCGCTCAGCGCGACATGGCCGGCGCGGCCCGGCGAAGCGGTGGGGCGAAACCCCTCCCCGCCGGCGGCGGCGCGGAGCCCCCAGGCGGAAAGTTTTCGGCGGCGGGGCGGGCGGGCTGCGCGCAGCCAGGCTGCGGGGGTGGCGCAGCGGCTCGCACAAGCAGAGGCACCGGCGGCGGCGGCGGCAGCCTGCCTATATATAGGGGGCAACGCGCGGAGCGGGCGGGCGGGCGCCGCGCCCTCCCCGCCGGCGGCTGCGCCTGTGGCCCGCTCGCGGCTCCCCGGCGCCGGGGGAGGAGGTAAAACCCCCGGACAGACGGGTTTGGGGCTGCTGCGCTGCGCGGGGCGGGCCACGGCCTCGGCTGGGGGTCCCGCGCGGGTGCCCGCAGCGGCGCGAGGGGGCGCGGGGCGGGGGGCGCCGCCGCCTCTGCGTAGATGGGTCGTTTTGCCGCCGCAGGCGCGCGAGGTGCAGCCCGGCACACGGTTTCCTGACATCCGTGGAAATTTTGTTCTGCAGCTCATCGGGCATTCTGGCCCTTTTTCGTAAAAATAAAGGAGTTGCGCAATAAATACATTGCCTGTTTCCTCACCATAGCGCCCGGTACTTGCAACTCCCGCACTGCGTTTTGGATGTTTAATACTACCTGAGGTTTCATTTTTTTTTAATGAAAATCATAGCCAGAGGGTGATTTTAGAACAGGTTTCTACATTCATAAAAGAAGGCGAGGCAAAAGAAGTATTTCTTGAGTGTAGTGAGCCATATCTTCAGCTGATGTGCCCATTTCTTGTGTGGGTCTCATTTCAAGCATCGCTTCCTTACGCCAGCCAGGGATTTGGCCACTTCGGTTCAGCTCCAGCTTCCCCCCAGAAGGTTGCAACTAGGTATTTGACCATATGACTTCTGCTGGACAGAACAGGAAGAAAACCAATTAAAAATACTTAGATAAAACAGATGTTTTCAGATCATCAGGATCTTTGGAATTCAGTTTACAGTATTTGAGGGAAATGTACACAAAGGAATCACAGAAGGTTATTTTTGAGAAGTCCTGTCAGATAAGTAACATTTCAGGAAGAGAAAAAGCCAAACATACTCATAATCCATCTCTTTCCCCCCTTCCCCCCCCCCCCCCAAAAAAAAAGGAAAGAAAGAAATGAAAAAGGTGGGAAATTATAGATTAGTCAACCTGTGAATGTAGTTTGATCCCTGAAAGTGAGTACAAATTATTAAATAAACACCTAAAACCAAGTGCACCAGATAGCAAATCTTAAGGGATCAAGGCTTGAAAAAAGCTTGTGTGTCTAAATTTCTGAAATGACATCTTTACATGAAAGAAGATACGTGCTGAAATGGAAGCTCTTTTCAAGGTTTCCTTTCTTGTGAATAATGGATTTACTCAAAGAGCAGGAATAAAAGCAGTAAAAAGATGAATTTGTCTGTGTTTATACTGGGGAGGGTGGCTAAGCCTAGCTGAAGAAGCATTTGAATATGCACATCTACCTTGTGTTTTACTCTCTTTAGTTTCATATTAGACTGAAACAGCTGTAAAATAAGCAGCTTTTCAAATAAAATGAGATTTCTGTAAAAATTGTAGAAAAGAGGTGAATAATCTTCTCAGAAAGCCAATACGTATAGAAAGAATACAAGACTGTATATAGAAAAACTGCTTATTCACCAGACTACCAAAGTACACTCAACTCAGTGGTTATTTAAAGGACACTTATTTTCATCAATGATCACGTTTTCCTACAGCAAAAAAGAAAACACCAAGAAATGTTATCTGCCTCTGTATTCACCACAGCAACTGATCTCCTAAGTGCAGTACTGCATGGAAGCTCATCATCTAGAGGGTGAAAGTGGGCACAAGCTGCTGTGCTGTAGACGAGCGTTTTCAGTCTAGCTTGTGTTGCATTTTTATGGCCTCCATGTTGAGTGGACCCACAGTACATGCACGCAGGCATTTTTCCACAAAAATCAGCACAATCTTTCCTTAAATTGTAATTGTGTCATCATAATTGCCAAACTCATCTCATTCAGGTCCATTTTATTGAACTAGAAAGTAAAATTGCTTTTAAAAGAAAAAGGTCAAAGTAGCTCAGGCTGTTCAGTTGAAGTAATACTCATTATCCTGCGGGTGAACTGCATCTAGGACCAGAAGGCAGTATATGGCAACACTGTAACAAGCAGAGTGGGATTATTCTAGCATTAATTCAAATCAACTCACCATAAACAGTTCTATAACAAAATGAGTCATTCTGCACATTGAATTCTCTGAGCTACATTCATTTATTAAAGTTGAATCTGAAGCCGGCAGAAAGATCACAGCAAGACTTCAACATTCAAATGGAAATCTCAACATTTAACAAGAATATGCATGCAACACCTGTAAGACTGCAAATTACTCTTCTCAAAATATACAAATAACCCTTTAGGCCTTAGAAATAAGAAAAGGATATCTGAAAAAGTTTCTTCACACCTTACTATTAGCATCAATGTTTTGTAAGTTACAACAAAACAAAAAGAGGAATGATTCAGTATCTCGAACAAGAGACTGAGGCGATTTATAGTAGAGAATGACTTTTTAACAAAATTTTCAACATATCAATTATAAATGTCAAAAAGGAAGAACATTTGTTGAGAAAAGCAACTATCAATCTTCTCAGAACTGTGTTTGATCTCTCGATATATATCATTATGCTAATTAGTCTAATTTAAACTGATAAAACAAATGTACCATTCAGCGCTAAGCACTGTGTTTCCTATAACATTTACCTTCTAACTCTTGGAGACTGGTCCAGAACCCCAAATCTCTCCAGTGATTTAGACCAAATAAAAATCTCTTGATTTGTTTTTGACATGGTTATTTCTTGAAGAAAATTTGTGACAGCCTCACAAATGGTAAGAAGCCCTTTATTCCCATGGTATAGTACCAGTATCAAGACATAGCACTCCCTCTGATGTTAGAAGCTTTTTTTCCCCCTGCAGGTCTCCTCCAATGAATATGCAACTCCTTTTTCTTTTCCACTAGGTTCTGGCTCACTTTTTTGGAGTTAACGTTAGCACTAAATTGTACTAATATTAGTAGTAAATTAAAAATTAATTTTAAAAAATCTATAGACCTTAAATTTTATTCTAAACTTATGTCTGACATCTTCAAAATTTCTCAGTTAACATACATAATTATTAACACATATCTACATTTTAATATAACATTTTTAAAATGGTATCCCTTACCTGCCTTGCAAAGTCACTCTTCCTCTATTTCATATTCCATGTGTCTGTGCCATTTTTGTAAGATGAACAAATATTTACAAAAATTTTCTATGTCCTTAAATGCTTGTAGAGCCATCTGTATTTGTTAGTGTTAACTGTTGTGGCCTATGCTATTACTTTAACCTTTATTTGCTAATATGATAAGTATTTTTGCACAACAAAATATGTCCAACAATTGTTCTTTTCTGCTCCCTAATACATCTCTACTTCAGCCTTATTTTTTTATTTCTGTATTGTAAAACCCCTCAGTTCTTACATTTCACAAGTCACAGTGACTTTTCAAGTTATCTTTACTGATTGAGCAAAGTAGTTTTATATTATTACAAAATTCCGAGTTAATAATCTCTTAGAGAAATGGGCAAATCTTGAAGTGCTCCAGTACTCCTCATTTCTCCTTCAGAACAGTTTCTGATATTTCCTTTAATTTCTGTCCTGGTTATTGGGCTAGCTGTATCTCCTTGCTCTTCCGGGTCTCTCAGAGCGCTCTTTCCGAGGAGCCTGGTTTTAGGCCTTTGTCTGGCTCTCAGGGACATTTCATCACTCTCTCAGACTGGGACCTGTGTCTCCATAACTTACGCATCTCTCCAGGTGCAAAGTTCAGGCTTATTTCCTCCCTTTGCAAGCACCGTGGCCTCTGAGGTGAGAATCATCTTAGAACCAGAATACTGTTTATTTTAGCATTAGAAACAACGAGAAATATAGAAAGGGAATTTTAAAACTACAGATACTCTCTGAGTTCATCTTGTCTAATGCCTCTTTTGTTGCTAAGCATCTCATCCTTCAGACACTGTCCAGTTCCCTCACCACCTTAACATAATGACTTTTAAATATAGCAGTTTTATTGTTTTTCGTTGTTCCCCGTGGTCAAAAAAGCAGCTCTGTAGGTTCATCTAAATGTTAAGCATCTAAGTCAAAGATGTTTTGAGTAAATGTTTCTGGCAGCATTCCTCAACAGCTCTCAAGTGTCTGTTGAAGTAAAACCAATGGCGAGCCTTTTTTTCCCCCCTCTTCCTGCTCATTCTTTCAGGTTGACCATCTTGACCCTATGTAGTTACGTGGGGAACAGTCCAGTAACGAGCACATGCGTCATAAATTAGAGTTCCAATTGCCATGACATCTGGACAATTTGCTCATCTTTACAGTCAATAAACTTTACCTATTTCTACTACAACTGAACAAGTTGGAGAGACTAATGATTTTTTTTCTCTTAAACTTTTTTCTTATTCCTCTGCTCAAATTAGTCTCCCCTCCAAACAGCCTTCTTGTTTCGTAACCTCTTAATATCTGAAGATAATATAAGCTTTATGGTTGTTTCTCATTAGTATTACACACATTTCAGACTGCCTCCTGATTCCGCAAATGGCCCTGTAGTCCTGTGACACAATGAGCAATTTCAATTCCAGTGGAAATGAAAGATTTTGGAGGACTCATACGGTCTCTTCCATTCCCTTCTCCATCCTAAAACCTGCCTTAGGAAGAGTGCGAAAAGAAAACACTGATTTAAAGATTGTTTGGAGCCTGTATATATAATCTGAATCATACTGCTTTTTTTTGGTTGTTATTTCAATCACCAAAATGTCAAGCTCCTTTAATTATATTTTGTCATACAAATAGCTTCTTTGGTTTCTTTCTTTTCTGGAAGGATTTGTAATAAAGGAAACAACCTATATAAATGCCTGTTACCGTTCTTCCTGGTTTTGACTGTATGACGTCCACCTATGTGTTTTACAGGTTGTCCTTTCCTGAAGAAATTCCTCCTTTTACCGTACTGATATCTGGTACGGAATGTAAATATTCCGTTTTTCTGTCTTCATCTCTTTTTGCTTGGTCTTTTGTTATGCCTTACATAAGCCCAGGCAATTAGTGCACTTTAAGTAGTAAGCAATACTTGATGGCTGCTGGAATGCTGGAGTATCAGTCTGAGGCATAATTAGATCAATCCGTAACATGCATCTGGTTCAGCTTCTTGCACTATTTGAGTGATTTGTACCATGTCTGTTTATCCCTGTTATTTGGCCTTAAATACATCACTTTAACAGCATATCAGCCTGAACATTTTATGAACACAGTACACTTAGCCCTGAATCTTCTTTGTTTATGTATCTACTTTGTATTTCCCCAAATACTTGATTGCTGCTTTTTTCCTGAACTACCCTATTATTTCCTGTCCAGGAAGTATCCTGGATCCAGGCTAACCAGGGTTTTCTAACACAGTGACTAGCATTCTGCAGAACTTCTCCCGCCCCGGCCTTTAATTTGTAAGGCTTTTCTTCTAGCAGTACTGGTGTCTGTATTTCTACTGCTATTGTCACATACTGAATTTCCTGGAGCAAGGCTGAATTTATTAGTCATGTTATTATACTGCTTTTGCAAACTATAAATCCGGTCTTATATAGCTCACTGATTTTGCCTCTGGGGTCATAATTTTTTAAGCTGTTTTGGTGTCTCAGGACATAGAAAGATATCTGGAATGAAGTTTTTTTAAAAAAGGCCTTGATTCTTAATTTCCACTGAGATTTTTAGTGCCTGTGTTGTCTGTAAATTCAGCCTTTTTCTTATAACTGCCTATCAAGTTACCTAAACAAAAGAATAATCAGCAGCCTCCCTACTTATTTTTTATAATGGTCTGGCTGTATTGAGAATCAAGAGGTTTCTGTAGCTGTGCAACTGTCCTCTAATTGAATATACTCTAATGAAGTTTTTGTTCTGATGTATCCTTTCAATTGCAATTTTATTTGACAGCCACGTTCCACGCTGTGTGGACCCATGTTTCAAGCTCCAGCGTGGGCCATTTGCTCTTGGTCTCTTCCATCAGTCCTAGAGTAATAATATTTTTATGGCAGCCCTAAAGTTCCAATAGTTATCATCTCTGATGCTCCAGAGCTATAATTATTTTTACCAACCTCAAAGTCCTGCTCAGTACTAGGACCCTTACGTGTAGCTGCCATTACTAGTTTATTCATTTGACTTTTCAGTACTGTGAGCTCATTACAGTTCTAGCGTTTGTTCCACTTCCCAGAATGACTTCCAACCTGTCAGAAGTTGCTAGTGCCACTCACGTTCTGGCTCTCCCCATAGCTGTGAGTCTCCTTCTGGGTACAGGCTCCCGAGTTTACTTCCGTTCCTTTTTTTGCTCTCCCCCTTCTTTGCATTTTTCAGGACTGCTGGTCACCTAATTCTGGATTACAAGGCCATCTGCTGCTCCTCTCTGCACTGCACCGCTACCCAGGTCCCTTGTGACTGCATCAATCCAAACTTAAAGCACATTTGTGAAAGAAGGCAGGAAGGAAGGAACTATTGCTCCAAAAGAGATCTTCATGACCATCACATTAACTGAGATGCTGCTGCCACAGTCTTCCCTGGCTCCTGGTTATTTCCACATCACCAGTGAATTCAGGAGGAAAAAAGGAGAAACAGCTGTGAGTGTCTTCTGTCCGCATAGATTAGAGAGAAAGCATAGCTGCTTTATGCCTTTCCTTAACTCTCCAACACTACACAAATGCTGTCTCGCCAGCTGTGCTGACAGCGGTTGACATGAACCCTTCGCCCTGAGCACTGCGTAGGCGGGACGGTGCCCACAGCGGGTGGCAGGGCTGCATGGCATGCTGGCACCCAGCCCCAGCTCGGGGCAGCCAGGGGAGAAACCCCGCTCTGCCTGCCGGGGTGCCCCAGGCCACTGCGAGGCAGGCAGGGCTTGCGGCCAAGCAAGCCTCACTGCAAACAGGGAATAAGCCTCTCCAATGCCTTCACCTGCTTTGTGCACGATACGGAGACCTTGTCTTTCGCAGTTGTGTTATCACCTTTTCATCGCTTCCTGCACTGGGGGGAGGTTGGAGATTGGCAGAAGAAGAAAGGCTATTTGTTTTCATACCCCAGCACTAAGGGGGCTGAGCCTCTTTCCTTCTCAGTGAACAGCTTTCGTAGGTTGGGGGCGGAGGATTTCAGAGCACGTCCACTCCCTTATGGCCTTCCATCTGTGTTCATCTGCTTGTGCACCCTTGGGTCCCCTGGCTCTAGCAGAGATCAAGTTTGGGCTTCACAGGGAACACAGCAAGCTACAAAGCTGTCTGGAGGCCAACAGAGAGGCTTCCTCAGCTGCTGGGACACGTGGAGGTCTGCTAGCCCCAACGCGGAACCTATCCAAACAAAAACACCTTGAAGAAGTTCACACAGCATCATGTGTGAGACTGACAGACCTTCAGCAGTATGCAGTGGTATGGCAGTACTGTGCTTTTTCTGCTGTCTGGTTAGATTACCCCAGTTCTGCTTTTCCCCCAAATCACTCAGACATGTTCAGCATGGTTGCCATTCTGCAAACCCAGCAGTTGTTCACTACAGTTTATTATATGTTTCTTGCACTTTGAGTTGGAGAAGGTAAATATGGGGGGAGCATCTGCAAGATGCCTGCATTTCTTTTAGTAATGAAACTACAATGAAGAATGAACACATACTCCAATATATTCCAAAGAAACTGCATATGTTTAGTAAAACTGCAGTGCAAGAATTAAGATCATAGCTAGTAACTTTGAGTGTTAAAAATGTATTTTTTCCATGAGAAGTAATTGATACACAACTGCGTTATGATTTGCCTTTCTTCAAAGTGAATATGGTATGATTTTTTGCTCTCTTTCTACTGTGGAACTTAATCATTCTATTGGTGGTATTTTGGATATTTAGTCTGTCTTATGGCATTTGAAAAAGCTTTTTAATGTTAGCTCTTTCTTAGTTTGAGGTTTTCCCATAATTTATATTTCTGTCTCCATGTGAATGGCATTTGATCTGAGAAAGGAGAACATCTACTGACTCATTCAATGTTTGTGAAAATGATTGAGGTTGGAAGTGAAAAAGGGCTTCATCACATTTCTTTAATGCATTTTTGTGTGAGCCACAGCTATATTTTGTTCTAATACACTAATATATATAAAGCTTAAAAAAGAAATCTTATTTGTCTGAAACATCATAAGCTTGTGTACTCTGAGAGTAGAAGAAACACACTTTTTTTTTTAAACCTAAGATTAGATAACAGAGAAGCAGAGATTTCACTTATAAATCAATTCCTTTTCAGACTTAAAACTCCAACAAAAATGTAAGGCAGCCACATTTAGGAGTTAGCACTGATTGCAAAGATTAGATTAACATTCGAGGCGACATGCAGAGTCAATCCCACATTTGTGCTATACCCACAGAGGAGCATAAGAATTTTCTGAAAGAAACACCTTGAGGCACTGATTATTTGAGGGATCGAAGGTGAGTTACTTCATAATTTTCAGCATTTAGAAAGCTGGCCTACCCAAATCAATAATAAAAGAACCATTACTACCTAAAGATTATTTTGACTGACAAAAACAAATGGCTTTACTCAGCATTGGGTGTTCCTCTAAAGTCTTTGGATGTTGTTCCCTCAGAAGCATTTCACAGAGGAAAAGAAAATGATACCACTTCTGAATTAGCGTGGGGATGACAATCATCTCAGGAAGTGATTTGCAGATTTGTTTTTTATTAAAAGATTATTTTAAAAGATCCTGTTACAACCTGTTATGAATCAGGCAAACAGCTTTTGCCGAATTTTGAGATGCAGTCAGACAGGATTCAAAAGTACAGCTCAGATTCAGATATCATTAGACGTAAGTGATCCTAGATGGTGAGAATGAAACAAGAGATAGAAATTTCAGTCTTCCTGAGGAATGTAATGGAAAAGAAGCAGAGAGCAGTAAGATTGGAAAGTAACACAGAGAACTTGTGCTAAGATTTTGATAAGAAGTTAAAAAGGACTGAGGGGAGACAGAAAAGGAAGATCCTGGATAAGTTGGGAATTGAGTTTCTAGGAAGAGGTATTATAAAATTAACATGCATCTTAAACACTAAAACTACTAAGTGAAGTCACAGATAACTAACATTGCTTTTGCCCTGACTACCACAACATCCCTGGGAATTGCAGCACAGAGGCACACTCATTACTCTCACGAATCTGAAATGTATTTTCTGGATCTATTTGGCATCATATTCTACAACCTTCCACATTCTTCTCTTGAGCAAAAGATATTTAATCTGATAAGACTAGTCTGGTTTTATTGGATCACATTTATGTCTGTAGTACTCACTAGAGACAAAACACAGTGGCAGACAAAAATAAGACATTGAATGTAGATGCAAGTGTTACGTGGACAATCTTAAAAAAAAGTTCCTATGTTCATTCTACTTTGATTAAAAGTCTGTATTATGCTGACAGGATTCACATGTGCAAACAGGTAGTTATATATATATAAGCACTACTGCTTGCATCTGTCATGTAATATAAACCTCAACAACCAATTTAAAACCAAGTGTATTTCCTACTTAAAGAGAAACTGTGAAAGAAAAAATGAAAATGGTTCCTTGTGATTACCTAAGTCTTTCCTTCAGATGATGCTTATGTTCCCTACCTCTAATTTAAACCATATCAAGTTTAAAATAACTCACTACACTTAAAATGGACAAGGGCATCTAAAAAAAATAACAGATATTTGCCTTATATATAATATTACCTACTTGCATACTTGATCTTGTTTTCATTCTTTTTTTCATTAGTAACTTCAGTATGAAATCCGTAATGACATATTGTTTCCAGGCTTCATTTTTCAGTTGTTTTTACCATATCTTTCCTCATGGCAGCTTTTTCAAAAGTTCATAAATGCATTTATTCACTTTGCGTGACAGAAGAATGTCTGCCTATCAAGAGGAGGTAACAAACCTTAAAGGTAAATTAGGGTTATCTTAAGTGAAAAACATTTATAGGCCATAGATAAAGCGCACAGCAATTTGTGGCCAGTGACTTGAGCGCCAAGTGCAGTTGAAGTGCCATCTGGTGCACAGGATCCTGCACAAGCCCAGACAACACTGATTTGAGGGTTTGCAAAGGCTTCCACAGCGCAGAAGCCAGATGGTGAATCCAATGTTCATTGGCAGACAGATTTTCAGAGCTGCGAGTGCAATCGCGTGTTTTCTGGGTACAGTTTTGCATTCAGATTTTTTTAAATGACAGATGCACGCAGCAGTAACTTAGTCACTAATTACCTGCTGGCACACACAAATCTCAAGAAATGTACAGAACTTGCAGGTTATTATTTGTTTATACTTTGAATTGAACATTGCATTGGAAACCTCCCACTGGCTGTCTACCAACTAATATTTGCACACAGTTTCACTGCACGCATAATTATTTGCACATTTCAGCCTCTGAACTGCAGGCCACATTGAGAACTGAAGCCAAAGACTGCAAATCAGAGCTCCGAAGAATGAAGTTGGTGTTTAACAACAGAACTGGTACAATTCAGGCAACAAGTGTGTAACTTTCTGTCAGCTCCCATCTGTTTTAGGAGGACTACTTCTTGTGGGAATTGGGGGACTTTGTAGCCCGCTGATTGCATGTGTGTGCACACAAGTATTTAATACCCCTGAATGTTAAAATGATTTTGTGTTTAGTATCTCTTCTACAACCTATACATTGTGAAAAATTGATATCCTTATGATGGTGGAAATACAATTTGAAAGTAGTGTTAGTTTAATACAGCTGAAAAAAGCAACAACGTCAACTTCGCAGCAAACAAATGCATTTCTCTTGCTCACCACAAGCAACTGCAATATTATTCCTAAACTCTCATTACTTTTCCTGAGATTAGGCATGGCTTTTGAATTTTTTCCATCAAGCAAAAAATTTCAATAAGCTGATCTGTGACCTAGAAGTGGCATACAAGAAATGGAATCATACCTGTGTTAAATCTAAGTAGTCTAACATGTAAAATGCATGCATTATTTTTCCATGTTGAGTCCTGGGTAGCACATACTTTAGCTGAAAACAGTAACGTCTGGTATGAGCTTGTTCACTTTAAGAATCTGCAAGTACCTTGTAACTGTAGCAGTATCAATAAGCAGTTACCTTCTAAAATATAGTCGTTAAACAGGAGTTTTGTCATATGCAATCAAGAATAGGTGTTCCTGCAAGTGTTCAGCACCTGTTTTCCTTGGTGTGTCATTAAAACATCAGCTTACCCTTCTTAGTACTCATTACTGATCACAGATGGCTGGTTGTCAGCCAGCGCTAACTTCTTCTTTCTTACAAGAAGGCTCCAACAAAAGATAAAAGCAGAATGGTTGTCTGTATGTGTGAGCAACTGTTGTAGGTACTATCGGTTTATCAGATTTGCAATCGAGAGCAGGATTTTTACAACTGTAAATAGATGTGAAACAGCCTGCGTTAAAACGAGGCTAAACTTGAAAAACTTTTGAACTTCTGGATGAACAATTTTGCACACTAAGGAGTACTACAGAGCCTCAGAAAGCATCACCCAAGCGTTACTGAGAGTTTCTGGTCCACTCACTTCTGGGAAGTCATGAAGCATCTCATGGCTGGACCGATGCATCGCAGGGATATCACTGGCGCAAATCTGGAGTTGCAGTAATTCCAGACTAGCTGTGGTTACTTTGTAGGAAGTTATCTGATGTCTTTATAAGACAATACAATTAATAGGGGTAGTGCTGTCCAACGTTTTCCTTATTCATTTTAAGGATCTAAACCGCATGCACAAAGGAGAAGCTATCCACCACTTCAAAACTCATCTTCTAGCCTTTCAGAATTCCTGCTGTCTCTGGAAGCCAATGTGGGTAAAAAGCTTCCATATAGCTGATACATTGCAAATAAAAAGATTAAATAGCATAAAGTTCTTAAGGGTGCCTAAGACTTCAGTGCAAGCTTTCTATAATAGTTTTCAACTTTGCTCTAAACAATCCACGTTCAGAAGTGAAACTGTGAAGTTATTTCTTAGTCTACGCAGATGCTAAATAGTCTGTTTTCTGCATTTTTGCTACTTTTCCTGAGGAGTCTCATAGTGCTAAGATTTCTAGTGCATGAGATACAGTCCAGCAATACTGCTAATAACCAATAATTTGGTTTTCAGGTTTGTCATTTATTGCCTAGAAGGTGATAAGTGGGTGCCTGTTACCTGGTACCAAGGGGAGCACTGCTGAAGAAGTGGAGATAGTCAAAGGGGAGGAGCTGTCCCTCTATTCTGGCAGTGGCCTTGTAATTCAATTCAGACTAATTTTCTGCAGTACATACTAGTTTTCTGCAGTACATACAAGTTATTTTACTTCTAAAGGTACTAAAAGATAAAATTTTAATCAGTTACTCAGCAGTAGGGAAAGTACTCCCAACTCTCATTTCCTAAGCTGAAGGACAGCATTCTTATTTTGATCAAATAACTAGAAAACTCTCCTGCCTAGAAAGTTATGATCAGAAAACTTCAGTTGGAAAAGCAAAAGTTTAGGGAAAAAAGTAGCATAACTGAAAACAAGGGGTTAGAAAAAAAAATATATAGCTTTGCAAGATAATCTGCTGATTTAGTAGTCTGTATTAATGTCATCCGTAAGAGAAATATTCTCAAATGGGGAAAAAAAAGTCACCTTTATTTTGAAGCAGAGAACTACACCTTGAGTATGCTGAATAGCATAAGGAAGGTGTCTTTCACTAGAATTGCTTTATTATACATGTATATGCACACGCAGGGGAAGCCCAGAGCTCAGAAGGTTTCAGCTGCATTTCCCCCACTTTGTGTTAGGTTTTCTGCTACATCATTAGATTTTACATTGAACTTCACTGAATAACAGAACTGCCAGTCTGATGGCTGGGCCTTCGTTGCACTGCACACCAAACTCTGGACTTTTCCCAAGAAAGGGAAGCTGCTAGTAGTATAGGATATTTACAGCAGGACAAGTAAAAGTAGGCCACATTTAGAAAATAAGCACGGATCCTCTCCCTTAGGACCAACCGAGTTTGCTTGCACTGCACACGGCTTCCTTAGCACGCCTCGTTACCAGCTTGATAGGGATTAAACGGCTACTGCTTTACTTGGAAGCTCCCTTTTCCACACCTTAGTCTCTGCCCAGGAAGAACCTGCTCCTCTGAGGTGTGCACTGCGCCGCCTTCCCCTGTTCTACAGGGCAGGCAGCTGTGCAATGACAGACCCCACCAAACAGACATGTTTCTATTGCCCTTTTTCATGGGGCAGTATGAGAAGCGCGTGTTTTCCTTCCTGCAGCCCTAAGAGCGGGACATAACACGCGTTCAAAGGTGCTTAGTCGCGTCACGGCTGTGGCTTTGCCCTACAGCAGGACATGCCATCTCTGTAGCACTCCGAAATAACAGCTTCTGGCTGAGCAAGCTGCCTGCTTCCAACCACTAACACCAGATTCCTCTTGTGATGATACGTACTTATACGCATTATAAGGGCTCTTACTGCCCACGTAGCTTCTCCTGTATTTCATTCCCACTCATCTTTTCTGGCACTGATTTCTCTCCCTGCCTTTTGCCGTTTATTCCTTCCTTGCTGTTATTCCACATCTCTCGTTCACTCTTCTTTGGACTTGTTTTACTTTTACAGAATTGTCTTTGGCTTTTTATGTCAAACTAAATAAAGAGTTACATTGTACTCGGACCTATGATCTGTCATACCAAGTTTGATCTCCGACTGGCAGATTTAAAAAGTTTAAAATGTCAGAACACTCTAGGGAATATTATGATGAAAAGTGAAAAATAAAATTAAAAAAAAAAACTAAGCAACACTTATGTTTCCCTGCTTGCTTACAGTATATAGGAATTTAAAGACATTTTTAGAGAGGATATTTAATTTGGTTTTTTTACTTTTGACAGAATATACTCTTTTCCCCTTGGTTATTTATTCTCCAGCATTAAAAGTATCTATGAAAAACACAGTCATTGGTGGGAAATACACAGTTATGTTTAATGATTTCTTTTGTAATGAGCTATATTTATCTACTTTTTTCCCCTTCAAAGAAGCAGTAATAAAATTTGACCAAGGAGTTAGTTACTCAGAAAAATAAGCCTGTGTATTCAAAATTAATCTGAACATATTCAAATAAGTTATCAGGTTAGAAAATGGTTGAACATTGCTGTAGATCATTTGGGAGTGGATGTTTATGCCATTCCTGAAATGGGGACCACATTCTGTGAAAGTCTTTGATGAATAATGTTCAAATCATATTTAAGATACATGTACAAATAACTACAAGCAAGGACCACATGCAGCTATTGCAATACCAGTCTTTTTAGACTTTAGACCCTTGAGGGGTGCTTGGTGCACGCAATGTAGAAAATTTTAGAAAATTTAGAAAATTGTGTCATGAAATATACCACAATATGAATACCTGATCATTTGACCTTAAGAAATATAACTATACACTGGCAAATACAGATAATTTAAGCATATTTCTTCATTCTGTGCTTCATTTCTTAGTGGGGGCAACATAAAACTTTCACACAGAGGGCATTACTACAATCCAAACTCTAAAGCACCAAAGGAACAGCTGTCTAGTTATGATTTAGAAAGCCTGTTTTGTGAGAAAGAACTAAGTTATGAAACAAAACAGAAAAATCAATGTACAGCAAAGGGAAAATGCAAAGCAATTTGTTTTGAAGACATCAGACTTTTCAAAAAAATTCAAAGTGCATTTACACTAAGGAGCCCAAGGCACAAGCACCTCTGCCAAGCTCACACTGCCCGGCCAAAACCCTGGGAGCGCATGGCCTGCAGCCCTGCGGGAGCCCGCATCAGAGGTGGGTCCCAGCAGAGCTGCTTCAGAGGAAAGGCTGGGACACCGCAGCAGCCCTGGCCCCAGGCGAGCAGCACACAGCTCTGCGGGCAGCCCAGCTCCCCTGCAGCCCTGGGGCACCAGCACACCACCCCAGTAAGGGGTGCTGTAATTCAATCTCGCCTGCACCTGCCCAGGAGTTCAGCAGAACCAGGACATTTCTGTTTCCAAAGCGCTCGTGCAGGCTCATTTTATGGCTCCCCACAAATGAGCAGCTGCACAAGACACCAGCTCCGATAACAAGCTCAGAGCACCAGTGTTCACTGAAGAACAATTAAGCTTCTAAACTCAGCATTTGCAAAGAAAACCCATATAAACAAGCCTGCAAAGTACCTCATTAATAGAGCAGTGACTGTGTCATCAAGAAGTCCAAAATTAACTACAGGAACAGCACTATCCACATTGCACTGGAAGAGAGATATGTGCTTGCTACCGTGGCAAAGGGCTTTAAGCATAGCACACCTTCCCTCTCAGATGTTTTGGGTCAGTGGTAATACCGCCCAGTGGTAATGCGACTGACCCAAAACGTCTGCCGTGGAATGTGCTATGTACCAACATCTTTGTTGTCTGAAAAATCCCCTTAGTAGGTTGTTCAGCTGGCCTGAAAACTGCTTAGGGAAAGATGTAATGCAAATAAGAAAAAAAAACATTCAAAAAACCCCGCATTCCTTATCACTCTGATCACAAGGATTGGGATGCTTAAGTACTCACAAATACCCCACAGTCTGCTGTGACCATCATCTGATAATCTCCAGAACAAAGTAATCCACATATTTCTGTGACAGTCATTCCCTTATAATTTTAAACACAGTGATTAAACCAGCTGTAAAATCCATTCTCACTGTGACAGGCATCATCTTTATTTTTAAATTTAAGAAAGACTGATCAATTAGTTTCAAGAAAAAGGACTCCAAATGGATGTAAAGGCCATACTCCGCACATTGATTCTGAGGTTTGCAGTTAGTCTTTCTAGCATCTCAGTTTCATACATTCTCTCGTACTAATGGTTTGGTATTGGTAGGGATTTCCAGTGGAAAGGAAATGTGTGGAATATAGCCAGTGAAAAGTTTTTATCTGCTTTTAACTTTGATCATTGTAACAAATTGTTATGCAGGTCCATTTCCCATTTGCTTTCTTTAGTGTATGAGAAGGCCGACCTGCTTTTTGCTCTGTTAAAACATGAGTTCTTAGATGTGCAGCAGGTTTTCCGGTGCCATGCACGTTTTAATTAATGTTACACTTACTGCATAGGGATGTTGAGAGGCTTAATTAATTCAGTCTTTCAAAGTCAGGTGGAAGACATTCGGTAATCACAAAACATTGCCAACAATTATTTTGTCTAAAATTTGATGGCTTTGTCTATCAGGATATGGACGACATTTTATCAGAAACTACCATACAGTGGGAGTACATGATATCATGAAAGGAGACTATGCTGCGTATCAGTAAATTCAAGGACCTCACGTGTTTCCACATCTTTCCCACCTGAAACAACCCCACAGCATTTGGCTTAGATCAGCAGTAATACGTGTGGACAAGGCTGCAGATTTTGCTCATTTAATAAAAGCAGAATGTCACATGCTGAGCAAGCGTGCTGTCCACATCTATCATTACCACTATTTCACAGTTCATGTAATTAGCAGCCACAGAGGGTTATTTATGAGTGCTGCTGCCTTACAGAGACCTACATAATCCACCATCCTCGGCAGTCGCAGCCTGTTTGGATGTGGGTAGCAGGCAGGATGATGACTGTTTGGACTAAGTCAAAATGACATTTCTCTTAGCTGAATTCAGGTCAGCCTGCACTTCGGGGTTAAGCCGAGCTGGAGGACAATAAAAGTAGCAGTGTTTTGGAGGAATTTCTAGTAAGGTTTTCTACTCCTGCTCTCTTGTTGCAACTGATGAAACCTTCTTAGACATCTTGAAGGATTCATCTGAATTAATAATATGATAAAAGACATTTTAATTCAGGACCAATTTTCCTGTAGTGAGTCTACACAACCGTGCTCAGTTGCTCATTACATACACAAAGATAAACATGTCCACTATCTCTATAACTGTGTGGACCACCACCTGACACCACATGCTCTGGGAAAGTGATAAAACTGACAGATCCAGTGTTTTACAAATTCCCTATATAAAGGATTGCCCAAATGATATAGAGGTGCTAAAATAAGCATTTATTTAGCTCCCTTGGGGAAGACAGAGGTTATAAATCATTTCATACCTGGAATATATCAGTGTCCAATTTTATTTTTAAGTGATTCTCTGTGTTTATCATCTTCACAGCTTTGGAAGTTCTCTGTCAGGCAGCCAAAAATAATGTAGCCCTCTCTGCTCGGCTGGCAACCGGGGATTAATTTCACCACAGCTATCCCAGACCTGCCTCGCTGAAACGTGGAGAGGCAGGGATGGCAATATGTCCTTTCTTCCTGAAGCACTGAAGAGGCTACTGATCTTCTTTGATTACGTCTCTTCTGACCTGAACAGTGGCCCTCACAAGTCTGCAACAATCAACCATCTTTTTTTTCTTTTCTTCAGTGTAATGGTTTCACTGAAAAGTCATTTCACATGTGCTGAATAGATTTAATAGTTTAGATTTTAGGGAAAATGTACTGGCGAGACGTCTTCATAGTAATGCCTACCAAAACATCAGAAAGGATTAGTAATAAACACCTTCGTCTGCACTGACAACATTAAATACCTCCTTCTGACCTTCATAAGCAGCTGATCAGTCATTGACAAGGACTTAAATGTTTGAAGAAATGTTATAGAAATGTCATGTCACTAGAAGAGTAAATCATCTTCTTTATACTGTATGTTATATATACGTCATTATACTTTTTTGTGTAATAAAAGTATTAATTTATATTTGCAATCTGTTTCATCAATTTCAATGGAAGTCTACTAAAAATAGAGATAGTCTCCCAGAGGGATTGGTTGCAAAGCAGTATTTGTAAGTGCAGCAGAACTTTACATGATTTTCATAGCAGCTTTTCCTTCTTCTAGATAATATTATATAATTCTTGTTAGGCATCATTATGTTCAGCCAAAAAAATTGAACTATAAATGGAATAACATGAAATCAATCCTAACACATTCAGAGATGTTTCATAAAAGACTCAAACTCTGTCTTGAATCATGAGGAAGACTGATATTTTTGCTACCCATGTCTAACTCTGGTATTTCAATTTTCTAAAGCAGGGAAAGGGGTTGATAGCTCTTCTTTCTTCTACCTTCATCCAGCATGATGGTAATGGACAAATTTCCATCTTTTTCTCTGGCTGCTTTTCCTTTATATTGGTGGGGTCTAGGCAATGCTTCTGCATTCCCGTCTTTTATTTTTCACCTTTTCTTTCTCCTGCCCTCTTCTTCATCCTGTACTCTGTGCTGCAGTTTTCATCAAATTCAGTTTAATCTCTTGGCAATAAAATATTATGTGTTTTTGATTTAAAAATATATTTGATTTCTGCCATCAGCTCTAAGCCAAATTGCTTTCTCCAATTACATTACAAGAAATGTTTCTCTGAGCCAGCTCCTGCTGTTTGTTCTCTAACAAAAAAGGGCTCTTCCAATTTGAGATTTTTTTGTGAGTCTCAAGATGTTTCAGAGGAACATGACAACATGTACTCCCTCTCCCTGTTGCCGAGATGGAGACTATTGCATACTTTTATTACCTCGAGCTTTAAACTACATTAATTGTTCTTCTACATGGCTGCCAAGAGAGTCTTTCTGCATTATGGGCTATGCAGACTGTCTCGTGCTCTCACTGAGTCTCTCAGAGAAACTGCTGAAATAAAAGATCGGTGTGAACAAAGAGGAGAAGATGCTAAATTAGACCCTGCCTCACCCACCTAGGTAAACAAAACCCTGTGAGCACTACGCATTTCTAAAATAATTCCCACGATTCATCCTAAGGCTAGAAAAGAATCCGTTTTTCAGGTAAACAGCAAATATTTTAATTAAGCATGTAGACAACATATGACAATTGAGCCTGCTTACATAAACTGTTTTCCATTTCTGAGTATCAGCTGGAACAACAAATGATTTTGCATGGGAGAGGAGATTATGGGAAGGCTGGCCTGTTTTAAGGCGACTAGACCATGCCTATCACATGTCAAATTGCTTCGTCAAACGTTAAACTTTTAGGGTTGATGGTTTCAGTGTTAATACCATACTCATACATACAGAGATCGATAAATCGCTGATAAAAATACAGCATGTGATTAATTACACAAGATTATGAAGTACAAAATAGCATGTTCAGATACTTTTTGTGTTCAGAACACTTTTTAACTGCCTTGTGTCACTAACGTGAAATTCCCTGTTTATTACATGTTACATCACCTTGCCTGCGAACACATGTAGCCATGACAGAGCACTTTCCCAGACAACATGAGGGTTAGCCTGTTGTGAGGGCTTTTATGGCTTTCTACCAAAGATACCCTCCCCTGCGGCACCTACGTAAGCCCAGTAACAGCTGAAATAGTTGTTCTCCTTCCAGGATTAACCTGGGTCGGCAGCCATGGGGATTTTTTCTATTTCATCGGCATTAGAGCTGCTAATATTAAGCAGCTTTTGTCATCTTTTGTTGGAGAGATACAGGAAGCTCTGAAAGTGCACTCATTGCGACAAGAACAGCAGAAAGAGCAGTCGGCGCCGCCGAAAGAGGAAACTCCCGAAGAATCCAAGCCCAAGTGAGACGAAAATGTAACTGGCAGCACGTTTGTGTTTCTTTCTACAAAATAAAATGTTTTCTCAATCTCTCTGTCTCAGACGACATTCAGAGGAGATCTTCTGCAAGCACGCAGCGCAGAAAATGCTTTTCCAGTGTGTCTACTCCAGAGCCAGCACTGCAGACCAGAGGGCAGCAGCAGGCTGTGCGTTTGTCGGAGGTGCTCTAACAGCTAGAAACTTTCCTTAAATATGTTTCCCACCTTTTTTTAGATTCTCTAAACTTGTTGTGTTTATGTGTCGGTATTACGTCTTGCCATGAATATGCTACCTTTAAGCTAAAAATCGTAAAAATTGGTAGAGGCTTAATTACTTAGTAATTTCAAAAACTTAAACATTTGTAGCTCTTCTCATTCTATTGAGAACTAAGTCGGTGTTTCGTATTTCCGGGGAGAATTCACAACAGCTTCGTAGTGACAGAAAGTTAACAGGAAAAAAAAGATACTTGGAGAAACAGAGTAGAATGAATTAATGGAGTCTGCAGAAGGCTACAGTCCCAAGTAAATTCTGTTCTATGCAGGTATATCTTCGTGTTAATGTAAATATATAATATTTTTTCTCCACCAGTAATGTGTAACCTACCTCAGGCAAACTATATCCTTCAGAAGATACAGGCAGGTGACAAAAAGAAAAGAAAAAGTTACAAAGTCAGTATCTTTAAGCTGCTTGGTAAAGTAGCCTTATAATATACTGTCTAGTACTGATAAGGCCGGTAGAGCTTTCCTCTTGAATGTAAGGACTCTGCTAGTAGGAAGCTGGACAAAACATCTCAACGGCTCCTTCTGCCAACTGCCTCTTACTGCTGGCAAATAAAAAGAGCATTAGCAAAATCTGAATTGTTCATTGCAGTATTTGCCTATAGCTAAATTGGGCTTTACTACATTTTATATGCAGTTATATACATTTTATATGCCTTTACATAATTTAATCATAAGATAAAACAGTTATATTTCTTCAAGATTATTTTACAGTGGTACTTATGTAATTATTGTGCTGTGTTAGAAATGCTAGTGTATTTAGTTTAATTAACTGAATTTAATAAATACCTCTGAACACTGAACTCAACACTGAAAGATAGTACAACCGTATGTCCAGCTAAGGTCACCGAAGTAAAATTTCCTACTTACGTGGAGCTAATAGCCTTCAGATAGGAAGCCATAACATTTAATCTGAATAGCTATCTAGTCATTCAACAAATAAGAACCAGGAAAACAGCACATCACCCTAGACCTAGTAGTCTTAGACATGGGAATATCAGTATTCTCATGCTATCTTTCTCATGTAAATGTCTTAACATAAATCAACCTGGATTGCAAAGTGCTTAAGACTCCAAAATTCTGCAGTGTACATTGTATGTATGTGTATATGCACACATACGATCTTCTGCACTATCATCTGTGCTCCCACAGACACACTCGACTTTTGTATTTTCAGTACATACATTTTCTTAGCTCAGCATGTTCAGCTATAAGAGAATATAATGATTTTTGCTTATGGTGGCAAGAATGACTGCATTTTACATCAAAATAAAAATAGCAATAATTTTAATTGCATTTAGAATGAAATGAAAAAATTCTGTCTGAGTTTGCAAAGCAGCTCTAGAGTAACGGGCCTGTCCTAATTGAAGCCAAATACAAGTACTTCCTCTGGAGCTGTTGAAAGCCTGATGCTTTTCAGATGTAAGTAGTACATTTGTTTGGAAAAAAAATAAGTATCCATAAGCCTTTTAACTCCCACTGCAGTCTCTTCAGTGATTACAGACTGTACATTAGTGATTCACAGGGGACGGTCTTCTCTTCTGCGGGACACTTACCTCTTTTTCTGCTGCTCTGCAGGCCACCTGCTTCTGTGTAGAGCTGCGCTAAAGAAGAAACAAAGTCGAACTAATGATCAATTTTAAAATAATGTTTCTTGTCATTTAGCAAAGCTCCTAAGAAGTTACTGCTGTTCTTTATGCCTCTTTTCTCACCAGTTCCACTGAGTCTCCATTTCTAGGCTACCAACTGTTCAATATCTTCTGCGGGTTTTTCTGCTCCAGGATGTTCTGTGGTTTATGTCATGGTTTGCACAAAATTCACTTCCAGCTTTGGGCTAGCCATAGCCCAAAGTATAGCCCGTAGTGTATTTATCTAGTTTAATCACAGTGTGCTTTTGTGAACTTTGGACTTCTTTCACCAAACTGGGATCTTGCTTCTCAGGACTTCCAATTTCATGAACTTAAAATAACACAGGAAGGATTTACATAATAAATTTATATGTGTTGCTACTGAAATGAATACTAAAAATTTGTATTTGTATTTTTTTTTTACTATTTTGTGATTCATTGAGCTATTTACATTGATAAAATTGCATGCAATCCACATAGGTACAGAAGTCTAATGAGAAGAATAATGGAAAGAGTAGGAAAAAAGATACAAATATGGGACACCAGATGCGCTTAAAGATACTATTATCTGGTTATGCGAAACACAATAATATGATCAAGAAAAGGTACAGTGAGAAGAAACTATCAAATAAACCTTTTTTAAGAGCAGCCTACCTTCCTGTTAGAAGAATATCCTCAGCGAGAACATGCAATGAGCAAAGCCAAGCAGCTCGTTCATGAGAGCCCACCCTGGCTGCATTTAAACCCCGTCTAGACCAGAAACACCGTACTTCCACACGGAGGGGATCCAGCAGGCCGGAGCGAACAGCCCATCTGTTCCTCCCCAGGATGAACCTGGCACACGGGACGCTGCGGCGCAGCACACGGCAGGGACTCGCTCGGGAAGCACGTGGGCAGCGCGGCGGGTGCTCGGCCAGGCCCCCGGCGAGCGCGCCGAGGCACGAGAGGGGTGGCTGTCCATCCGCAGGAAAACCCAGCTTGCCCCGCGCCCCGCGGGTATCACTCGTTTTGCCGGCACTTCAGGAAGAACGACGGCAGCGCTGCCGAAGGCCTTCGCTGCCACGAAGGAGCCCGTCACTCACCGCCGTGCAATGCTCCCTACCTACCTGTGGGGCTTGGGGGCCACCCCAGCGGCCAGACACCTCAAATTTCAGTGTTTCAGAGACCAATTTAAGATACCAATGACTCTACCCCATTATCTTTTCTCCTACCTGCTTTAGGATATGTTGGTCTTTCAGGGCTGGGCTAGCTTATTTCCATTACTGAGGAGATAAAGGTCTGCAAAAACTTATTAGGAATGTCGGATCCATACCAAACGATCAACATAAATTCCACAAAGGCAGAAATATTTTACATACATAGGTAATATCTATCAGGCACTTATCACTGTAACATTTAAACATTTTTGCAGTACAAACAAATAAATCTAAAAAAAGTCCTTACTACCATTTTTGTTTACATTCTTTTTCCTCTTGAGAGAGGCTATAAGGAAAATCTCCCAAGGTAGGAATCAGCTTTTTTCCTCTTTTTCAAAAGAGGATATATCAGTAGCAACATATTTCACTCCATAGCAAAAACAGTATCTTTGAACTCTTACTGCAGCTGCTTAGAAGTAACTTAAGAGAGAGAATCCTTTATCTATATATTCCAATGTAATTTACAGCCTTTTTGGTTTAATATCTAAGTGCTCGTGATTCATTTTTCTCTTAATTCTTCTGCTTGGGAATGGAATTTATGCCACTTGATTTGAGCAATATAAATTTTTGTCCTGGAAGAGAGCCCAGTTCCGTAAATAAGATAGTTTATTATTATAATGATTCACTTCATCTTTTCTTATGCTCCTAGTTTCTTATGAGCGCCTAGTCATGGTTTCCCAATCAGCACTTCTCTTGTCATGTTCTTATAAATGTTTTCCAAACCCAGTGGGCTCCACTGGGAGGGCTACAAGTTTAGGACTTATTCAAGGGAGCTCATATGCTTACGGTTCACCTAGTACTTCTCAGGAAGGTTATTCCCTGATCAAAATCCAGAAATCCATTTTTAAGATGATTGCTCTAAGGGTTTTTTCTTCTCTCAACCTTATCATCCTACAACTGACCATTATGTGTAGTGCCTCTGCAACATGTATTTACCATGAAAGGAATATATATATACACACACACATATATATATATATTTATGATTTCCCTGCCTGAGAAATATATTAAACCCTCTACTACCTGTAGAGGTGCACAGACAGTCTTGAAATAAAGTCCTGCAAAATGTGCATAAATTATTTTAACTCTTTGTTTAAAACAGCAAGTCTCATGCCCATTACATACCTTTTTTTTTTCCAACTGGTGGTGAATTCAGTGCTCTAGCATCTTTTCTGTTCACAAACTTTCCCTGCAAGGTTTGGTACTGAATGGATCTGACTTTCTAATAATAACTAACCTTTAGTTGGGTTGGTAAATCAAACAGTTCCCTTACCTCTGGGATGTTCCTTCCTACCAGCAACGGATAATGAGCATTTGTAGCTTCTGCTCTGGAGAAGCCCTAACAGGTTATTGCAGCCATGGCTTCCTGCTGGATGGTGCCACTGGACGGCCAGTTCCCCTGGGCTTTTCAGATGAATGGGACATCCATCTTTCTTTCGTGCCCCAAAGACATTTTGGACCTGGTCCACCTCTAGCAAAATTAATGGCAAAATGCCAAGGGTCTTTCCCGTGAGCTGAGGCAAATGCTACAATAATGCTCTGTCACCCAACATCTCCTTCTAGTCCCTACGGGGAGGCAGAAAACATGGATTTATATCAGCCAACAAGGTTGATTTTCACACCATCATTCCCAAAATGGGTACTGTGAGAAAGGACTCTCACCTTTTCCAGAATTACCCTTAATGCTAGTTAACATCCAAACTGAGATGATGGCTTTGCAATTTGTTTGCATCACTGTACCAAAGAGGACCAGAGCAGAAGTGAAAACGGGGGCCGGCATGTTCAGTATGGAGCTGTTTTGACTATGCCCGTGGAGCTGTCCCGTTGTTATAAGATACATTATCTCTAACAGTGTCACAGAAGGATTTAAATTGATTTATAGTTTGTTTTCTCAAGCTAAGATATTGTTTATGCTCAGAGATATTTCCTTAAGGGCCTTTTATTTTTCTTACATAGTCAGCTGTTCCTTTTGACATATGTCTGTAAAAAATCAGTCATTTTCTATTTACAAAAGCATCAACCAAAAGAAAGTAATTGTCATTTTGCATTTTTGCATCTTGACATTATCAGTTCTACCTGCACATCCACCTTACACGACATGAGCAACCCACTAGGAGATTTTACTGATATGTAGAGGGCTGGCTATGTGCTTCTCTGACCACATACATCGAGATGTATTTGTGTCTAATCCCCCTCTACATGTACAGATATTTGTAAGGACACACAGTGCATATACACCCCCCTCTACCCTTATATCCAGCAATGGAGTGAACATATTATCATTTCCCTCCTGGTTTATCCAGTTTTGTTTCCTAGGTGCTGTCAGTCTGAGAGCAGCAGTGCTCAGTTATTGACTGGCTTTGGGCTACGCTAACTGCAAGCAAATTCAGCAAGCTGATGGGCATTAAGGGACCATGTTAGGCACCTGAGAAAGACCTACTGGAAATGAAGAAAGACAGCAAATATTTCTGCTAGACCATCCGAACCTGCCCTTGCAGGTCCTTGGGCACTGCTTTGGGAAGGATAGAGCTGCCTGTGTATCCACAGTCTGTTGAGTCAATCAGCCCATTAGTGTTTTAAGGCTAATTTCTAAAGGGGCAGAAGGCCTTAGGATGTGACTGCTGGGTGAAGAGTAATGACAGATAATGGTCTTCGAAAGAGGTGCCTGCAACATCTTGTGCAACTCTCTCTCTTTAGGGAAATTATTTGCAAATATACTAATGCGCTCCCTGAATCATTTGTAAATTATTCACCTGTGATCATATATGTTAGTGTAAGGGCAACCCACTCTGCAGAGCTTTCCTTGGTCGATGTTGAGCATGGAGCTGAACAAAACTTAGCAGCTGGAGCAGGAGGGACCCTGCACCGCCAGAAGCAGGGCTCTTCTGGGGCAGCCTGCGTCCCCGTCGCTGGTGAGCGCTGGCCTTTGGCTGATGCCCCGCCACCCCTCGCGCGGGGTGCCACCACCCCTCACGTGCTCCTCTCACAGCGGTGAGAGGGAAAAGTGACTCTCGACCCCACCACCCTTTCCCAGACGCGAATCAGAGCTCATAACTCGAGCACGGTCATGTGGATGGGATATACAGGAGAAATGCACCTACTGCTCCTCAGTACACTTCCTCATTGGAGCAGGCAGCCGGGTCTCCTGGAAACCAAGGCAAACACAAATCTCTTGGCAACAGCCATCCCGGGGGACTGGCGAACTTGTGACCTCTCTGCCTGGCTGCTTCTGCTGTGACATGCTAAGGAGGCAAGTTTTGTGCACATTTTCCAATTTTTATTTTGATTTAAAGTATTTTCCCTGCTCCCAGGGGCCAGACCTCTTGAGAGTTTAGCATCAGGTGTATTTGTGGTTTGCTTGCTGTTTTTCTGAGCTGCCCAGCAAACTTGCAAAGTGGCTGCTGGCTGCATGGGGCGCTCGTGTTTGGTATCGCTTGGGTATGTACCCTTGTTTCCTTGGCAATTGCTTTTGGGGCTCCGGCTGTTTGAGGCTGAGAAGATTAATGAGACTAAATCTGAAATCTCAAAAAAGGAAAGCAGAAACTGAGTTTCGGGATAAAGTGTGATCCCTAGTTAGAGAATGGAGTAATCGGGAAAAGTTCTTTGGCTTTCCCGAGACTTTCAGTTGCCCCTATCAAAGGGGACAATTCGGTGCTGTTGTGGCACTGGTGCGTGATTTATAACAAAGTCCCAATCTGCAGCTCTGTTATTCTGTTTATGTTTTCTAAATCTTTTTCTTTAAATAAAAAGTTTGTATATTAAATTACTATTGCATAAGACGGCATTACATATTTATCACCGGCTTGGACATTTGACTTCCAGGAGCCCTTTACAATTGCTTTTCGTACAGCATCACAACAGTGTGCATTACTGAGTTTAATTCACGCATTCATAATTCATGATGCAGTGCAAACAATGCACTACAGACACTTACAGTGTGCTGTGGTTATTTACTATGCTTCCTCGTTAGCAACGTTAGAAAAGTGTTTATTATTCAATCTAACACTTAAGCATCTATATGGATTGTTACAGTACTGAAGGCACTGTATGGGCCAAAAGCACTGTTTTTGATGACCCTGATGCAAATGTACTGATTTTGACAAGGTTGTGTCTGAATCACTGAGAACAGAATTTCTTCCTGGCATACGCGATTTTTTGAGTGTTTGTCAGCTTTACCAGTCTGCATAGTCTCCTCTTTGATGTGCGTTGTTTGACGGCAGCCAGTATGTTTTCCTGTGTTTATATTACCTGATAAAACCTTTCATTGCCGCTCTCTGAAAACGAGCCCTTCTGCTGCACTGGCAGCCCTGGGAACCGAGGGCCTCTGTTCCTCTGCGTGGCAGGTACAGCCCGGACAGCCGGGTGCCTGCTTCTCATCACAGGTCCACCGCCGCCCGCAACCTGCCCCTGGCAGTTCAGCTTTCGTGTCCTTGATTCAACCCAAAGCAAAGCTGCCCCAAAGCCGTCAGCAGAGCAGGAGCAGAAGTAACCCCCACGGGCCTCGTAGCAGGGGGCGAGTGCGCTGTAGGCCACCGCTTGTGCACCGGGGTGGGGCATTAGCACCCTCTTGGCACCTTCACACTCCCATGCGTTCCTGGAAAGTGTATGCTTGCTCTCTGCATCCTGCGCTTGGGGAGGCTTCAGCTAGACAAAAGCAAATTCATTCCTCCTGGGTTTGAAACCAGACACCTCTCTAAAAAGATAAGCTCTGCTTCCACATGCTCTTGAGTTTAATAGCATCATTAAGGTGCAGGAAAGAAAGGCCATATTGATATAGACAGCGTCCCTGCTCTCACAAATGTCTGCAACAGCTTGTAGGCACGCTTCAAGCACCTAAAGTTTGCCTAAAACTTCTGAACCCGTCACTTGAATTTGAGCCTTCTGCAGTTTGGGGCTGGGCTGAAGACCAGAGCTGCCCGCTCCAGGCAGAATCACCAAGCAGCCAGTACACGAGTCCTTAGCACCTCATCTCCTCTCCTACTGCTGTGTTCACATGAAAGCTCAAGCCCGGATACTAAATGTACATAAACATACTACTGCTCTAAGTCTTTACTTTGCCTGGCCTTTTAAGTAATCCTAATTTGCAGCTTCATTTTGAGAGGTTTTTCAGTAGTCTGACGATTCTTCTGAATGTGCCAATATGTTTAGACGTAGCAACGAGAATAAGAAAGGCTTTCTTCTAAGAGCATCTCAGAGGATGCTCCTCAGAAAAGAGGAAAACCCTGGAAGGTGCAAGGGCTGGAGAGCTCTGCGCAAGCGTTTTCATTCAGTGCCAGGGCTGTCACAGCCAGGTGGCACGGTGGGGATTTGCAAACACAGTACCTCACTCTAACTGGCACGGAAAATAAGCCCTGCAGTTCCATCTCTTAGAAAAGGTGAGTTAAAATATTTGCAAACAGCACCCTGCTCAAACTCAAGCAGAGCCATGCAGCTTCAAACTGGCAGAACCAGCTAGTTAAAGTGCTTGCAAGTATTAGCTATTTTTCCATCTTTGCCTTTGAAAACAAGGTCTAAAAGTGGCACCAGTCCAAGTAAAAAGGGAAAGTTCTTGCAATTACACAGTTATGTGCTTGTTGAACCCATGCTCGGAACAGTATTGCAGACAGATTTCTTTTGAAAGACTTGCTATTTTAATATGTTCTGTATACATTTGATCTCTCTTCTTTTAGAAGATTATTAGGCACATGTGCCACCAATTTGCTGTGGTGAAAACGAAGTGAGAGGAATTATATCATTAATGTTAGAATTTTGCATGTGACCTGGACAGACAATAAAATGTAAGGTTTTGGCACTGGTTTTTGAGATTTGATCCCACATCAAAACATAGGTCAAGGTCAATTGCTTAAGGTAGTGTCCTTCTAACTTTAGTCACTGCAAGATTATTTGATGAAACCTGTTATGTAGAAAGTCCAGCCAGTTGATCATAGGAGCCCTCGGGGTCTTAAAATTTAAGAAAGACAAAGCAGTCAAGCTAAGGGATGAACCAAAAAAGTGCAACTTAGAAGGAAAAACATGCTCAAATACCGGTTGCGGTTTCTGTGCTGCCTACATAGCATAGTATTGAAACTATGCATCCTTTTACAGAAGCTGGTCCCAAAATCACACGGCCTCTCTTTCACTTTGCCTTTGCCATCTGCATGTCACTCTGCAGAGCAGCCTCATGCGAGGTGGCCTTGGGAAGCACTTTTGCAGTGTTTGCAGTCTCCAAACTGCTGCCTGCCCCCCCGGCAGCCTAATTTTGAGCTTAATGACCTAAACCATCATGTGCTCTCACCATATGAGTGATTGGCTCCAAAAGTGCTCCCTAGTGCTAGTTTTCCCTGCTGTCAAATGGTTAGCTCTGTATATTCACCAAGCCGACACTCTGTAAGGCCTCCTGGCTTGTCTGTTTGCTTTGGTATGGGAAGAGAAAACTGATGTTTCGGCCTGCGTTTAATTAAAAAGCCAGGAGATAGATCTGTGCAGAGCAGTGGGATGGGAAAGCACTTTGGTAAACTGCTTAGAGCGTTATCATTGCTTAGAAACCTCTAGTTTAGCATATGCTATCAAGGAATTGCTAATAAGAGCTTCAGGATTATTTAACGCATGACAGAAGCAATTAGGAACCCTATCAACACTGACAAACCATTATCATAGATGTATTTCAAAACATCTGCTACTGATTTTAACAAGGGACATGCCTGCAGTTAAATGTATCAGATACTTTCTACTCACCTCCAGTTTGGTTGCCCTTCGCCCACAGTTTTTTCTCTCTTTTTCCAAGATTGTGTTCTGTTTCTCTCTGAGAAACAACATTGAAAAACAGGTGAACGACCCGAAAAAAACCCACTCTCTTCATTGCAGCATGGTCAGAAGCTTCTGTGAGCGCTGTGGTTTTGGGGTGGGATGCGCTTCCTGGAGGACGTCCACCCGTAGCTGTGCTACTGCTTCTGCCCGTTTCTTGGCGCTAGAACGTCGTGGCACAGCCGCGTGCGTTGCCCCAGGGACGCAGCTGCAGAGGTGCCCGTCGGGCCGGGGGAGCGGGGCCGGCTGCCCTGCGCGCCCTTTGGGAAGGGGGTCTCCCATTTCAAAGGCAGAAGAGGCTGCCGGGTGAGTCCGCCTCCCCTGCAGGGCTTTGCTTTACAGCTGCTGTAGTGCGGTACTGTAGTTATAGTACCGCATTTTACTTTATTTTGATGTATGTCTTATTTTATGAGGAAGTATATACATCTTAGTTGTGTGCTACCTATTTAAGAGAGTGTCTATTCAACAGCGATGCAATTTCGTGCCTACTTTATAGTCTCATTTCTCTTCATGCAGAAGCCTTAATAATGATTTATTTGATTAGCAGCAGCAATGAGCTAAGTGCTCTGTAATACATAAAATAAAAAACAGCTAATAATTCATGGGGGTTATATATATATATAAATTAAAAAGAAACTGCTTTGCAGTTTTTTCATCTGCTTGTTTATTGCTACAAGGGATAATAATTTAGAAGAAAAGGAATCTTTAATTCAATATTCTCAGACATACATCACTATTTACATCCATATTTTTATATAGATAACAAGAGATGAGTAACATCACTAATCATTTTATTCAGTTCACTACCTGGAGAACAATGTAAATAAATTCGACTCACCATCTAGCAGTATTCATTGATTCCCAAGTTAATCTCATTTTGGGGATAACCTTCATTATCGTATCATAATTGTGAAATACGCTGCCAAACTGCCTTGTGCAGTGAGCGCCAGCCACCCCAGCGCAGGAAGATGTGGAGCTAAGCGTAGAGGAGAATTTGTGTCAGTGGGCTCATTACTGTGGTGTCCTTTCTACCGCAACAATAAAAAATTGTTATTAAGAACTGAATTATTCATATTGAAATATTATAAGTCTCTGTGGTCCAGTAATGTACTTTCTCAGGACGTCTGAGACTGCTCTGGAGCTCTGTACTGCAGTTACACGCGACAACAGCTGTGCCACGTAATTGTGGCTCCCTCTGTCTATAAAATTGGCTTTGTTCGAATCTACATGGCGAAACGGTGCTTCAGATTGCACTGCTACCCTTCCTAAACCTCGTGCCCCAACAAGTCCCTTTTATTGCAGTGGGGCTGCCCCGGCACACAGCTGGTCCTGATGCCTCCAGGCCAAGGGGGAGTTTCATTGGCAAGGGCAGCTACCTGTCGACGAGATAAGGCTGATGCCCAAAAGTGCAGAAGAGCCATATCATAAATGTGACTCTGGTCCCTGCTTCTGTAATTCTTTCATGCAGTGAAGAAATATTTGCTCAGTTCTTGAAGCTTATACAGTGTGTAAAACTGTCCTGCAGTCATTCTCGGTTGATACTGTAAACAGATTCTCTTCCCTAGAGACTGCAAGTAAACCTTCCCGCGGATCCTTGCTTTAGACAACGCTCTCTCCAAACTAATACATCAGAGAATTCAACTGTACTGCTACCTGCCCGTACAAGTCCGTAATTACTTACGAGCATTATTATCACCATAATCTGAGTACAGGCTTATTGTGTTCAGCTGCTCTTTCGTGGGAGGGCAGAGTTCAGGGTACATCCTGCAGCGGGCTGCCGTGCCCCCTTCCCAGAGAAACCAGGGAGCAGCCACCTATAAAGCCATCGCACGCTTGTTGGTCGTGCCAGCAGGCTGTGGTGCACTGGTGCAAGGCACCGGCACAAGTGTTCGTTATGATCTCGGTAAGAAAGGCACTCAGACTCTGTAAGGTATTGATTAAAAGCCATTTAGTGGAGCTAGCACAAAAAGAAAAAAGAGGATAGATAATTGTATGTCCCTTCAGATGCTGGGAAACCCAAGCTGGGCAGCGCCAGATGGACCTCGCAGTCAGGACACGGCCAGCTGCGCAGATCCCCCCCATGGAGAAGTTCCCTGGCATGTCAGCCTTTAGAGCTCTTACAGGATTTTCTTGGAAGAAAGCAATTCTATTTATCATTTCTACTGTCAAACAAAAGGATTTTCACATGAGAACTTGTTGCTGCATCTTCAGATAAAGACAAGGACGTGCAGGGCTGTGATGGCCAGTGCCGAGTGGGAGCTGCCTCCGGGCTCCTCCGTGACGATTAGCTGGCGAAGCCCGTCTAGCAGCCAAGGGCGATGGGCAACCCAGCACGGGGCCTGGAGGCCCAGCTGCAGTGGCAGCGCAGCACGGCACCAGCCTGCACCTGCTCAAGGTAGCTGCTACGTGGCTCACCAACTCCTCGATGCACAGTGGTCTTCTGGCTAGGGCCACTGCAGTGGTACGAAAGTTTGGTCACACCAAGCAGGGCTTCAAACTGCAGAAAAGCAGGGGGGACATCATCCTGGATGGCTCTAGGCTTTGCTCCATCGATTCTACTGGATTGCAGAATTTTCTTTTTTTCTTTTCTCTTTTTTATGAAATAAGATCTCCATCCTTTCCATGACCTATGCCTCTAGCCAAGAAGTGTCTTTTCAGGCTGCTTTGAGAGCTGTGGGGCATGTGAAGTTGCTGCCTTCTGCTCATGCAACCCTAGATGTCAGCTGCCACTCACAAACCACAAACTGGACCAGTCATGCAATTGCCTGTAGTGATCTTTAATGAATATAGGGAACTTCTTGGATTTTTGAGCTCACAGATAGGCTTATATACCTACACACATCTGTATTCATATTTGAGCTCCCAGAGCCATCTGTGTGGTCTTTGACTTCACGCTTTGCTCTACCACAGTCAGGCATTGAAGCCTTTCCATTCCCATCCTCATGCATCAGACAGGTCCACGTTTACCCTCTGCAATGGGGATCTATGCTTACAGCTCTGCTAGAAGCTTCGTATTGACAAGGAAGATGAAATCATGGCACTGACTCCATGCCCAAAGAGGCCAGCAAGCAGACTTCATGCCAGTAAGAGTCCAAACTGTGTCCCGCCGACGGAGAGCAGGTGCCCTTCTCAGGTGCCTCACTGGCACTCTTGCGCCTGCCCTAGACGGTGACACCGTTTCTGAGACAGTCCCTCAGCTATCGCAGCATGTGAAGTCATGGCCACGCTCACAAGTTCTCTCTGCCTGGCATCATGCGGTTTCTGCCTATGAAATATATAGTTTCAAGTCTACGTCTCAAACATTTGATCTGCTAATTTCACTAACTGGGAGATCAAGCTAGTATCAGCCCTTCTTAAAATTTGCACACTAGGGTTTTTTTGGTTTGTTATATTGGCTGAAGTATGACATTTTAAGCTATTAGCATTAAGGACTCTTGGAGGTCACTGGTCTCAGAGCAGTCGGGTCTCACAGCTCACTGGGCTCCCACCCTCTCCATGTGCCTGGACCGGCTCTTCGTGCAAGCATAGCTGAAGCCGTGGATGAATGCCACTAGTAGGGAAAAATATATACTAGATGATGCACTGTCAACTTCGAACTTTCTGGTATAGAAATTTTTCCTATGCTGAACTATGGGAAATGTATTTATCAATTGAGCTAACTGTAGGTAATTGTTTAAGATTCAGATCAGTATATTGCAATAGCAGCTGTACATAATTTATATCATTATGCAGTAAGTTTCTGCAAGGTTTGGAAGGTTTTTTAAAAACCTGTAGTCAAATTGCTCCAATAAAACCACAACCTTTCATTCTGCATGGCCAGATTTATTATATGTTTCAGATAGTTCTTAAAATTAGCCTTACCGTCTTTTAAAAGAGCATTTACATGATGGGTGCTATCCCTGATCCTCAGAGGAGATGGAGAAATCCACTGCTGGATTAGCGGAAATGAAGGTGATCGCTGTGATATTGCACGAAGGGCAGAGTGACCTAGATCGAAAGTACAAACGACACTGCTCCTAACAGGTGAACATTTTGAGGACTCAAGGTCACTGGCAAACTGCCAACAGCTTGTTATTTAAATCCTGCTTGGATACAGATTTCAAAAAGCCAAACAGAGTAAATGATTTATGATACATCCACATGAATGAACTCAGTCATGCGGCAACTCCTGTTTGACAGCAGCGATTTTTCAGATGTGAGGAGTATTTTTGCTTCCTTAGCCCAGTCCTGAGACTCCCTTTGGATTAGTGAGTCGTGCAGTACACGACCAGTCTGTGCACGAGCACCGTGCAGTGGTGCGGCTGGGGGCGGCTGGGGGGGGAGGCTCACGCCGACAGGAACGTCTCTGTGCCAGGCTCCAGCATCAGAGGGCAAGTTCACCTTATGCCTCATGTGTGCAAAGACGTGTTTCTCCTCCCGCGTTTTCTCCTCCCACCCCCATGGCTTGGCTGAATGGGATGGTGGCAGCATCCTGGCGTTGCCTCCGCTCCCTTACCACAAATTTCTCAGGTGGCAGGTGAGGGTATGGTCCACGCTGAGCTCCATGGGACTCCTGCTGATGTTGACTGGCTCCTGCAGCCTGGGCTGAGTCCCTTTCCACCCGTCTGGGTTGGCACTGGCAGCTGAGCCCATCACCACAGAGGGGCTGGCGTCTGGGCTGCGGGAACCTGCATGCCCACCCGCTCCGAGCGGGATTTCCCGCGCGGGGCTGTGTGACTCAGAGACCTTCAGGGCCAGAGCACTGGAGTGTTAACGCGCTGCAGCCTCCGGGCAGAGAGCGCCAAACTCCCCTGCGACCTAGCCAGCGCTGCGCCACCGGGAAGTAACTCCAACGTTTGCCCTTTAACGGGGATTAAATCAAAAAGAAGCAGGATGGAAACCCTGGAAAAATTAAATGTGGCATGACATTGTAACAACGGCAGCTTGGGGTCAATCTAGAGGACAGCTTATGAACAAAAAGTATAATCTGTGTTCAGATATCAGATGCATTTTCTCCTAAGCCCCTATCAACAACTCAGCCAGAAAAAGTCCAGAGTCTCTTTAAGCCATATCCTTCACTGCTGTCTGCTGAATGTGCAGAGAAATGGGGATGGATTTGCAGCTGCAGAGAACATTCAAGGTTCATGTGAGCTGAAGGGGCATGTTGATTACCACGGCCGCGAAGTGCCATCACGTTAGATTATTTTTTTCCACAGAACTGAGGGAACAACTTTAAGTAATGGCAAATTGATTAACTGCCCTTGATGTTACATTTATAAATGTTCCTCCTTTCAGTTTACTTGATATTTTCTTGCAGTCTCTTTAACCCCGCAGGCCACTAGCTTAGACTTATTTTCCCAAAGCTAGAACTGCAGCTGTGCCATCAGAATAGCCGCTTAGGAAAAGTCAAGTCTCACTGACAAAACAATGAAGCTATACTGTGAGCAAAAGAGCCTCTCTCTCTCTCTCTCTCTCTTTTTTTTTTTTTTTTTTTTTTTTTTAATTAAAGCCCTTTCAGTACTAACAACAATTAAAAAAAAATCCAGGAAATATAGTATCCCTAAGTATTTGCCCTAAGGGAATCTTTTCCTCCCTGACATGTAACACTGCTGTTAACCTGATTTCCTAGGAAAATGAATCATATGTAATTGCTCTGACTGTTAGCTTATCTTTCTTCCTTTGATAGTTTTTGGATCCCTTGGACATTTTGAACAGAGTTGTTGGAGTGTTAGTGATTTCAAAGGTTTGAATTTCCTGTAAGTTTCAAGAAAATCAATAGCTGTGTAGAGATGTAAAGAAGTGTCACTGCTGGTGGAAAGTCTTCAGTGCAAAGTCCAAAGTCAGGGTCATTTATTTTATTTTATTTCGTTTTCAGTTATGAATAGTAAGCACAGGTACAAGCGCAGCTTGCAACCAGCCCCCCGGGTGCTGTCTCTTGACTGGTGAAGCGGGCAGGGGCAGGGGTGGGGTTTCGCAGGCTGCATTGCTAGGAGGGAGGGGAGGTTTCAGGGGCCTTGTGGGGAGCTGAAGGTATGCCAGGGTTGGGAAAGATCATAGGAAATATGGAAAGGAAATGGGATTATTTTGATGAGGGAGTGCAAAACTGTAGACTTAGGAAACTGTTCATAGAGCAACATTTTTAATGGAGCTCTGTTTAGTACAAGAAGTTAAAGCACGGCCTCCAATGGCCTGTGGTAAGCCCTGATTTTCTCTTTACTAAAGACATTTCCAAAAAAGGGATATGAATATATAGATCTACTGGAACTGCAGATACCTCTGTACCTCTCCCATGATACCTGCCAAGGGCAGGAGAGAGGCTGGGGCATTCACCGGGCTGTGATATGAAGGCACCTTCATTTTTCTCATACTTATTAAAGTGAAAGCAATATTACCCAGATTACGCTCACCTACCTTTTAATTCATTTCTTCCCATCACCATCCAGCCCCTCACACCTTTTCTAGCCTCAGCCTTCGGACCCGGAAAGCATTCTTGAACTCACAGGTCTTGAGCTGATGCAAAACATTGCTATTTGATCTCTGATTCAGTTAATCCCATTTCCCCACTTATGGTTTTCTTCCTTTAATTGTTTGGCATGTTTTCTATTAAACATCACGTGGACACCTGAACTCAAGGTTCAGGATGTCTTCTGCTACACAGCGGAAACAATCAGCCAGTTCCTCGTGGCCTCTTTAATTCTTAGCAGCCTGAGAACCGAAACTGGGATGTAAGGTAGCAGAGCTTGTCCGAGATCAGGGAGACATTATTCAGCCTACTTCCCTCTTCTTTTTCTCGTAGGATCTCTGTTGGTAATATCTGGATATCTGAGGCCATTAACATGGTATCCTTTAGCACTTTAGCTAAAGTATAGAGCAGCTCGTTCTTGTTGGCACTGAGGCACAAGAAATTGCTCTGGCTGCCAACAGCATCCTGAACTGTGTGGGAACAATTGGTGTAAAGTACCTTTAGCATATTAAGTCCTTGGGATCTGAAAACATTCTTGGCTTCTTCACTTAGTAGTTAATTATGATTGATGATAATAATTGATGTGATTAGAGCAGTAGCTTGCAGGGTAGTTTGTAGCACACACACAGATATTTCAGAGGAGATCATTAATATACCAAAGTGGCTTGGAATTCTTAAGTTAATATTAGTTCTACCAAAACCAAACAAATCAAGCTAAAATTTTAATTTTAAATCAGAAGGCCAACAAGGCTAGTAGCAGAAGTTAGTTTCTGTAAATGATGGATCCAAATCTTTGGCCAAATCATCTCATGGTACTGACAAAGGATCCAGGATATTTTATGGCCCTTATTATGCATATGAGCATTCAGAATGACACAAGCGGACAGTCAGTAGAGGGTGATTATTGTCAAAGTCTCATAACAGTAGAGGAGATATTTATGGAAGATGACACAAGGTATTCACCTCCAGTGCTCCCAGATGTTTGCATTTAGAGAAGCACTTGAAGCTCATCACAGGTTGCTTGCCATCCAACAGAGTGAGCTGGGGGTATAAGGTAAGAAACATGAAAAGGCTCAGTTAGGTCCATTGGGTTTAGGTGCTGAATGTAGCAAGCATCTTGCAGGCTCAGGCGCTTCAAGAGGGACTCCAGATAGTAATCTTGACAGTAAAACTTCTCGTTAGCCAGATGAGTCATTGCTTGTTTTTTATGTTCCTAGAGTCTTCACTGCCTCCTCAGCTTTGGCCCTCGCTGGACCCCTTGGAAGCCAATCTAATTTACTAACCTGGCAAAAAAATAATCCAGCCAAAAAGGAACACTTTTCTGCTGGGCTAGCAAATGGAGTCAAATCGGGGAAGAGTCTGGTAGGAACTCTCATAAAAGTATACAAAAGGATGCAAAAGGAGGAGCTGGCAAAAAACTGGGAAGCAGGAAAGGGAGCAGAGGAAAGAACAGGAGAGAAGCAAGGGAGAGTGAGACCTGTGCTTTTTGGTCGTGGGAGTCACTGGACCAGCTCGGTTACCCGTGAAACCCGCCTCGGGATCTCTGTGGCCATCTGTTCAAGTGAGAGCTGTGGACAGCTGGGCATCCAACGTCAGCCCTCGGAGTTGCTGACCAGTCTTTCTGGACCATACTGGCCAGCCTCGTTACTTCTGTGTGTCCACTTTGGGTCCTGATGTACAATTTTGTTTTGAAATTCAGTTGTAAAATGCAAAAACAGAAAATACCTTCTTCTAACAGACTCATCATTTATATGTAGCAGGCAGGGTTTAAACAACAAAAGCTTATACAAATTTTCTCTTATCTAAGCTTAGCATTTGACTCATGCAAATTAACAGGGCTGATTTAGTTGTGGAAATCCTCTCCATTTTCCTGTGAGCTAAGCTTCAGTCTGCTTCTTTTCATACTTCTCTCTCCCCTTACTCAGGGCCTCACACTGTGACCGTTTCCAAGCTCCTTCGTTGATGAGATCTTGCTGACAAATATTTGAGAATTCAAGCTGCTGTTCTCTTCCTTTAGGCAGCTCCAAATTCACATTAGAGTAGCTTTAACTCAAAAGCCTTTAAACGGCTATTTTGCCCATGTGTGTTGTGGAAGAGTTGCTGTAGGTACGTGGTAGGTTGGGAAGAAAAAGGATGGAGGCATCATCAGCCTCAGAAGCATCAAGCAACAGTCTAGAGGGTCCCACTTCATGACAGAGTAATAACTCAAGAAGCTGAGTCTAAGATATGTACTAGAAATACAGGATTGGAAATGACTCAGAAAAAGGGAAGCTTGAGATCAGCTGTGTCTAGCTGGATTGTACCCAGCTATAATGAAGAGGAGAAGTCCCAGCCTGGGCTCTGTCAGACAACTATGTGCAGTATTAAGTAAACAAAGAATAATAACACTAATAACTAGCTCTTACTTAGCAAGTTCCTGATATAGCTCTCTGATTTGTCCCGTCTGTCTTTTGTGCCTTTCTACAGCTAGGAAAATCAGGATGCAGAGTGGCGAAGTGACCCAGCAGAACAGCTAGAAAACAAACAAATCCACGCATGTCCACATATGCAGGCGGGCTTAACCAGGGTAGGTGTGATGTGCCTTGCTCCCAGCAGCTCAGGGGGCTCTTAGTGGCTTGGAAAGGAATTGAAAATTGAATGTAGAAATGTAACCAATGAAGAAGCTCAACCCATCAGTTCTGCATCTGAGGGAAGCCCATCAGGCTCCTCAGCAAGAAAATGGCTGCATGGGGCATGAAAAGGCAGAGCAGATAAAGGGGATAAAGCTTCAGAGATCAAATATTTAAGTCTTTAGCAACTCCGGCTAAGGGCTCAGGCTCAAATCAAGCCATTGCTGCAGCGTAGTAAGTTGCTGTACACCAGCAGAGCCATGGTGCATGTGGCTGTCAGTGTGCATGTTCTTGAGCCACAACAAGTGCAATAGAATAAAGCTTATTTTAGAATTACCTTAGAGTATGTTGAGTTAAGGCATCCTGTTACGTATACGCTGTGGGCTATGATCATGCTTGTGGTCGAATCAGGTAAGATTTGGTAACCTGTCAAGCTGCAGTAACCACATCGTGAGCCTGAGTCTTGAGCCTGACCATGTAGGTCACACCTCAGTTGACTTCAGTGAACTTTCATTCTCATACTACTAGTTGTTTTCCTCTTAAATATTCTTCTTTTTTTAAAAAAAAGATGGTTTGTAAGAAACAAGATGCTTACGAATAGTAAAGGGAAAAAATAGATCATGGACGCAGTTCATTTTCAGCCACATGTCACTTCTGTCACTAGCAGAAGTGAGCGCACAATCTTAGCTGGTCATTTTGATATTTGGAGTTTTTAACCAAGTAGAGACTGAAATTAAGTGTTCAAATCTTGTTGCTACTTCATGGCTGCCAAAGGTTATGTTTATCTTAAAATTGTAATTGCACAGACAAATGTAAAGTGGCTCTTGGTACACAGAGACGTAAGGCAGCTGCAGAACATCATTACAGCCCATATGGCCGTAAAATTTGTTGCAAAATATCCTTAGGCGCACTTCAGTCATTAAACTGTCATCTTTGCATTTTGTGTATTGATCAAGTAGGGCAGCCGAACTCTCTTCTCCTTTCTCTTCTTAAAGTTATTTTTGCATCAGAGCTTTTACTTATAGCAGTCTACAGTCAGAGATTAGGAGAGAGTGTTTCTGACTTCTTTCCCAAATGACTAGCTGGGTATTTTTCTTCATCATTAAGTTATGGGCTTTAGGTAAACCGTTTGATGAAAGGGTGCCTCATCTGGCATAGAGAGCATAGAAAATGCACCATTCAGGTTAAATTAAGGCATGAAACACACCTTATTATCTGGGTAACATGCAAACCCAGGAATCTGCAGTGATTAAATCTCTCTCTGGGTTTTTCCAAAAGATAAATGTTAACCCTAGTTTCCTCTCAACCCCCAGATTGTGCCTGTCTATCTAAATTAAGCTTCATGCTGTACCTGCCAGTTTCAGATCCCTGCAACATCCTGCCTCCCTTCCAGCAGTAATGTATACGCAGTTTCACTGAATGTATCTGAGTCACTGGCTGGTTGCGTTCGGCCCCGGAGGGCAGCAAGACTGGTGCGAAGCCTAGGGGAAGTGTCTGAGCAAAATGGGGACACTGGTCCCCACGGGGCTGCGCTGGGCCACCCAGCAAAGAGGTGTGCGACGCTTAACAGCAGCTGATTTCAGTGTTTGTGTGGGAGGAAGAAGGAGAAAGAAGTAATGAAACAGCTTGTACGCACAGGGAAAACATACATTGAAGTACCTGTTCTTTCAAAAGAAAGCAGTCTGAAGCCAGGGGAAAGAGCCCTTTCCCAAAGGTAGGACTGCTGCATAACACCACGTTAAGTGTCTGCAAAGGTAGATGTTGAGGGGAGAGTAAGATATTGTCTTTGCTCTATTTAATGAGCTGTGCAAGTCTGGGAAGTCTAACATTTCTGATTTGATAATGTATTATAGACCAGTTCTGCCTTAGAAAACATTGTCATATCAATTCTCATGCAATCAAGGAAGAAGCCAAGGTGAATTTTCAATTCTATTGCATAGAAAGACATTAAAATGAGGATCATGATCACCATTACACCAGGGCTTTTGGCTTTTGACAGGAGAGAGACTTCCCTTCCTCCCCATCCTGGAAACGGGGTCCACCCGCTTGAGGAGCGGTTATCCAGGCAGGAAAGGACCACAGCTCTCCTCCTTGACCAGGCTTCCCAGATTAAGGATGACCTGGTCTCCTACCTCCAAGGACCTCGAGGGGACCAGCAAGGGGAGGCAGCTGCTCAGCAGGTGCTGCAAAGCCACGTACAGGCCGTTGTGGGTGCAGTCAAGCAGCTCCGCCAGGACGTTGAGGTAGGTCGACCTTCCCAGCATCCACCCCCTGCACTGTGACTATCCTATGTTTCAGCTATCTACGGGTGTGAAGGAAGCAGCCTCTCTCTCTCATTATACAGTGATATGTGTAGTTCCATATAAAAGCAGAAGAGAGGGTACTAGGGAAAATAAAGTAAAATAAAATAAAATAAGCAGGTTAAGGAGTTTGGTTTTTTTTCCCCTCCTTTTAATTAAAAGGTTCAAATTCTATTTGCTTTTACTTTTGTTGAAGTGCAGGAGATGAAGTCTGAGGAAGATAAGAAATAAACTGTATTTTCATATAACAGCAAGCCCCAAATTTGGTTTTACTTCTTACTTTTCTAGACACTGGTGTTTTACTATTTTACAAAAATTCTGTATGCAACTTAACAAATATTGTTGAAATTCTTCACTAAGCTCAATTCAGACTGGAATGAAGGTTCTGGCCTTTCTTTTTTTATTAAAATCAATTGATGAGTCTGCCTATATTGCAAACGCATGAGATTCTTTTTCCAGGTAAAGAGAATTAATTTGCTGTTATTGTGGGGGGACATACTAAGTTTACCAACACTTCGGGGCTTTTTTTGGACAAGGGTGCAAAATATAAAGATACCATGAAACAAAATTCTCATGAGATTTGTTTTATCCTTTGAAGTGCTAAATGTTTGCCAAATGCCACGAAGTTCACAGTACATTTTGTTTTCCATGTACTTGGAAAAATATTTGAGCTTCTATGTATTTATCTTAACAGACATGAAATCATAGCTCACCTGAAATTAATCTGGATGAAAATTGGGGTGTGTGCCCATTTTACACTGATTTTATTTTCCACATTTTGATACTACTATGATGAACACTATAAAACCACCTGTTTATTTTAGATCAACTAATTCTTCTAATCCTATCTGGATCAAGTATGTGCAGGCCTGTTTTACTAGAAAAATGCCTGTGATGCTGTCAGCTCTGTGAATCTAATCTTTTTCCTTGGTTAGAATTTGCTCTTTGTTAAGTCCTAATCTCAGGTTCCTGTTTGCTTTGTACTTTCTGGTTGTGAGAATTTGATGATGATGAAGCACCAACAGCACAGCTGAGATCTGGCAAAGTCACTAAAGAATTAGAGAAGGTCTCAGAATTACTCCTGGCACAAGAGGAAAAAACAAAAACAAAACAACAACAACAACCCCCCCAAAACCCTAGAGTGGTTGAGCAACTGCCATTTCTCAAGCATTTAAGTTTTTTTAAAAAAACCCTTCCCTTTGTATTTTTCATGAGCTATATTTAAATTTCAAGTACAATACAATAGCATTTTCACACAGAGACTGAAAACTATTAAAAACCCTCCAGAAATACCTAGGATCAAGCCTGCTGTCACATTCTGTCAGCTTGCAGAGTACAGGAATTTTGAGGCAGTGGTAGTGCCTCTGATTAAAGTTGCACCAAGGTGATGAATACAAACCTCAGTTGCATGTATTAGCAGTTCAATTTGGCTTCCAGCTTTTCTGCTGTCCCAGCTCCCCAGGAGACGACAACAGCAGGGCCAAGCGCTGACAGCCACCTCAGGGGTGGATGGCACTTTCTGCACCGCCATCTCTGCAGGACTACAACCTCTGCACCTCTCCCAGAGAAAGTCAATGTCTTTGCGGAAGGGCATCAGCGCCTGACAGGTCCCCTTGATGCTGCTTCATCAGCTCCCGGGGCAAGACACAACGATGTCCTTCTCCACGGAGCTGCTGCTCCTCCACAGCCCTGGTCACCTGCAGAGCTCATTTCCAGGCTGCTGTAGCTCAGTCCTGCCCAGGGGCCACACGTTCTCCCTGACCCTCACTTTCCTCTGGGGCACAAAATACCACTTCAGTTGTAAACTCTCTATGGCAAGAGCCATCTGTCTGTCCTGCATATATAGCCCACTAAGGGCAATGAGGGCCTCACCTGGCTGGAAATTAAGGATACTGCATCAAGGTGAATCAGGTGCATAGTGTAAAGAGTTAAATTATCCAAAGGGAAATGCGAGTCACTTATGGTTCAGATCTTTCCAGGAGTGGGAAGACTATTCTTTAAAAAAAGCCTACTTTGAGAAGACTCTAGCATACTGTTGCTATCAGGAGTGAAGCTGAACATGAGGAAATAGATCTATCTGCTAGAGCTGTAAAATTGTCTGGGCTGCTGCTGCTCAGAAACATCAAGACAAAGCAATTAGTGACAGGTGGAAAACAAAAAAAACCATGGAAGACATCATTTGTGATCCTTTCACAGGACTGGAAATCACAGGAGAAAAACATCCATTTTAAAAACTTGGGGGCAGAGAGGAAATGGTTTAAGTGCTTAACATCCTCTCTCCAATAATAATTATAAAATTAAATCAGTTAAAGGACTGAACACAGACTGATGACCGAATATGACAGGCAAGATTTTGCGCGTGTTTATCTCCTTTGCTCAGCACTGGTGAGAGCTGGGAAGGTAACGTTGCCAGGTGCCTAGGGAATCAGCTGAAGAACTAGAATATCGATTTCTCTCGATAAACAGGAGGCTGCTGCTTTCCATCTTAATGAATGAGCGTCTCATGCTGCTTTTGCCAGCGAGAGAGCAGTTGTCGTTCATGCTGTGTTTCTATCTTTGTGGATTTATTGCATCACATTTGCATTGTCAAATACACTGCAAATGAGTCATTTGAGTTGTGCAGTACATTCAGCCCTTTGAGGATATTATTTTCCAACAAAGAACAAAAATAGGAATGCCTGGTCACAGCTCGGTATTTCAAATACCAGTACTCAGTGGGCATGCGGACCAGAATTATTCAGCAGTGACTACATAAATGGCAGCAAGTGGCCTCTGTGTTTGGGACGTTTGCTGGAGGTGAACGTATGTGGAGACTGTGCGCACTTGCACAGAGGGAAGGACTTGGGTTGTGAGGTTGGGGGAGAAGGAGGAAGATGAGTCCTTTGATGACTAGTTGGTGACTAGCTGATATAGCAAAGAGGCAGTGAGATGATTAAGCAGGCCCATAATTATATTCTAGATGCCCTTGTGCTATGAAGTGGTCACGCAAGGTAACCTGTTGTCAGACTGTGCAACAGCTTTACTGATCTGAAATTACCGTATGAAGCACAGCATGTTTGAGAGCTTCCCAACAAATCCGAAAGGAGGCAAATTCCAGGAGCTTCTAATTTCGTAATGACTGCTGCTCTACACAGCTCCAAAGAGCGGGAAGCTTGAAAAACCTGCTGCTGTGTTTATGCAGCATGGGAGTTTTCAGTATACATGCCACCGTTCCTTCTCTGACTGGAGTCGGTACCAAAATATTCACTCTAACTCTGCTTGGCAAATAAGGCAGATAGTGGGAGCAACTACATCGTCGGCTGCAACTTGCTGAAGAGTTTCTGAAGCAATGGTCAAATGTGCCGGCTCAGGGAACCAGCAAAGTCTAGGCAAGGCATAGCACGGGCTTGCTTAAAGCTAGCTTGATTATCCACATACCGTACTGCAGCCTACGCTGTAGGAACAGCCTGTATGATAGGCAGGACAAGTAGTGCAAACCTGCTGGGGATCTAGCTTCATAACATCCCATTTGCAGTGACAATTTTGCCAAACTTTAAGCATTTCAGTTGAAATTTTACCTATTATTTGCCTTTCCTTACCCTTTTTTTTTTTAAAAAAGAATCACTTAGTGTGGATCATTTCAAATAAAAAGCTAAAAAAGACTGTTTTGTGTAAATATTTGCATTAAAAAGGGTGAAAGTTGTGCTTTGGCTGGTGTGCTCTGTAGTGCTAAAGTGCACTGAAATATCCATTCCAGGCCTCTCCTCTCAACCTGAGCAGTAAAATCAGCAGATCCTAAGAGTCACTGTTCCATATCTATAAAAGGGCACAGTAACCTCGCAAGGGCTCCTTAAAATTAATGTCTGTGACACATGCAGACGCTGTCCCGATGAGCCACCCCAGGGGAGCCTGCAGGGAGGTTGCTGATTCTGTCCTCAGCTCAGATGTTTAACACTGCACCATAAATCAGGTAGCAGGTCATATACTGAACGATGAGGGTAAAACAACACATTAAGTGACTGCTTATACAGAGCCATGTCAATATTACAGACTTGATGAGTTTGCCTGCAATGCATTTGCACGGTAGGCACGTGCCGTCACTTGAGCCCAAACCTGCCCTGTGTTCAGATATCGGGACGCGTGTCGAGGGCCTTGCTTATGCATGCATAGAGCATGCTGGGGGGCCGTAGCGCGGCCCTCCGTGTCTGCACCCTTGCTGTGTGGGCAGCCCGAGCTCAGGGCAGCAGCGTCTGTGCTCAGTTCTGCTCTGCATCACCCACCCTGCAAAGCCCTGTTGCAATGCCCCGCGGCTGCTGCAGAAAGGTCGGCTTAACTATTGACTCCTTCCTGGAAACACTCCTGCAGAAAGGGAACCCTGCTGAAAAACGTATGTTATTTATTAAGGGCTGCACATACTGCAGATGTGTGAGGGGGAGAGACAAGAGGTTTGAACTTCTCCTTTTCCTAATTTTTGAGTGCTAGACTTTTCATTGTAAATCACATTTTTTTTAATGGAAAGGTAGGAGTATAATTTACATAGATATAGATTTCTAAAAGAAAAATACACCATTCACTTCCTCCTAGAAAGAAAACCAAAGTTTTAGAACTACTGCCTTACATGGTGCTTTGGACTCTATTTTGAAATGAAAGAATGAAAAAGTGTAAAAACAAAACTGGATTAATGGGCTTGAATTTACAGGTTTTGGAAATGCAAATAAGAACAAGGGATAATGCCACAATAGAAACTAACTTTGCTGTTCAAAGTCTGGACCGTAAATATATCCAGGGTTTTGGAGACCTACGTGGAAGAGTGGCAAGGTAAGGAACACATAATGGATATGAATTTCATTTCTGCTAGCCTATTTGTGTTAAGCAGCGTCAGAGTGGGCATGAATGTACTTTGCACTCATTTTATATCTCATTTTAGAGCCAAATCTGTGCTTCTCATTCTCAGAGTAAATGAGAACCAAGTTCTCCATGTTAATGAAACTATCAAACCAGTGAACCCCCCCCCCCCCCATATCTTCCTATCTCATTCTTCGTCACAAACTTAACATTTCAGAAAATTTCTTCTTCTACTGCCTGGCTAGATTTCAACTGAAGCAATTACTTCCTCCTACTTACACTCTCCTGTTGTTTCAGTAAAATATGCTATAGAGTTCTTTACCTCCTCTCTTGGAAAGTAGGTCTTGTCAAGCAAACTTGATTTCTTCCTTTGATGGGATTATAAATTGTCATCGGTACAAGTAATTGTATGTATGTAACATACTTGGACTTCTGTAGGGCACTTAGTAACACAAAATATTATGATTAAAACAAAGACAAAATAAAACATTGCTATGTAGTATCAAGAGAGTACATAGATTAAGAACTGTCTGAACTGATATACCAGAAAATGTAGTCATTAAGGAAGAAATCCCCCTGAACCGAAATGCTTCTAGTGGGGTTCTCCAGAGACTGGTCATATGCTTTTCACAGTTCTTGAGTAATTCAGGAACACACATAAAATCACTGCTATTGAAACGTGTGGATAAAACAAAAGTTGGTCAAATGATAGGACAGTAATAGAGGGTAACCTGGATTATTGGCTATGTGGGCTGATTGAAACCAAATGCATTTTATAGAGCCAAATGGGTGTTAGTTCCACTCCTGAATGCTCCCTGAAAAACACTGAAAGGTTTGGGGAATATGGTAGATAAATAGCTTACCCTGAGCTCTTAGAGTGATGCGGTATCGGAAGTGCCAGGAATGTGATCTTGCACAAGAGAAGCAGAGGACCAGTGAGTGGGAAGATTGTTTTAGCTCTATATACGGCGTGGATGAGATTGATACCAGGATACTGATTCCAGTCCGGAGTCCCCTTTCTGAAATGAAAAACTTGATATGGTGTAAAGAAGAGCCACAAATGTGATGGTGGGATGAGGAAAATTTCTGGCCGAGAGAAGTATAAATCTATGTATAGTTTATATATATAAAAAAGAATCCAGAGATTTCTTTATTTCCATGTATAACTAAAGAGAGAGAAAAAAATGACAGGATACCAAAGGACCCTATCTTAACTATTGAAGAAAGGCCCAAGAAGCCAAAACAAGAAGCTGAAGCCAACACATTCAAACTTGGCACAAAAAAGATATAGACATATTTTTTCAGCCTTGTGGCTGATTAGCTGTGGAACAAAGTGGGAGGTGAACCTGTAGGCTGCTCTATGTTTTCAAAGTCAGGTTGGCAGACTTCCGAGGAGATATGCTGCTAGCAAATAAAAGTCATGAGATCCAACGGGTGAAGTGTCTTGCCGCTCTTTTCCCACCATTTTTCTGGACATACCTCTTCCCTCCTTCAGCTGCACCAGGGCACACTCCCTGGCGTGTTTGCCTGTAAAAAAGGAAAACAAATGCACTTGGGAAAGCTTGAGAGTGCCAGGAGCTCACACCAGAGCTGTCCCCAAGGGGCCAGACCCCCAGCCAAGGCAAATCCAGATATTTCTGTTGCAGCCAGTGGGGTCATGCCAACGAGAACTGCTGGTGAGTCTCACCTTCTGCATCCGTCATCTGGGGAGCAAATGATGCAGCTCAGAAACACAGGAATCATTTTTCCCTTTTTTTTAGAGCTGTCCTTTCTGGAGCTGAAACATCCCATGCTTTGCTCATCCTGAAGGTAATTGCTTTGGGTTTTATAGGAAGTGTGACGATCATTCAGACATAGGACATAGACAGTTCTAGAAAACAGAGTAATTGTAAAAAAAAAAAAAAAAAAAAAAAAAAAAAAAAAAAAAAAAGATGACTGGTCCACTTTTACTTGCGTAAAACAAAACCAGCCGGAAGAAAAAAGAGGTAGAGGACTCACGGACATCGAGAACAACACTTTTTATGAGCTCCTCCTTCTTCTTCCCTCCTTCTGCATTCCTCTGTGGATTGATCCCAGATGAGAAATGGCAGTAATTGCTGCCGCGGGGATCACTGCTTTCGCGAACGGTGGCTTCTCATGAACTGGTTGGCCTTTCCCACTAGGACAGAGGGCCTGGAGAAGGCAAGATCTCAAAATACACATATGAAATTGCACATATAAAATGATCGTGAAGGCACTGAAATCCTTGTCATCATATTCTAGAAACAAAGTCCTAGAGAAAAAAAAAAAAGAGAGAAAAAGAAAATGGCAGGTTTTCTAGCTTCATCAAAACATACTGATATTGCAGTGCCAGAGCTGGCCTTCTAGTTGCCTTTCAACAGTCATATTATAATAGGCGTTTTATATGAATAATTGTCATTAGGCTAAAAACCAAACAGCTTTATATGATTCATGAATTGTCAGCACTTTCTCATTTTGATTGCTACTGAAGTTTCCCTCTGGAAATACCAAGCCTCAGCTGGATACCTGCCTCCAGCGTGGTGGTTCAGAAGTGAGCCACTGAAAACTGAAGGAATGCCGTTATAGTGATGAATAATATTTTGATTTTCCACGTTTCTTTGATCTTTATTTTTAGGATAAAACATTTCTGTGTATATTAAAGCCTGGAGTGGTTGGAGACAAATATACATGCTCATATAATTTACTTTTTTTTAATTAATAGAAATCTTCCAAATGCAGACTGGCAATGACAGATATCCTCTCAATTTGTAACCTTGCCTTAATCCAAGGCTGTCTGGGATGGGATGAACCTTAATGGATCCACTGCTCTTTCTTACAGCAGATGTTTCACCCTCCTCTACTCTGACACATGTAAAGGATTAATGTGGGTTAACTCTTCTAATTCAAATCATGTTTGTCTTTTCCTTCATTCTATATTACAATTACAAAAAGAAGTTAATCAACAGTAACAAAAGGCAATACCTCTCATAAAGATTATTTTGTTCACTTCACTCTCACCAACAAAGAGGGAAGAAACAAAAAGACACTGCACGTCACACTGAAGGTCACAACGTATGAGTTAATTTTTCTCATGAAATTCGTTGCTTCTCAAGGCAAAAGGAAGGTGCAACATAGCATCACACTCTCAAAAGCTCTGATGTGTACCCATGAAGTCACTTGACTCTTCAGAAATGCAATACTTCATTCAATACAATAATCTAATATATACTATTCCTTCCATGAGTTTGAAGGGTAAAGCTCTTTGAATATACAGAAGGAGGTTGTATTCCTGTCTTTAAAGAAATACTCTGATATATTATTAGAGGCTTTTATTTCTTTATACTTTCTTATTTTGTATGCAAATCTCATAAGAGTATGCTTTCTATACCTTTCCTAATTCCTGTTCACTGTCATTTCCACACTGTCCAGCTTCTCCCTTATGTGATGACTGGAAAACAAAGATTTTGCCCTAAGCTGTTGTTTGTGTCCTATTTGAAATATCGAATTAGATCAAGATTTAAGCAAGTCTCAAGTACTCCTGTTCTCTTCTGGACAAAATCTATCAAACTGTGTATGCAATAAGCATGGGGCTACTTTGCATAAATAATAATAATGCTATTAGGCATAGGAAAAGTGAGATATGAAGAGGCCTGGGGACTTAACAGACATCAGCCAGTGAGTAAGGGCCTGGTATGCAAAGTATACCAGGTCTCCAGAGGCCCCAGGCCACTGCTTTAGCCACTTAGGCTACCCAATAATATAGAAATAGTTGAATTAATCCAATGATGCAAGGCTAATTCTCAGTTTCTTTGGAAGATGCTTTTAAATCCTCCATTTTTAAGAATGCTCCATACCCAATATTTAAGTTCCTTTTTTACTCTAGTAGTTGAAATTATGTCTTCTTACTGATATAGATCCATTAATCCTCTCCCTTCTCACACCATTTGCTTATTGCGAAGCTTTCTAATTGCTGCCTTGAGGGGGGGATTTTCTTCAGCCGAGTGAGAGGCCCGGGTTCCCTCCTCTCCTTTGAAAAGGCTGACCCATGTCTCCTGTTAGCAATGGACCGTGTATCTTAACCAGACCTCCTTTCAGCTATACATATATGCATTCTCTTCAGTACGCTTCAGCTATGCATAGATAAAGTGCTTTCCCCTGCACTGCTGTGCCACACGCTACGAAGCTGAGTTAGATGGGAGCTGGTTTTCCGTATTCCTGTGAAACCAGTGCTTTTAGAAAGCCGCAGCGTCAGGTTCAGTGGGATGGGTCCAAGGAGGCTTCGGCTTACCTGTGCCAAGCTGCAGCAGTCCAGCTGGAGCCCTGCCAGTCCGTGGAGCTGCTCGCTGCCCCATTTCCCGGTCTGCCCCCACACAAGTTCTGGCCTTAGTGCAAAGTCTTTATTGTTTGCCGCAACATTTTTTGATTTTCTTGATCTAAATGCTCTGTAGGGGTATCACGATACCTAAGACTCATCAGAAGATGGCAAAAAGCAGGTCTATCTAAACTGTCAAAATTTCTCTTTAGATCCTTTATCTGTCGACAGGGCTGGCTTTATTCTGAGCAGTCTGGTGCTTTGCAGTATAATTTCTATGGCATTTTATAACTTAGCTGTTTGTTCAACTCCTGTTCCATTATTTATATTAAGTTGTCTCTTATGTCACTATACTAAATGTCACTACTTTGTGGCCTTAGGATATTTGATTCAACAATCTTCTTATAAAAACTCCTAGCAGTGGAGCAGGTGGTTACTCTTGTGGAGGGAATGCTGTAACTTGCGGAGAGTGCAGGACTCTTACAGTGATGAAGCGACTTTTTCCAGGCGGAGAGCGGCTGCGCAAGGCTGCCTGCAGCCCTGAATGCAGGAGGGCAGAGCCCGTCGTGGCCTTCTCAGCATCGCAGTGGTTCCTCCTAGTGAAGGAGGAGCACAGAAGCGGGAAGGCTATGTCTTCTTGCTCATGTTAAAAAAAGACTTTAAACGCAAGCAACTGAAACAGTCACTTATGCTACCCAAAAAGGATAGCTGGTTTAATGTTATTTAGTCACTTCACTATTGGATTAATGCTGTCACTCTCAAATGATTTATTCGTCCATTTTAAATGTGAAGAGAGATTTTGGTGAATGCAACCAAAAGAGTTTAAAGAGAAAATGACAAACGCTGCTTATAAAACAGCAAGGCTTCTTGCCTGTAACTGCCCTAAAACTGATCTTCCTGAACATCTGCTTCCAACTGGAGGATGTTACAAGCTAGGACGCTTGCTGCGGCAACGCACCACCTGAGCGTTCCCACACTTCCGGTAGCGATCCAAAAATTACAAGTGGTAGGAATTCAGATTAGCCTCTCAGTTTACATTTTCGATTTAATTTAACCCTCTAACCGTTAGATTTGATAACAGGAAATGAGGGAGGAACCAGCCTGATGCAGCAAACAGCTACCTTAGGTCTCATGGAGTCAGCGGGAGCTGAAAGACCAGGCTGACATTGCAGAGAGCAAATATCCACTGCGGCAGGTTAGGGGCCTGCCTGCTGCCTGCCTCCCGCTCCCTTTGCCCTCGGCTCTGGCGGAGGCGAGCAAGTGTCTCAACAGGAATCGCCGCTGGGAGCAGGGCTGGGATCAGCATGTTGTCGTAACGGGGGGTCTCCATCTATATCGCCATTAGTCAAGGCGGTTCCTGGAGGTGGGATTGGGTCAAACAGCAGCACATGGAGACTCACAGTTGCTTTCGGTTATAAAGCCTCTGTAAGTGTTATAACGCAGACTTTTTTGCCTTTGAGTAAATCTCTGTTTCAATTCTAGATGTGAAGCAAGCATTGCGAAATTAGCAGGAGACATCAATATTATCAAGCACGAGGCCCACAAGACTGATAAAGAGATTTATGGCGTTCGCTCTGCCCTTGAAAAGTCTGTTAGTGATTTTGAGAAAAAGGTAAGTTCAGAAGCCTATAGTGAAATACCTGTTGAGCGGACGCTATGCTTATATGTCGTTTCCTCTCCAAATTTGCTGACCAGTATTACTGATGGATACAGTATTTAGAAAATTTTTCAGAATTTTATTAAGTAAAACAAGTTTTCCATGATACTGTAGAATGGTAGTGATGTTTATAATAAATAAATAAATACAGGTGTAAGGTAATAAAAATATTCCAGGATCTGGGGATCCTCAAATCATAAATGATCCATTACAGTTTCTCAGTATGACTTATAGGACCCTTGAATCAAAGCATTACTCTGCATTTTAACTGCATTTGGAAATTTCAGCTGCCAGCATTTTGGAATTAGAAAATGCCACATAAATCCACTGTTTTTACTTTAGTTTTAAGGTGGTGGCAGGGAGACACCCAACAGTATACCTAATTCCATATGAATTTTGGCAGTATTTCAAATGCTTTTGAGACTGTAATGCTTAAACAGTTTTAAAAATTGGTATTTTCCCTGAAAGTATTTTTTTCTGCATAGAGTGGATAGGCCACCAGGAAATAAAAACTGCTGCTGCATACGATTCCTCATAACTGGCCTTTCCTTGTGAGAGGTTTACTGTGTTCAACACCAGCTTTGGAGCACTCGGCCTCTAACAGCATCAGGAATGTTAACAGAAATATTTCACAAGAATCCAGCTGTCCTGGAAAGTTCGGCTTTCTAACCCTGCAGAAAGATAGCTCTCTGCTCCTGCTCCAGACTAAACACCACCGATGTCTGTCAGGATTGAGCTCGATAGTAGATACAGGAGATAAAATTTCCTATGCCTTAATATTACATTCTGGTATCAAATGCACTCTCATTACTGTAATTTAACTGCATCTTCTGCTATGCAAGACACAGCTCCAGTCTTTTTTTTTTTTTTTTTTTTTTTTTTTTTAAACCCTTGCCTGTATAAGCTTCCTCTTTTCCAAAGTAGAATTACTCATGACAGACCTTAATTGAACGTATTTTACCTGGAATTCTATTATAAGAAACTGTTTGGACATCTGTCTCCTTGAACACACAAAAACCCACGTTTTGTTCGTTTGGAAGTGGAGAACAGAGCAGGCGTGTGTCAGAATCGCATCAAGCAGTATACAAAAGCGTGTAAAAACAAGTCAGGGTAGACATTAAGCAGGACGCAGAACAAACTTTCTCAGCTGTAGAGCGGAAAATTACTTGATTGTAATTTTAAGAAAGGAGCAAAGGAACAGGTTCCTGAAAAGGAATCATCTCTCATTGTAATGGAGTAAAGCAGCAAGTCAGGAAAAGGCCCTCCGTGGCTTGGGTCTAATACTATTTTCTGATTGCCAAGAGGATTACAGTTTTCCTTGCAGAACGTAATTAAGGTCTGCTGTGGAGTCAGTTCTCAGTAGCTCCTTTTTGACATTCACAAGCCAAGGCCTGCGAACAGATAATGGCATCTCTTCCCCATGTTATTTTCCATTCTTGTATGGTATAAAATCTCTGAAGAAAAGTGCTGGGATTTCACATCCTTTCTAATTTATCCTTCTGGGGTAGGCAGGCCAAATCCTGACTTCAGACTGTCCTTTAAGATCACTTTTCTATGAAGAATGCTACCAAGTGACTTAGCCCAGGCTGCACAGCTTAAAATCAGCAAGGGTGAGGTTACGCAAAAAATGTTTTTTTTTTTAATGATTTTAAATCTCCTGTTTCTCTCAGGGCTCAGTCTTCCAAAGGTACTTGGACATCTATACTCTCTTTAAATAGTGGATGCAGTCGTTGTCACATCTACAGGGTTCTCAGACCACTCCACCGCTGCTGAGCCCCGTTGCACCAGCAGCCCCAGCGTCTCCCTTTCTCCTGAGTTACTGTGCGCAAAGCCAGACGTGCGCTGGCAACGCACCAGCAGCCCAGGGCCCCGGCTCGTGCCGAACCCTCTGAATATTGAAAACACAGCTTTCAGCCTGGCCATTTCCGGTCTTTCTTGGCAGGAGGGCCGGCCGCTGCCAGGTCACAACTGCCGAGGGAGGGCAGCTGACAGGGCCTTCTGGGTGGATGGGGGCTCCAGGAGGACAGGAGGTGCTTAGCTTCAGAGCTCCAGTCTGCCAGGCTTTCTGCATCCTTAGTGAGGACACCCTAAACCACTCGGTTAGGTGGCTGAATCGGCATCGCTTCCTCTCATCCACAAAGTAATGACCGTACGAAAGGGAGCAGCTCCAATAGACAAATTGTGAGAGCAGCAGGTATGTGGGATATCCTGCTGTCTGGGCAGAGCAACACCCTATGGTGTTGGGGGATGCACATCCAAGCCTGAACTCCCGAACAGATGTCTGAACTCCCATAAACCGTCTTAGTGCTCTGAGCACAGAAATGTTTGATATTCTGGCTGCATCCCTTTCCTTTCTCTGCTGTTTGGATCCCATGAGGTGGCAGGCAGCCGAAGGGTTGCAACACACGCAGGCTCTCAAAGATTTACACCTTGGTTCCTACCACCTTTGAGGAGATTTGCATGGTGCTCAGTGCTTTGGAGATGTAGAAAGAGTACTGTCCATCCATGAATGTAATTGCAAAGCCCATATCCACAAGGACTCTGACTTCAGTAAGTCTCACAGTCCTAAAAGCCTTAGTGACTCTGAGCGTAAGTCTCTAACGTTCACTGAATGAAATTATTTGTGAGATGGTAGCTGTACCTTGATGTCAGCTGTTTTTCCCACTCTCGCAATCATAATGCATACTCAAATATAAGTGCTGATTGTCTGGCTCATAAAAGTGTTCTCTGTTGAATTCTCATTAGGTAATGCAGCTATTAGGGAAGATAGAGACTTCCAACTCTGATCAAAGCTCAAATTTAAAGACAGTCCAGGGAGATCAACATCACGAATTGCAACTTCTGGATTTCAAGTAGGTGATGGAAGGCTTTTCATTATGATAGTTCACCCTGAATGCTTTTCTGTGATGAAGGGGTTGCCATGAAACAGCAAAACAAACCTGTTAATTAACATTCATTCAAAACACTAAGAGAAGGTTAATGAAGATCTGTGCTATAAAATAATGAAAATACATAATGAAAGTATATTGCCTTGAAAACTAATTGTTAAAATGAAGAGGCGCTAAATGCCACTCGGTAAGAAGAAAGGTAGGAAGCCAATTAACTTTCCACACTTAAAAGAAAGGCACCAAATACAAAGATGCTATTTACCATTATAATTGGGGCTAATTTGCAACTTGCCTAATGTGCAGAACAAGGCATTTTCTTTACACACTCACGCTGTCTTCCTGCATTTTCTTTATGCACTCGTGCGGTCTTCCCATACGGGGGACAGCAGCGCCGGGGGACGAAGAGCGGCCCGGTGCTGCTTACGAAGGGAGGTGGCAGGGACAAGCCATGGATGGAGCCGTGGGCTGAAGTAGCAGTGCAGCTTCCCACTCCCTCGGCTTACAATTTATTTGTTTCTTATTTTATGGAGCACATTTTTGTGGTTCTAGCTGCAGAAGCACTTTCAGGGGGCCATTTTAATCCTGGTGAGTTTTAGAGAGGAGAGCGCTCCAGGGAAGGATGGAGTGAACGAAATCATCTGGCACACATTTAAATGGGGCAAACCATCCCAGCGCTGAAGAGCAGAGTCAGCACAATTAATTTGAAACTGAAGTACAATAATCCTGCAATAACAATATTCCAGAGGCAATAGCGCCATTCCTTAAAATATTGGTTGAACTATTTGAATTAAGATTTATGTTAATTAAGATTTTCTCTCAGTTGTATTAAGAGTTAAAAATATACATGAATATTAAGCAGAAAAAAGTTCTTATCAAGAGAACAGGAAAAGGAATAGGGATGAATGGGGAAAACCAGCTAAAATGGGGAAGGAACTGAGGAACTGAAATGGGAAAAAATGGAAGGAAGGAAGAAAAGGGAGACAGAGAGAAGTGAGTGATGGAGATAGAGACAACATGAAAGGACCAAGAAATAAAACCAAAATAAGAGGAAAAAGAGAAATGCAATAAGGCTAGAAAATAAGGAAACTGGAGAACTGAATTGAAGCAACAGCTGAGTTTCTCAAAAATTGATTAGACGTTATTGAAAATATCACCAAAATTTGGAGGCTTGAAAAGAGGTGGAGTTCAAGACCTTGAGATATACTCACACTGTGCCTTTTAACATAAAATCCAAAAGGTTCACTTGCTAAAAGTCAAGCTTTTATTCCATTTAATATCATATTTAATTAAAATAACATACCCTTTGGGGAATGTATCTTTCTGTCTCTTTTGGTATTGCTCCTTTAAAAGCATACCAGATTGATGTATTCTTTTCAAAGAGATGAAATAAAATTTCAGCTTGTTTTGCTGGAACAGGCTGGTGCTTCCCCTTGGAAAAAGTGGGCACGCGTAAGTCACCTTTGAAGCCCAGCCTTACCTTTGAAGCCCAGCTTTACCTCTCCATTTGACAAGCGGCTGCCTGGGACACGGCAGTTTCTGATTGCAGTCTGGCAGCTGTGTTGCAGTCCAAATTGATATTGTTACTGAAAACCTGATGAATTAAACATGTAACAAAACTGCTATCCAAATTTCAAGGGGAGCCATGCCTCGTTAGGAAATTTGGCCCATCACAGTGAGGGGAGGGAGTGCTTATCTCTCGGATCAGCTGGGTTAGGAGTATCCACATTCAGCAGTACCGAGTTCATTCAGCTGTCAATAGCTCGGTTTACACATGTGACAGGGTATCGTTGCAATCCTGGAGGACATTCTTATTAAATATCCACAACCATCCCCTTATTAATACTTCAGAAGTTTGGTGCATCAAGGACTGAGGCAAATCCTCTGCCCTTGGAGCCTGGCTCTCCCTCGACACGTTTGCGTAAGCTCCACGCAACAGGCATTGGAGCAGAAGAAAGTTTCAAATAGAGTAAAACACGGTACTGCCTAACCATCTCTGATGCTCACGAGGCCCTGCCACGTACATCCCTCCGGAGACGGGCCCAAGCTGCCCTCATCCTCCCCGGGCAGGACCGCAGGTCCCGTTCGCATGCCGCCACGGGCACCGAGCCTGAGCTGCGTCACACGGGCCGTACCACTGCCTCCGTTAAATCCGTAGTTGCTAGCACGAGGCTCTGCAATCCCTTTCAACATTTGTTAAATGATTTTATAAAACGTTAATTTTTTCTTTAGTTTCTCCGCTAGCCAGGGTGGGCTTTTAACTAAGGCAGACTTTGTTTATGATCGCTGAATGTTTTCCAACTCGCCTAAAACCAATTCTCAAATAATTCATTTTTTGCTTTAGATATTTCCTTCTTTCCTTTTTTAAAAAAAAAAACTTTGAAGAAATTGGGCCCAAGTCAAACACCAAGTGCATTTTTTTTTTTAACCAACCACACAAAACTTGATTTTAAACCTTTGAACGGAGGTGCCCATCAGTCCTTTGCTGCTTGATTAATTTATCTTTATCCATTAAAATGAGATTCCTCAAATTCGTTCAATGACAATTGTAACACGAACAGCAGCGGGAGACCTGGGTCCCAGGCCTCGCGGATGAGTGTCCTGCGACTGACCCTGTGAACGATGTGTCTGCAGAGGCACCGGTCCGCTTGCTGGATCTGGCAGTCGAGCAGGACCGCAACGCTCGCAGTCGCCAACTCATTTGCTGAGCCGTCAGCACTAACATCCTGCTCTCCTGAGCAGTCAACCACCTTAAAGCAAGTAGTGACAGTTTTGATGGAGTGGCACCTCCGTCGCCTACCTGCCTTTGCCAAACAGGGCACGTGTCTGTGTTATTCCAGCCAGGCTTGCTCAGTCACCTTTGGGAAAGCTCATTATACCTCCTTCCCACTCAAAATTACTCAGGTTGAGTGTTGCTCTGTATCATCAACATAATATCAAAACACACCACTTTCTTTCCCTCAGGAAGGGAGGGAGAGAGAGCTCTGCTCCCTGCCAACCCATTTGGTCTTGGTGCAGCAGCAGGGATGCAGGAAAACGCCTGGTAACTCACAGCTGTTGAACAGAGCATACATCGCCCTGTGGAGAGCGAGGCGTGTGCCACGAGGTTGGGAGGATTCATGCCCACTACAAAAGACAAACCCAATACTTCCCAAGCTTTCCTTCCTGGAAAAAAAAATAAAAAAAAATTAAAAAAAAATCACATTTTAGAACTACTTCTAAAATGAGTAATAAACTGACCTAAGAGACTGCTTTTATGTAAGAGCTTTTTGATAAGACACTGGGTATAGCAAACAAAGCACAATAACATTTAACATAGAGAAATTATGTTATCATTAATTTTGTGTTTCCAACACTTACAGTTACAGCTGATAACTGTCATTGTCATCAGACTGATACAAAGCTCTACCAGTCACGCTGAATAAAAAAATACTTTCACTAAACACCCTTTGGAAAAGTGATATTAAATATTAGAAGTAATTTAAGCATAAAGTCTCGTTAAAAAATCCTGGTCTTTACCTGGTGGTTTGTAGCCTGACTGAGGCCCAAGCAGTTAAACCTGTAAATCAGCCCAAATAAAAATCAACTGCTTGTTGTTGGTATGTAAGTATGTGTTAGAAATTAGTACAATTACATTAAAATATACCCTGAAATGCCTACAGTCAGGTCACATGCATAAGCGTGAGCGTTTAAATCTGTGACTAAGACTTGGACCTAAATTCACATCTTGTCATGGCTCACGTTGTAAATCATATGTTGCAGCAGAAGAAAAACAAAACCTAAAACATACGCCACTCCGCGGCGTGACAATCTGCAGACCTGATGTGCGCAGCACTTGCTGGCCTCTCTCCCGCCGGGGGCTCCCTGCCCGGGCACCTGCCCCTGTGCGCTGCCCCTGGTTTGAAGATTCCCCCTCAACCACTGCCCCAAAGGTGGCTGTCCACTCTTTTTACTTACGGACTTGTACTTACAAACTTCTATCCTTCTGAACTTCATTTTCAGACCAAAAGTGATTTTGCTGCTCTTCTGGATGTCCTGCAACAGAGTTAATGTTCAATGGCATACTGTACAGTTTCTTCATCCATTTTGGATAAAGTTAATTCAAATGGGAAAGTTAACATTTTTTTCAGCCCTAAGACATTTTCCTAAAGTAGACCATGCTACAGAAGACTCATCTTGGCATGTAGGTACAGCTTCTAAAGGATCAGTAAAAGAACTGAGCGTAGGGCTTGTTAGATTGTTTAAATTACTTCAAATCACTTCAACAAGCTACTCCAGTGACTCAAACTCCCCCCTAGTACTGACTAAACCTCAGTCCTGTTACTAAAAAAAATAATAATAATTTTAGGTTGACAAGTATTCTGAATGACTTCAAAGATCAAATACAGAACCAGCGGAAGTGGACGGAGGTGCAGCTGACAAGGTCCGAGCAAGATCAAGCCTACCACAGGAATCAGCTGCTTCATTCGATGAAGGAGAGACTGGTAAGACTTCTTTTTAGAGCTGACCACAAACGCTGGCGGACTTCTAGCCCTGCCAGGACCGGTGACAGCAAGCAGCTCCACCATAATGCTGATCTGGCAAGAGATCTTGTGCTAAATCACACACACAGAAACCAGATCTACGACAGTAACACAGTCACCCCAGAGTCTCAGGACATGGCCAGCAAAATGATGAAGTGTGGAAATCACGTAGTCACGGACTGATTTATTTTGGAAGGGACCTCTGGCAGCGGCGGTTCACTTCCAGGGCCAGCAGCAAAGGTGAAGCCCAGGGCCGCGTCCAGTTGATTTTTAGATATCTCCAAGGATGGAGATTGCACAGCTCTCTGGACAACCTGGGAAACAAAATCTTATTGTGTCACCATTTCACATCGCGGGAGGTGCATACCCCTGACTTAGCTGATACTGGCTCTTTCCTGTCCCAGAAAGTCAGCGTCACCAGCCAACACCACTAAAATTTCAGCCATTGACAAGCTTAGGAGAGAAAGGGATCTTCTATGTAAACTCTGCCTATGTTTAAATATAGGAATTTCATTATTATACTGCAGTTCATATTTTGAAATTCAGCAGAGTTTAGATTCCATAGCAGAAGCTAGCATTTGGCACAGGACGAATATGTTTTAATTAATTCCTTCACAGTGTTAAAAGCTTTTTCTCATTTGCTGCATGTAGCTTACTCAGCTTCAGAGTTCAAAACCTATGAAAATACTATCACCACATCTTACCACAAGGCTGAAGACTGCTGGTCAAAGATCAAATTCAAAAGCAATTAAAAAACAAAATTATTACAAAATGCCTTTGAATTTTTATCTTAAAGATTAAAGATGTCTAAAGATCTCCAGTAGTCAATACAACCAGTGCTAATGCACAGCAGGGAAGACATTGAAAACATTTCTGACCTGACAGCCAATATCTCAAAGCTTCCTCTGCTAATATACTTTTTGTGCTGATTTGCAGAAAACACACCAATGTACCTGGTTATTCTCTCCTAAGGGACACTGCTGTGCCAAGCAATACAGAGTGCCTAGGAGTTAAATAGATTCAATAATAAAGAGCATATTTATGCTTCTGTGTGCGTGTACACGTACCCACACGGTCATGCACAGCGTCATTTCATGAAGACACAGCTCAGGGCCTGGGAGTTAAAGGACGTGAATGCCGGAGATGGACGTAGCTGGAGAGGAGCTCCTACAGCCACCAGGAGGGCATCTGGCCCTGCTCGGAGCAGGGCCCTGTTGGTGTAGCCTGCTGTTACGTTTTTGGAAACGGTCCTGATGTATTAGCTTCTCACTGCACCGAGATGACAGTAACTCAGCGTATCACGGGAGGTGCAGGAACAGGGACGCTGGTTGACCTGGACGTGCAGGTGGTGGAGCTGGAGGTTATTCTGGGCACTGCCTCGCGCTCAGCCACCCATACTGCCTTTTGGTATTTGTAAACCCAGAGCGCGTTTTCACCTCCATCCTAAACCCTATTTCGGTTCAAACAACTCTGCCCATTTGTACACGCGTTCCTTCAGCAGTGGAGCCTGCTGCTGCCCTGGACTTGCCAGGAGGGGGGACCGACTGCCTCCAGCAGCTACGTGGATCTGGAAAGAGGGAGGGGACTGCTGGCCACCGGTTTAGTTACGCAGCTGTTATAAGGCTCAGTCTCCCTATTCACACTGGTGACAAATTGGGATTTGCTCCTTAATGTTTCTCCCCTTAGGTGGCTTAGGAGCTTGTGTTTGAGACGAGCACATGGCAGCAACCTGAAATGGGTCCTCTGAATTCACAGTATTTTGTTGCAAAGTGAAATAGAGAATCACTGAATTCAAAAAAAGACAGAAAAAAGAAAAACAAGAAACATGCCTTGTGCTAGCCCATCTCTTTTGCAGGGTATCTGGTCATTTGAGAAAGGGAGGACAGACTATCCTCTGGGGGTACCAGACCTCACTTGCGTTTATTCAGTGCTGTTACTTATGGGAATTAGGAAGCAAGACTAATTGAATTCATGGTTGCCAGAAGGCAGTTTAATGGTGGCTGTATAAAATGCTTTACTATACATGTGCTGATATGTTATCTATTTAAAGGAAACAGCAGAAAAAAGACTAGAAGACAAGCTTCTACTTCTGTCACTGAAGCTAGAAAGAACAGATAAACCACACAAGTATGAAAAGCAGTTGAATCAGATGAAGAATGATGAAAAAACCCTGCATGCAAGAATCACTACATTTGAAAGACAGATCTGGAATGAGTTGGAGGAAATCCAAAATGAATATAGAGCAGGTGAGGATGGTCTTTCATTTGACTTCTTAAATAAATTTGTACAGGACTAACTTACTGCTGCAGAAAATACTTTCCAGAAAAGTAATAAAAATAGTAAGATGACTATTTCTCACTCCTAAACCCCACTTACATGGGTGTTAATTTTAAATGGCTTGGTTAGCCTGCCGGTCAGTGCAAAAAGCCATCATGATTTTCCCACACAGGTTGCTTTCCCTTTCTAAATGTCTCAAGGTAAGATCATTTAAAAGGCAATATCAGAACCTGCTTTCCAAGTTTTTGAGAGCAGCTATTTCTTTTACCAACAAGGTCACTCACCTTCATCGGGAGGGGAAGGCTTTGCCTTGCCACAGGTACTGCTGCTGAGATCCCGTCTGATTGGTTTTATATCATTTTCGTTTTCTCCCCACTCTCAACCAACAGTATCTGAAGACAGAGGCATCTGGATAAGTAATGGCTACCCTACATAGTGCAGAGATAATGCAAGTGAAAAAGGGAAACATTTAGATAATGCTGCTGAATACCCAGCAGCTGCTTCTTATGGGAACAGGCGTCTTGAATGCAATGCACACAGCACAAACTGCTTTACCAGCTCCGAGCTCATTCTGGCTCCTCAACTTTCAGCAACAATTAGAGAGGCTTTCACCTGGCACAAAGCACATTGCTTTCACAAGGAAGATTTGCCCTCTCTAATCTGTCCTGTGTCACTCAAACTTAATCTATTGTAGTACCTTCTACTTGCATCTGATATTGCAAACAAAATGGACACGTCAGCTCATCCAAGTATCACAGTCAGCCATCTCTCAAAGGGAATAGATGGCTAAAAATCATTGAACGAGTGCTTCGCATTTTACTTATTCTCACTTGAAATGCAAGAGTCTGATTCCCATCTCCAAGGCTGTCTGTGATCTAGGACCCCAGCTCTTCATCTCAGTTCCAGCTCCATCACTATCTGCAACCCCCCAGCCAGCCCTCTTCCAGGGCTGTAACAAACCACACTCTACATCAGCTAGGGTCTCTGCAGAACACGACAAGGGAAGACCTGGCTATCTCAGAGATCATCTGAGTAAATACGAGACAGCATCTCAAAGAATGATTTCGCTTAAAAAAAAAAAAAAAAAAAATCAGAAGAAAAGATTCTGGTGCTGAAAGGAGAGAGTTCTTAACTTCAAATTCCTGCCCACAGAAATTAATGACCGAAGAGATCTGTTCACACCAAACTTTGGTCATGCTTGCCTTCAAACTCACATGCACTGACTGCTCTCTCCCATGGCAATCCTCTAGTATGGGCTGACCCAAAAAGGGGGGACACAAGGCAGCTGAAAAGGTGCAGAACAGCAGGAAGGCCAAAGAGGCAGGCTATAGCCCATCGGAGCAGCTGTTTGCGTTAGCAGACTGGCACCTGGGAAATCGGAGACCTGCCTGGAATTTATAAAATTCTGAACACTACACAGCAATTTGGTTGAGCGCTACCTAGACCATAGCAGCAACAAAGTTAATCCATACTAAACAGCCGTTCCAAAAGGAAAAAACATGTCATCAGCTGTCATGTTACCACGTAAGCACTCCCCCCCCTTCCCCCCTCAAAAGGAGAACTAGTTGTAATCTGCTAGTAGCCTGTTTGCTTGCTAATAAGTTAACATCTATGTGACAAACTGGACAAATGCCAAGTGATTACTTTGTAATTTGAAAGTTGTTGCAGTCTCCAAACAGTTAGTTAACAGCTGCTTGCAATTCAACTTTTCCTAGTTATCATCAACAGTATTTGATTTTACCGCAGTTCAACAAAGGGATGTCTGATGGCCTGTAGCTCTATTTTAGCAAAAAGTGTGCCTGTCAGCTCCCGTCTCTTTCTTGTTATATTCCTGCAAACATACACAGGTGCACACTGAGCAGGGACAGCTGAGCTCCCGTTCTCCCAGCAGCATACAAAATCAGTTCTCCCAGTAGCGTAAAAAAAAATACTAAAAAACAGCGTCTACCTCGGATGAAATGTAATACTTATTTACACTTGCTAGCACTCTTGGAGATCCTTGGACAAACCTTGCTACCTGGTAGGCAGACTGCATATCAACTGCGCTAATATCCGACTTCCTTAAACTGGCCATTCTCGTGGTTTTATCACCGCTATTCAGTCCCCGGTATATCTGATTGCAGATGCTGAGTCTTTCTCAGCAAGCCACCAGTAAGCGCGTGGTTGGCACCCCAGGGCTGCAAGAGGAGCGCGGGGTAACACTCCCCCCTTCCACTGTCCCCGGGGCCCTGCAGACACATCACCCACAGCACAGACCTGTAGCTACAAGGGTAGCACTACCAAGCGCATCGATGGGAACAGAGCATGGCTTTGATTCCAAATAAGGACTGTGGACTTATAAATAAATAAATAAAATAATAATTAAAAAAACCAATGCTTACTAGAAAAAAAGAAACACCTTAAAAGCCATCACTACCCTTGGCACTAAGCAAGACATGGTACATTCTTTACTCGACACAACAAATCTCATATCAACTGCAGTTTGCGGCTATGTGTAATCATGCTTGCTATTGTCCAGTACACTGAAAGATAAGTTTCCTATAGCATGTAGCTTACAATATAAGCTGCTATTGCATATCCATGGCATTCAATAAGGTAATGAAATAACTGGATGGGATTTAATGTGCTCGGAATTAAATGGTGGTCAGAAACCTTCACAAGGAAAAAGTAGAATCTCTTAATGTACTGCAAGCAACCACTATTTAATTAACTCTTCCTATTCTTATACCAGGATTTCAATCCATTCGTGAGTCTCTGGAGTTGCTCAAACAAATACAGAACACAAAGCTGAAACTTGAAAAAAAGAAAATTCAGAAAGACATGACAAAGATATGACGCAACTGAACTCCCAGAAGTCCGAACTGCAAGAGCAAGACTTCCAGCATTTGCAGGTGCCCTATCCACTGAGAAGCGACAATGGTTTAAAGATTGAAAGAAAGAAAAAGGTTTTAGAAACACTTGCTCGTTTTTCCCATCCCCGTAGGATGTTATTGCTATGTATCATGTTGTGCAGCCACAAGTGCAATGGTTCTGCAACACCAAAGATCTTTTTCATGCTGATTTTACAACAAAAAAGTATTCCAGTGTAGGAAAAAAAAAAAAGCTTAAGGATTGACTTAAAATTTGACAAGCAAATTTCATACGAAGTTATTCATGTTATTTTAAGGATGTTTAGAAATCAATCATTGAGTTCTAAAGCACTGTTAGCCCACTCTTACCCTAAACTGCACTGGTTTTAGGTTGGTACCAAGATTGAAATCAGGCCTAGTAAACTCCTACAGCTCCACACAGTAGGTACGTAGTAACAGCATTATGAAAACTGATAACAGAATATGTACTGATGCATGATTTTGATTGATTATAAAAAAAAGTTACTGGATCATCAAAAGTAGCTAATAAAACAAGGGTACAGGTGACAAAATGCAAGTTCCTTATCAAAAGATGCATTATTAAAAAGGTCTGTTTCTCATCTTTTCTGCTTCACTGAAATAAGTTTGCACTGGGTAGCACTTAACACTCAAAACCACATCTGACTGTGTAGTTTTTGATTTGTTTAAAAAGAGAGAGAAAGAGAGAGAGAGAGAGAGAGAGAGAGAGAGAGAGAGACATCAACCCACAAGAAGGAAAACGGTCTGGTAATAAAAAAAAACAAACCTCCTGGGTCTAGGTAAAATGTACATACCAGTATTTTCTCCCAATGGATCTTGAGTTTCTCAGCAAAGAGGTAAAATAAGATCATCCATATAATAAAAATGTGAATTGCTGCAGTTGAACACTTATTTTCAGGAAGCTTAATACCACCCATCTCCAGAAAAAGGAAATTTAAGAGGACTCATAATCCTCCTATTACAACTTTTTGTGCTTCTCATTCTACAAAAAGACTAATTTCTCAAAACCACAGCTTCCCAGTGACTTCTCCGAGAATCCAGACCTGCGCAGCGTGACTACTGAAACTGGACTGCCGCTGTCAGCGGGGAGCTCCCCTTCAGCAATCAATCGCATTCTTCCTGCAGGGAGGAACTTTGGTATGCTAAATGCAACAGTTCTCTAGAGCTTTGTATCCATGAACTGAAAAAAATTAAAGTTGCTCCTCACATAAAAGTATCTGAGAAACAGAAGTATACATCCATGTTTTTGTTAAACTGTTAGGCAAGACTACCTAAATTAATATAACTAACTGTAGGTAGGTAAAAATGATGGTAAAATGAGAGGCTCAGGAGCTGACTAGAAATCCAGTAAGAGAAACATAGAAGACATACTTAATTCAAAGAGATTAACATACATAGCCTATTTCAATTAAAAAATTCTCAGGAACAATCCATTGTGTCATGTTTATATCAGAGGAAATGTAAGAAGCATCATCTTATCTGAAGTCAGCAGAAGCTGTGTCTTGGAACCTAATAAAACAAATTATAACTGGGGAATGGTTCCCCCCCGCTCCTTAGTAGTAGCCAAGCATATGTTTTTCCACTTAGTGAAATCCATAAACCAACTCTCAGTTCTCCATCTCAGTGATGCTTAGAATTCAAAGTACTATACAAAAAACACATAAAGGTGAACTCTACATTAGTATGAAATATAAGGCTGTCTCATCCTGTTCTGCACAAGTTCACAAGTTTTTTCAGTAGTACAGCAGGCATTCTGCAAATGTTGATTTTGTAGAGGCTGTACATTATTCAAAATAGAGGAGAGCAAGGTTTTTACCTCACAATTTCTTCAATTTCACAAAAGCGTCAATTGAAACTCTCATTCCCTGTACACTTTTCACTGAGTAGGTGGCAGAGGCATATAATGCAAACTTGGGCTGTATATATAATTATCTTATTCAAGGAGTTCACCACTGATCATATTAAAAACAAAGTAATTTCATGGTCTTCTGAAGAGAGAAAACACTGTACTTTTTTTTTTTAAATATACAGGATATTCGCAGTTGACAGTTACTTAGCTGGCTTCTCTAACCTCATTATTTGCTTGTTCCCCAGGCATTAGAAAATGTTTAAGGTTTAGTACTGAACAGAGTACAGTCTAAGAGTCAGGTAAAAGCATTTCTGTAATGCATTAACGAGGGCAGGCAGCAACGTACTATGCAGCCATCAGGCTAGGGCTGCTGGCTCTCCCACCACCAGAGTAGGTATCACATAAATATCAAAAGCATATACAGTGATAAAAACTAAACGCTGGAAGAATTTTCAAGGCTGTAATTGCAGCAAGCTAAAAAAAAGTTATAGCTAATCTTGGGAGTCACGAGTCTGGCTTTTGCTACATTCCTTTTTTAATATTTGGAGTCACTAATAGTTCAAGACTGTGCGACAACAGGCTGTGAAGGGAATCACAACTGGTCTAGATTTAACAAAAAGAAAATCTTTTTAAGGAAAAATATTTTGCACTGAGATGGGCGGGAGAATGAAAGTGTGGGAGACAAGGAGGGATTCTTACCATTCAGAGAGCTCACCTCCACAGACCAGAAAACCCAGCCTCCTGAGCTTAATTTTCCTGTTTAAAATAGCAGTGGCAAGCTTGATGTTCTTGCCTGCCTTCCATGGATCACTGTGCGTGACTGCTAGCCGAGGATGCGCTAGAGGAGGAGCCCCTAGATCATCCCACTTGCCAGCTCAGCAGCTTGCTTTCTTTAAGCCCAATTTAACTGGTCCTGAAAGCAGATATATGCTGAATTCAGCAGTGCACTGCATGTATTGGAAGTGTCCTTTCTCCTCTGCAACAAGAGGTACACTGCAAATGTCTCAAAGCCATAAGATTTTGGTAGACAGATGGTGGCTTTAGGAAATTTTAAACCAGGAAAGGACAACTATCTTGACTCTGTTGTCAACCGCTTGAAAACCACTAACAGTAGCACTAGCAGATTAGAATCATTGCTTTATTCTTTTATTTTCATGTACATAAAGGGCAAAATAACGTAATGTATTAAGAACCACTGTCATGATTCATCCAATTAAGCAGTCAGCAGCAGAATTACCAAGACATAAATACAGCCTGTCATACACATTTATATATATGACCCTGTCCCTGATGATTACAGGCTTTTTCTTGATGGGAATGTTTACTGAAGCCTGTATAGGCAAGAGGATCCAATACACTGTTGTGATTAAGGTTAGCTAACAAAACAAAAAAACTAAGAAATCCCACCCTATAAGGTGACATCACACATGAAGTTCCAAGTGGATTTGGGTCTCAACTGCAAAACAAAATACATGAAAGAAATATGGCATTTTAAGTTTCTGCATGTTTTACAATATCTGGGAGAGAAAAACAATGCTGCTGTTTGGCTATCGAGGCTCTGTTCCAAGCAAAAAAAAAAAAAAAAAAAAGTAGAAGCTTCTTCAACTTTGCATCACTGCCAACGCAGCTAATATTATCCTTCTCTGCGTGCAACCAAGGTGGAAATAAAGACAAGGACTCCCCATTGCAATAGCACTTTCAATTGCAATTGCAATTTCAATGAGGAAGAAAAAAATTCGGGGTTTTCCTTTAAAACCAAGCATTGTTTTATGGTAGTGCCCATGTCGGTGAGTAAAGAGCACAACCTGCTTTTGTAATAAAAATAATAATAATAATAATAATAAAAAAAAGCACATCTGATGCAACAGAGACAGAAACACAAATAAAAAATGCCCAACCACATATGCTCCTGGAGGATGGCCTGATTAAACTGTGTAAATGGAAGATTTTTTATTTGAAACAGTCCACGCTAGGCACTTGATGACAATTTCTTGTTTAGTTCCAGAGCTCTAACATCTCCATTAGCTTTTGCATTTTCTACAAGTACCTGTGGAGAAAACAAACAACAGAAAACTGAGAACTTCATGGTTTTACTGTTAATATATCACCAGCTGTCTCAAAAGCATTTTAGTTTCTGCCATGCAGTTTCCCTAAAAACCCAAGTAACCTGTAAGTCCAGACAAGAAAGATATTCAACATTACACGTAGCTTGCTCAGACATTAAGCTCTAAAATTATAGTCACTTGCAATGTGCTAAAACAGCATCATTTGCTGCTTATGGCTGAGAAAAAGTCTGACAAGTAAGTTCCCTGCTGCCAAAGAAGCAAGTGGAGCTAAAGGAGACCTATCCCCCTGTAAATGCACGCTGGCCTCCTGCAGTAAGTATGTTCACTCCATTTTGGCAGACAAATTTGTATATTCTGTGCACTTACTTGAACAAAACTGCCAAGATTTTCTTTCTCCTCCCCCATCTAATTTAGATGTAGTCTTTCTCAATTTACTTTCCGTAACTTGCATTTGCAGCCTTTCTACTAGTTAAAATAGCTGCCATGTCAGTCTAATGTTCACAGACGTACCAGAGGCTTATGGCACTTCTCTTGTAATTGCAGTAATGTTATATATATTAAAAACAAAACAAAAAAGGAAATCTTTACTCTGGCCATTATTTTTATTGTACCCACTGGTAGAGAGTACAGATGGCTGCCCAAAAGCAAGCATAATGAGATCATATCAGGATCATCTGAACTCATTATTTCTAGCTCTTTTACAGACCTCTGTGATTGCATGTGGATTTTTGTCAATGCTGAGCCTACTTGATATGTTTTACCTCCAAACATACCTCACTACTGATTCAGAACTTCACTAAAATACAGCTGTTAATTTGGGCAAAAGAGCTCATTGTACCAGTAGCAGCAGTCAAGAAATAATTAATAGAGGGTATTAAAGTTGGAGTAACAAAATTCCAGTTACAAGACAAAAATGAACCACCTTAGTTTGCAGCATGTGAAAGAGCTGCATGGATTTTTGAGTTTGACCAAATACATTTGTCAAGCACTATGACCAGGAAATAATGCACTACTACACGTACAGTAAATACATAAAGGACAGAAGCATTGCAAGCTACTGTTCAGATCTTTCAGGTCAAGGACACCACACCATTTCCAGCCAATCTAGAGGGAATTAACATTTTCTTATTGCATTAACATGTTCTGGCAAAATTCTGATAAACTGGTCCTCATGTCTACTGAAAAGACACTTGTAAAACCTTTTCCAATTGGAGTTAGAGAAAGATTTTACTGTTGCTTTTCATTAGTATTGCATGGAGGAAGGGAAAACTTTCAAACAAACTGGATGCAATTTTGAAAACTGAGGTGAATTTTGCTAGTGTGGAATCCTTAGACCTGCAACCTGTAGAGCAAGAGAGTTACAATCTCCCAGGTCTCCCTCCACCCCAATTTCAAGTTAGAAGCACAGTATTTGATGGAAGTTGATTGAATTTCCGTATTAAATCGACTGCCTTACATCTATTAATTCATAATCATCTTTGGCATACAGATGTTGCAGAAGGTACCAGCGTGCAACAGATACTATGGTTTCTGGATTCCCAGGCTGATATACCAGTCTTTCCAACATTCGACGAGTCTCCCTAGAAGCATGAAAACACAATTCAAATAAACTACAAAATTTGGATGACTAGCTTGCATATAACTTTTAAGACCTTAGCGATTAAACCAGAATGCCTCTTTAGATCTTTTGAGCACACTAGTATCCCATATAAGCAACAATAATCAAAAGTAACATAAAGGAATGTCCTTGTTTCCATACTACCCAAGGAAGCGGGAGAGGTGAGATGCATATTCCTTTGTTTCCTATGTGACTGCTGCTTTCCACCTAGAATGCTAAGGAATACTGCCCCCATTATGTTTAACATCAGACATGTAAGTTAGTGCTTTAGCTAGTAGGTGACCCAGAATTAGACTGAAATAGCAGATTTTTACTGCTATGATAACATGATAAACCTCATGCTGTCTGTGAACTCAGCCCAACATCTGATTTCCACAGGTGATCTGCTTAACAATATAGCAGATATTCTGCTGTTTAAGAGCTATAAAATAAATCCTTTAGAAGACAGATGAGGCCATAAGACAGAGCTACTAGAACAAGAGTCTTACTAATCCCCAAATAATTAAATATTACACATAAACATATTTAATCCAGCACTCACAAAACGTACTGCAGTTTCTGTAACACACAACAGAGGCAAGATGTGAAATGGCAGAAGAGAGGAGAAATTTAAGTAGAGTACTATGGGAGACTAAAATCCTATTTAGCTGATACTGCCTTGCTGCTAACTTGTACCAGATCAAGACATATTCAAATTCACCACCATGTCGATAGAAAGCTGGTAAAAACTGGCAGTTAAGTTTAAAGATATGGTATTCACCCACTGGTGCTCCATCAGCTTTGGCTGTTGTTTCAAGAATTCTGTCCTTTGTAACTACTGTGATTTTCCATTGCATTATGATTTAGTGGGCTGTTGAGAGATTACATCTATTTTTGTTTTATTATTTTTAGTTAAGACAAAGTTGTTCCAGTATTTTGAAACATATCACAAGATCTATTTGGTCTTGCTAGAAGTCTATTGTTCAAGGAATTGAATATCTTCAATTGTAATAAAACTGATTTTAACTGGTTAAGTGAGTTTTCAGTCTTTTTTTTTTTTTTTTTTTTTTAAATGACAATGGCCACATAATCACATTAGGATGCCTGTAACTTTTCTACAAGTCCACAGAAAAAGTAAGCAAACTCAGACTCTGGAGAAGTTAGTTTCTTAGAAATATCTAACAAAAACATATATAAGTTATTGAACAAATACAGAACATATGTAATATTCCAGTTTTCCATGGTTAGTTAGGCAAAAATTTCACAGAATGCAAACTAGACTTAAAACCAAACTTAAAGTAGGAAGCTCCAAATCCTCTTCAAAATAAGGTACCTCAAAAAGACTCAATGAGCACGTCTGGTAGAATAACCTTCAGCTATTCAGGATTAGATGTGAAACCCAATGAAGTCCAATTCGAAATCAAATTGGATCCCAGCGCTGATATCTGTTTCCACGATGCTATTTAACAGGGTCTTAGAAAAGTGTGCACTTGTTGACTGTAATTTATTTGGATTACATGCCTTTTTTTATTGGGGGCGGGGGGGAAAGCTGTCTTTTCTCCTGGTATCTTGGTTATCTAAAAGCTTTTGGAGAAGAGGAGGGAAATTCTGCTGATTCCTTATTCCCCACACCACCACCCCCCACCCCCTTTCCCTTTTAACTGCCATGCTACTTCAATAATTCTTATTTTCAGTTTTCCTTTAGTTCTTGAGTTAGATCCAGGCATACTGACCACACTTACTTTTAGACAATGTGTTGCTTTCAAACATAATAGATCATTCATACCTTGCTCCCATTTTGCGATTATACTGCAGCAGAGCTTGCAGGAGTGCTGCCAGGGGGCAGGAAGAAAGTTTCAAGGCTTCAGTCGTTGCCTCCTGAACCAAGGATGGCCAGTGCTCATTTGAGACATTAGCCTATGATTAAAACACACGCAAAGATCAGAGGGCTTTACTGTAGCATAAATCAGTATTTGTTTGCAGCTGCCTAGAGAGTAGGTTTAATTCAAGCTGTTCTGAGTTACAAATCTGCTGTCGGGTTAGTAAGAGATTTGGCAGGTTAGTAAGAGATTTCTTAAACAAACGAAATCAGAAAAACACACACAAACTACGTTGATTGGAAGGGCCTGGAAAAATTATGTTAAATATCCTCAGAGCTGCCTTGCAAGCATTCCACTTGCTCATTTATGCAAGGAAGCTTTTTATTTTTTCTATACATGTCTCGACAGTGCTTGTTTTAATCACAAATCCTGGTCTGCTCTTCACTTTGTAAGTCTTCATCCCATATACAAGACTATTCTAGAAAGTACAGCTTATGCACAGAAGTGGCTGAGGAAGGTAATGTCTTATGAGAAGTAAAAACCAGTTCGATGATGGTAATTTAATTACTTAATGGAACAACTATTCAGCAAATTACTACATCTTCTGGCTTAAGGAAAACTTATTATCCTCTATATCTATCAGAATAGCATTTAGTTTTCTGTGCTTGAAGAGGTGCCCATGTTTTTAAGTGGACAGATAAGGGACACAAGCATTTTTGAAACAGAGCTTTCTCAGACCTGAGCAAGGTTTTGATCAGGCTTTTGCACATTTCATTAAACCAGTACAGATCAAAGCAAACCAATGGAAACCCACTTTCAACTGTTCTGCTCATGCAAAAAGTACTGAAGAGAGATAGTTAATTTAATAGAATATTTCATGTTAATTATGTTTTCTTATGGTTGTAAATGAAGTTTCATACATTCCCAAGCAGTTCAGGCCAACATCTGAAGAGGCAGTATTAGTTCAGTGAAGAGAGTATACAGAAGTACCTTGCAACCTGCAGAAACTTTTGCAATAACAGATTTAGAAGCTATTGAAAATGAGGAGCAAACCACTAGGAAAAGGACAGAAGAATTATGGGAGGAAAAAACCTGTCACTACTTGACAAATTCTGCCTTTTGAAGCACATGGCTCTCCCACTTGTGAGAAGGGAACTTGTCTATGCTCAGAAGGGTTCTCTTCTCCCCAGAAACAACAGTTCTGCAGCTTTATCCTCACTAAAACCGACTGCCTTTTCTTATATAAGCACTCCGGATATATGGGGTTCCTTTGCCTGATTTTGATTACAGCTGTTAGCTCAATTGACAATTAAAGTATACGAAAAAGTGTTAGCCAAGATCACAGCAATATCTGCCTTTTCAACTAGGCTTTAAAAAGCCTGCTAGTGCACTTCAAGTTTCTAGAGACAGACGGTGCTTAAAAAAAAAAAAAGACACTCTCTATGAATTTAGTTACATTCACCTGATTCTACAGTGCAAAGAGTACTGCAGTTTTCCTTATACCACAAGGTTTATGTTCTCTTTACACTTCAAGGCAGGGCACCTTATCTAAAGATGGCCATATAACAAAGTTACTTGAAACCTGAATGAAGGGTCCAAGCACCACTGCAGTAAGAGTTTATTAAAACTAGCTGCCTGAACTAAAAGACGGAGACTTGAGGGGTGGGTCAATCTGGATGATCGAACTGAACCTGTTATTAGAGAAATAAGCCATATTGAAAGAATCAGCCTTTTTAGGTACACAGTGGTTCTAGCTGATTATTTCACAAAACCTTTTCTATAAAGGAAGATTCTAAAAACAGCCCACTGTCCCTTAAAGTCTTATTTTATTCTCAAGTTGTCATTCATAAAATGCAAAGTCATTTAAACAAGGGTTTCATCTGGAGATTACAGAAGCCCTACATTACACGAACTCATGTTAAACCATATAGTTACATAATTTTGATTACCCTACCATGCAGATTTCCAGTGCAAGCATAGCTAGCCTGAGCAGACTGGATAACTTCCCATTCCAGCTGCCCTGCTGTGATGCCAACTGCAGACTCTTTCTGTAACACATCTCTGCTGCAACCATCATTCTTTGAGACTGATATACTTTTGCCAGCCACTGAAAATAAACAGCCAACACAATCAGTTAGGGAGCCACCAAAACATGCATATCATCAGGTAATACCATTTAGTTCAATTTATAAGAGTGCCAAAACAAACTGTTAGCTAAAACACAGCCACCGCCCTCCAATCCCTGTCCTGTATTCCAACAACATACTGAATACTGCCCTGCAGGAAAATGTAGTTTCCTGATTGCAAAGCTGGCAGTGCACCTCACTGCAGTAACATTTCATAGTCCTCTCAACCATTCACGGTCAACTATTTGATAGCTATTTTCATCTGGAGATTGGTCACAGATGAACAAATAACGTGGCTGGCTTTGTCAAAGTCACTCTTCAGACTAAGAGAGTACCGTGGGGTGCCTCGTTTGTCCCCAAAACTTCTGTAGAGATGAAAGGTTAGAGTTTCTCCCCTTGAACAAAGGTTCTTCCAGCCTACCTGAGCAATGTCAGGAACTTGCAGACATTAGAACTGGCTGTCTGAGCTCAGATAACCAGTGTACATCTTGGGCTACACAGCTTTTGACCCAGCAGACTCATGCTGGAGGAGCTACGTGGGGCAATGGAAGCAGGCACATAGATCTGCAGTTCCATGCTTCTGCCAGCATAAGCTGTCCTGGGATCTCTCACCAGGAGGAGCAAAAGGCTTCTCACTCCTCCCTCATTAATCCTGTAGCCATGTTACATTTATCAGAGCAGATGCAGTCACAAGTCTGCAAATCGCTGACATGTGCATGAAGATGTTCCAAAATGCGTAAGTTACATTTAGAAATATTCTTTGCTGGGACACCAAGCAAAGAAACTTTTTTAAAAAAAGGATTCTCTTACTTTCAACAAAGATCCTTAGACTTCTGTTACCTAAAGACTGCCAGGCATTAAGAGGGACACAATTCTAAGCCCTTTCTGATGCACAACAGTTATTAATCATTAAGTACTTTCTGGAGTTTCTGTTCTATTAGTACTAGTGAGATTATGCATTCTTGACCTCAAGCTGCAGGACTTCTTTGTGAAGTAAAGCATCCATTCAGGATGCTCAAAAGACTTCACTGGCCTCAGTACTTTGCAGCTGGAGATACCTAGAACTTAAGATGTGAAGGAGAAGACAGAAGAGGATGTTCATAAAAATAAACAATGGCAGCCCTAAAAGGCCAGCTTTTCACTATTTTCCCTGCACAGCATAAAGGTGGAACAGCCATCAGAAAAGCAGTTCAGCAGCACTCCTAAATGCTGCAAGAGAACCACTTAGACAAAAGCCAAGAACTTATGCAAAAAGTAAAGTTAATGGCCCCTCTAACTTAATAACACTGCAAGGCATCACAAGGGATACTTCCAATTAAGACAAAACATTTATTAAACCATTAAGTTTAGAGCCAGAAAAGATGAAAGCACAGATCTATCCATTATGAATAGATGTAGCAGCCATGGAAGCTTTTTCAGGACACCATCCAAGCCCTGAGATTAGAGTATCTTCTTCAACTGAATACCAGAAAGATCTTGCCCAAAGGTATCTGTTTTTTAAGTCTGGGCCCAAAGTAAAACAAACCCTTTCCCCCCCAAAAACCCACACTTCATTTTCTTTTGCTGTCTGTGTGCAAGATGACACTTGACCACTCAAGGGATGCTTGAAGAATATTACCTAAACCCCCAACTCCATTTTCAAGATTATTACTAAAATAGTAAGAGTATATAATCATGTCCCTCTCACATGCCCCCATATTTTGGGAAGCCAATTTGAGGAAGTACTGCAGCTAAGGAGAGATGAAGTCTCACAAGCTGTGATCTGCAGCCTTATAACAAGGGAGACAATGACCTCTTCGGCATCCTCTCTCTGGTCTTTTGACACTGAAATCACTTGAGTGAAACTTACTGCAAAGAGGTATTTACTTATTGAACAGGCAGCGGGACTATCATATATCCTACAGCTATCCAGCTACATGCAGGACCGCACACTGCTAAGATTAGCAAAGGAAGATAACGGCAACAGTTAGAAAAGTGAGTGGTCTCACCAGGGAGACCTACTGGCATCTGTGAGACAGTCTGAGAAGGCTGTCTCACAGAAGCAACATGAACCAAGTTATAGCATGTTCTTACTAACTAGAAACGCTTGCTTGGGATCCCACAGAAGGGAGTCAGCAAATACTGCTCCCGGATGACTTCTGTTCCTCGACCCCAGCCTCAACTGACTCAAAAGAATGAGACACTTAACACCAGGAAATTAAGCAGAAAAGTCAAGAAAGGCTTATTCTAAGTTGTCATACCCCAAAAAAGAAAGTGTATATTACTGTATTAGGAAACAATTTACTTCTGTCTATTCTTATAGGTTATGAAATATTTTACTGGTTTCTGCTCAGATTGCCAAGTCCCAGATTGCTAAAGAGATCAGTGTCAGAGGTTTACTCCCAAGTTTTTACTTGTCTTGCTTCCAAGTCTGCTTGTTCTTACTAACAGTCCCTTTTATTTCAACTATTACAGAAAATCCATATAGCATTACAGCTTTATAAAGAACTGAATATGAGATGGCTTCTCTCTCGCTGTCAGTGGATGACTAAAAGCAAACAGTGAAACAAGCCCACTCTCAGAGAGCTCTCTGAACAGGACAGCATACAAAAAAAATCAGGGAGAGAATCCAGACTTACTTGCCACGCTGCAACTGTTGAACTGGTCATGACTGTCTTGCGAAGCTCCTCCAGGACGGTATCTGGAAGCTCTTTGTGAGACTGTAACAGCTGCTTACACTGAACTTGTCTCAAAAGCAAGAACAGACCTGGGTGCTCTGGGCAGCTTTTTAAACCCTAAAACCAAATCAGAACTCTACAAGGTATCAGAAATATCATTTCCAAGTATCAGAACACACTTAGGTTTTTCCATTTGGGTCTTCGCAGAAAACCTAACATTGAAAACATTCCCAGGACACTTGCAAAAGAGCGTTTTCCTCCCCTTCTCTGTACAAGAGGTGGTCCAGGAACTGATGCATGGAAGTGTTTTTTCCTCTTCCTGTTCCCAAAATACATATGAAATCTACCCTAAGTTTTGCATATGTCCAACCTTTAGAGGTTTCTGAAAGCTAGACAGGAAAATGGTAAACCTGTACCTTTCTAAGAAAGGAAAGATGAATAAATCCTTTAGTTCTCTGGCTTCATGATCATTACGAGTACGGGGCTAATAAAAGCAAAAATCTGTCATAAGGCTAAAAGTGATCCTGAGTATTTCCCAAGTGACTTTGGTTCTCATAGCTAAGGTGTCCTATTCTCACTGGAATATAAACACCTTACTAAACATTTCCTGTTCAGTAACAGCAGATAAGAGTTTATTTCTTAGAACAAACTCACCCGAAAGAACAAAGCCAGAAAACTAGCCACCTGTTGCTTTATTCTTCTCAGGTGAAAGATTTGATATGTCTGCAAATCACACTATATTCTAGTTAACTTGTTCAAACCAGGATACATCTGAGAATTTTAGCTCAAATGAGATTTTTTAAGACAGAATGCTTACACTTTTCATCTCCTTCCCTGGCTCACCTTTAAGCAAAATATATTGCTTGGGGGTTCTTAACAAGCTTTTGTGAAGAACACACCTATGTAAGAGAATTTATGACAAAAAATATTCTAGAGGCTTAATTAGCCAGAGATAGGGCATGAAAGCCAATATAAGAGGCAGGTATTTGCTGCAATTTTTCCCCATTAGCAAGTGTGAAATTCACGTTGCCTGTCTCAGACTGAGAAAGTGGGATGCCTGACTCATCATCTCCAGTTACATTGTTTTCTGGTAATTTCGAGGCCAAAACTGTCAACGAGAGTTAGCAATACCAGAGAGTCTGATTCCCTGTTTCTTCCCAAACTGCAGGCACTGACTCTCTTCACACCAGACTAACTATTTAACCAGTGAAACAAAAACTAACCATAACCAACCCACGCCATCACCCTGAACTATCACTGTGTATGTGTGAGGACTTGCAACTCTTGTAAATATAAGACAGGTCAGTAGACATGTTGGTCAGAAAAGTAAAACATCTCCCAGCAAAGAAAGACATAGGAAAGGATTTCCCCCTAGAAAACCAGCATCTTTACTGAAGCTCATTTTTAGGAATTAACTCCTTTCCCAAAGGACATTTTCCTTTGTGAAAATCAGGGACATGTGACTGAGTTCAACTGTTATTTTGCTCATGTTCTGCAAAGTCTTCTATTCATGAAAACATGAAACAGACCCAGATATGTGTACTTCAGGCTTGCTAACACAATAGTTGCCAACTGCATTGACCCAAGACTTTTCTTTTTTTAAAATTATTAAACTTGGATTTGTTTTTCTTTAATGCTATCCTTAATGACTTAGGCAAGTCAATCTTTTTGTTTGTAGTCAGAACTGAATTTAGGCTCTGAAACAGAGAATCAATACAACTCAACCACAGAACAAAAGGCAGTTCACTTCTCTGACAGTCTCCTACCAGGATATGAAGCTTTGAATTTCTGTAATGTTTCACTTAATACCAGGTTACTGAAAAAAGGCAAGAAGGAGACACCAAGTTTTGCTACGATGTGTCATATCTTGCTTGCTTCAACTATTTAGACAGTTTTGGTATTGCAGGTAGAATAATTATCTTGGGTGTGGAGCTGGGGGGAAGAGATGCACCAGCAACCATTGCAGTTAGCAGCTCTCCTGGCATAGACAGTTGCTAATTCATTGATTACCTTTTTGTAAAGCACAGACAGACAAGACATAATTTTAATGCAATTCTACCACATTCTGCCAGCATGCTGCCATCATACCTTGCTACAAAGTGCTTCAGCATCTGAGATCCTACCAGTCTCTTCTAGACCAGTAATAGCTTGACATAGAGACCAACCTTCAAGAGCCTTGTTGTAATTAGCTGGAAGGTTGTTTTCTCCAGCTGCAAATACAGATAAAACACTTCACTATACATGCTGTAGTGCCATACTATGTCACATGCTCACGACCTACTAAGGGAGAGATTAGAAGTGTATTAGTCTGATAGGGCTTCCTTCATTAGCAAGAACATCAAGAGATGATGGAATTAAAAACAAGAAAGGGTGAGGGGTGGGGAAGCCAACCATTATGAATTAATATTCTGAATAATCAAACAAACATGGAATTTTAATTTCTTTGCAAAATGCTAAGGACCTCAAGCAAGAGTGAGGTCTATTAGTATGGTTTATCCTTCTACTGGAAGAGTTATACAGTTCATTGATTATTTGGGACTTTTTTGGTAAACTGTTCCTTTGGTCTAATATCTTCATCCAATCATTTAGATATCAGTTCAGAAGTATTGTTTCAAAAAAGCATTTGAGGCTTTGATGGGGGAGGGTTTGGGGGAGCTACGATCATGTTAATTAACCCTAACTCTGACATTATGATTTAGTATGTTTATGGGAAAAATACAGTTACAGCTCAAATCATTACCAAGGGATTCTCAGATTATTTACAAGCTTCTCAAATTCAGAAGAGAATTGCAAGCTTAGTGCATTTCAATTTTTGAAAGTTTTATATTGTCATACTTTTGGCTGAAATCGTAGATACGAGAGTCATCTCTAGATCCGTTCGCTTTGGCTCAGTGTTGTTTAGACAAACGACAGTGTTTTCAGCATGACAGGCTGCCATTAGCACTGCCCAGGCAGCAGGATTATCTAGAAGGAGAGAACTGTTAAAGGGAACTTGTGCCTGTTCTTAATACATTGGTATACCATCTAGAATGATCTTTACCACGTAGAAAACATAGCCATCGATGGAACCACATACTGTATAAAAGAGATAGCAAGAACAAGGCAAATAAATCAACCAGATCCTTACATCTGCTCCGCACATGGCAGTGGGTAACTATTTGCCACTAATACGTAAGACTCTTCAAGTCCTAAGACAAAGATGCTGCTTCTAAAGCCATCTAATAGTTTTTACATGGCTACTGCTATGCTGATCTGAAGCTGCCACCTGACTTCTGACTACGTAGATTAAACTTCATTGTCATTTATAGAAATAGCAGCAGCAAAAAAAATCCCAAAATACCATGATCCACAGCTTTCAGTCACACAGACTCAATCTTGTCCAACCACCAGTATGAAAGTTATGATGATCATGGATAGGTGCCTACTTCTCATATCAGCTAATTCAAGCTCAGCATTACCCTGACATAGGCAAGTCAGGAGCAACTGTGACCGAAAGGATCCTGCTTCTGTAGCCCTGAACCGTACAGAGCTCATTCAAAAATTTCAGCCATGTAAGTTTTCAGCTCAAAGATTATGAAATTTGTCTGGAAAATAAAACAAGGTTTGAGGATCTCAAAGTAAAGTGTAAAGGATAACGCTTATGAATAGTAGTCATGTATGTACCTGTGGGAAAGTAATTAAAGTTTTAACTTGCAATCCACATTGATGCATCAGAGCATTAACACTGCAGAAGGAACAATGTTTTGGTATTTCACTTTCAAGTGCTACTTTTCAAAGCCCTGAAAACCCCACTAGATTTGCATTTTATACATTTAATGAAGATCATCATTTAACCAGCATACTGTAACAGAACATTTCCAATCCAAAGTCTTAAGCCAGATGAATAGATCTTTTCTGCTCAGTGTCCCTGCCCCAGTGTTCTGTCCCTCACAGAACTTTTTTTTGTCTAATATATGAAATAATAGTTATCTCTCCTCTGACTACATGATAAACAAATTGCCAAAGTTTTCAGAACAACTGTAAAACTCAGTTTTGTTTTGTTTTTTTCCCCTTGTCTGGTTTAATTCAACAGACCTAAACTTAGAGTTGAACTTCTAACTATTATTCTAAGCATTCTCTACAAAACATACGGGTGATTAATCCAAGGGAAGCACATTCTTGCCTTTGTTCAGGCAAGAGTTTTGCTTCTGATAAGAAAAACAAACAAAAAAACCACTAGTATGTTGGAGAAAAAGAACAACCTGGACAGAGATGGATTGCCTTTTGAATATTCTTCAGAGGATTGTTTTTCTGATCTTCTAATGAGTGACATCCTGCTGCCAACTGATTAACTGCAATGTTCAGCAGAACTTTCTACAGAGAACACAAAAGTGATTTTTAGCAGTCTAATGTAAGGGACCAGATGGGATTCATTTTAGGATTGTTTATGGAATTATAAGTCTGCATTTCAAGAGAGAAATTCAAACCTTTCCATGGTTTAAATCAAGCATACATGCAACGTTTCCTGCCACAGCTCCCCCCTGCAAGATAAAAAATGTTAAACAGGTTAGATGACTGATGAATGCAGAACTTTTAAACAAAATACATAGCCAAGATCTTTTTGCCTGTCTTAATCAGAAATATAAACTAAGTTTTTACCATCAGACATCTCCCTTTCCTGCAGGACAATCTAGTTATAAAGAATTATGAAAAGCTATTCAAGATTAAAGCTGCCTTGCTAGTTTCAGCCCCATATAGAAAGGGATTCATTTTCAGGTGCTATTTCAGTTTGGATAATTGCCATAATTTAAGACAATGAGTATTTGGAAAGGAGTTAACAATGAGCACGAAAGCAGGAAAGAAACACTGGCTATTACAAAAAGTGATACTGACTAGACTAGCCAAATTCAACATGCAAAAATCTTAACAAAAAAGAGTTTACACAAGGACACACACACACTTTTTCTTTTTAACCACTCTGGGCTCATTCCCTATAAAAAAAGGCTAATGTGATCATTTCTGGGGATGACACATGGATTTAGAGTTTACTGTTTAACATGGAGGCATCAGCCAGAAATCAAAAGTTCAAAAAACTTTTTAAAGTTTTTGAAAAGAGAGAGAGAGTAAAAAGAGATGCTAAGCTTGTATATCTACAAGTTTCTCTCTTAAGAGCTTTTGAGTCCATTCGGGGACCCTTCTGTTAGCATAAGCGTGTTATAATGACTGCCCTGCACAGCAGGGCTACAAAGACAGCAAGTAAAAGGTCTTGTATAGCTTTTTCCTATAATTTGAGTATTTTTTTCCTGTAAGTTTATTTCAAGTAGGTAAAGGATCACTACCCAATGAAAGATGGAAATAATTGTGTCGGCAACTCGCTCAGTATTTACTTGTATACGTAAGCCTCAATTTTTCCTATTAACTAGTGAATGCACATGTATTGAGGCTTCTTTGTTGTTTTCTGGTTAAGAAACACACACACAGCTTCTACTCAGGACATAAACACCACAGATGTATTATAGCAGCTCACTTACTTTTGCATTCTGTGGCGTATAAAGTGGAACTAGTCGAGACAGGAGAGACCAAAGGGCAGGATTATCAGGGTTACTGGAAAAAGAACAAGGTTATTAGACTTTCCAAATTCCACATTAATCTGGTCTTCTGTGACTCTGTAGGCAGTTGCTATAAATCCCAAAGGGATTTTTTTATATTAAAAAGAAAACACACTGTGGTAGCAAATAGACATAGACAGTAATTTAAAACACACAGTCAACAAAATACCAAAAAGTTATCTTGCTAGTTAAAGAAATGAAGTATACAATATACATATCAATATTTACAGGCAGAAAAGAGAGACAAAACCTAGGATTAAAGATCTTGTCCTCACAGTCTAAGAAATATGGAATTTTAATTGTAGTTTGGGGAAAAACAGTCTACAAGCAGGACAGTTTCTGAAAACACCCAGAGAGAGTACCAGGTACTGCTTGCTTAAAGGCATTGATTAAAATCCTCCCTCCCTATGATGCTTAGGTTAATCATAATGCATTTAAACAAGGATATTTAGCAAACAGAATGAACTGCCCCAGAGGCCGTTAAATATTAAATAAAAGTCCTAGACACTTTTCTAGGTTGAAGGTTCTGCTACCTATGGTAAAAAATACTTTTCTAGAACAATCAACTTATGTAACAGTTAAAAAGCCAACAAACCAGAAACAGAAAGCCCCAAACAAGCCACAAAATTTGGGCAACTTGACCCCATAAATCAATAAAACTTTGTTTTTCAAGCATGCTGCAAGCGTGCAGAGATTTGCTTACTACTCAACATTAAACAAAATGACACATTTATAAGACAATTTAAGACAGACAGAATACGTACCTATGAATTGCTTTGCAGACTTGTCTCCGGACCCCCACGTTTCTACCTTGCAATGCATAAACAGCAGCAGTAATAAGGCACCTCTCATAAATGCTATCTTCCCCTTTGACATGCTTCAATAATTCTTTTAGTGCTGCTGTTGCAAGTGTAGCATCCTGCTTCACCAGCCCTAATGCGCACAGAGCCTTCAGACTTTCTGTACTGGGTTCCTTTAATGAGCTGTTGAAACAGAGGGAGGAAAGGAGACAGGTCATTGGGGAACACAAATTAAACTTGTTAATATTACAGTATTTGTTACTTTGGAGTCCTCTTGCTCCTGTGTATGTGTAGTGAGAACACCTGTGGAAGATCTGATGAGGAGTCAGTGACTGGCAGAGTATGCGGTAGCAGGCCCAGCATGTGAAACTACACACTGACCAAATTCCCACCAGGGCCAGGAATGCATATTCTGTTTTGTCAACAATGTCTTCATGCACAGTAGTCTCTCAAGGTTAGCATAGCTGAGATAAGGAAATAGTGCTAGTAGACTTAAGGGGCCCTTAGGATACAACAAGTTGAGTCCCACCTGGGCATCTGACCCACACGTCTGACCCATGCCTTCGGCAGCCTCCCATCAGCAACTCCTCTGCATGGTTCTCGGGGCTCCCCGTGCAGCTTGCAGTACAAACCCTTTATTAAATCTATCCTGTTTAACCCCTCAGGAACTTTGAGTCTCTCTCTTCACTGGTATCCGACCCTCACTTGCCTGACTTGCAGTCAGGGTATGAATTCCCAATTTATCAATTGTTATGGTATGCTGAATTAATGACATCTTAGTATAGGATGCTGGATCAAGCTAGATCAGTATTTCTGAGATCTTAGGATAAAGAAAGAGAGCAGTGGTGATGTGGTACTTCAGCACTCAAGCTCACTAACTATAAATATTTGGCAAGAATTCACACATTTGTTGCCCTCAGGAAGTAGCCATAAAATGAACAGTGAGAGAACATCCAACACCAACACCTATATCCTCTTCTTGAAGGAGTCTATACTTCTAACTAGTGCCAAACTAGTTGCAACGTTCCTATTTACAACTTTACAACAGAAGTCCAGTCAGAAACGAGCCTCTGGTATAGAGCTTTTCTTTCAATTAGACCGTTCGAAGAAATTAAGCCTCACAATTTATTGCAGCTTAAAGGTAGTTTGAGCACACTTTCCACAATCAATTAAAAATGAATCAGCCTTCACTTCATTATAAGAGGCCGTTTAACCTTGTATCAATAGTATTCAAAGCTTTATGGAAGAACTACTAGATACAGTTCAGCAAATTACTCTGGTATAGGTGGTGAAGTCTAACTCAAGTAAAGATAATCTCTTGAACTTCAACTCTGGTGAAAACACAGACCAAGCTCAGTACAAAACAACCAGAAACAAAGATCTTAACTGATGTACTAATTGAAAGTATTCTTACACCAAAGGTATTTCAATTGTCAAAAGTAAATTGCAAAACCAATTTAAAGGAGGCAAATAATGAAACAGTATGTGGCAACAGTTGTTACTGAGAGTTAAAAAACTGCCATGTCCAAAACATAATTACAGACTGAAGTGCTGCCTTGTTTCATTTATCGGATGAGTATTATGAAGTTCCTTTTCAAGCACCTAATTATTACTTTTGACTTCAAATAAAAGCAAAAACATAAACATCTTATTCTATGCTTTGTTTTCAGTTCCTACAAAAAAAATTCTTAAGAGTTGTTTAAATGCAAACTTGAATACTAGGAAAAAAATTCTTAAGAGTTGTTTAAATGCAAACTTGAATAACCAGCACTGAGTCTCTTACGTGATGCAAAGGCACATCCCTCCCATGCGTAAGTACAGTTTATCATATCAGCTATAAAGACATAGTCATTACCAAAATCCCTATGCCAAGCTGGCCATGAGAAAATACTAAAGGCAGCCCCTTGTACAATGCCCTGCTCAAGCCCTTTAGACCATCTAGCATAAATTCCATGATCTGTTTGAACAGAATGTACAGGGTTTTTTTCTTATTACTGAAATGCCACTGTATACTTTTGCAGGACTGTGCTTCAGATCTAAGTCTAGACAGATTTACTTAGTATTATTTTCTAGAGCGTTTACTATTTTTTTTCCTCCTTTAAACACAAGTGACTAACATCATGTAGGAAGTTCTCATTGTCAAAGTTTATCATAAAAATAGAACTCTGCAGTGACTAATAGGATGTAGGAAATATCAGCTCCCTAGCTAGTTAATCATCAGTTATGCAGGATTTAGAGCGTACTAGGTCACGGACCTTCACTATTTCAGTAACTTTGAGAATCTGCTGGCAAGATGGAGACAGTACAGCCAGTATTGGAGTTCTGTATTGACAGATATCTGCCCTTAGAGGCTGAGATATTAGACCTTAATTCATAGCTACTAGGAAATTAAAATGAGCGAGGGGTTTTTAAGTCTCCAGAGGCCTGAAGAAAAAGACATTCATGATGCAAGTGAACAACTGAAAAAGGTCTGCTTCGCTTCATAGGGAATGTACAAGACTGTGCTCATCTGTGATGCCTGGAACACATTTTTTCTGGGAATTTCTGACTATTTAAACTTAATTTGTTTTTATTAGCCACGTAGATTTATTACAAAGAACATAAGTATTCCCTAATGAGTAGGACAACTACAAGTTAACATCATCTTAATGATAAGCCTATTAACGCTACAATGCAGAAAAATTAGACACCCAAACTGCCCAGCCTACCAGTCCCTCCACTATACAGTGCTTTTTAGTATAGAACACCACACAGGACCTAAAACAAAACGGACAGCTAGCATTAATAGACTGTAGGGAACACTATCCACTCTTGTTTCTACTTCACAATACAAAGCACCTACCTGAGACCCAATAAAAAAAGTAGTCTCAAGGACTTAGCAGTACAATCAAACATTATACACTGATTATTTTTCTTTCCACTCACCATTTAAATAGCAGAGTCTTTGCAGCATCCACTTTGTTCTGTTTATATTCTATTATTGCCAAGGCAGTCAGGATATGGGCTTTATCTTGTTCAGACTCAGCAACAGACAATGCTCTCTCATAGGCTGGTAAAAAGTCAAGATTCAGAATTAAAGTAGGAGAAAAAAGAATACAAAGATTATAAAGCCTGTGGAAAGGCATGCTATTAGAATGCATACACAGAGAGGCACTGATTTTATATTCACTAAATTTTTCACACCTCAAATACACCTCAAATCGTAGGCACAGGACAAAAAAAGTTGACTAAGAGCTTAGGGAGCAATTGTGTGTTAGAAAATGTCAAATTTAAAAAGCTGTTTAGATTCTGGGAGCTGTTTAAGATGTAGCAAGTGGAAACAGATCTGAAAAGTCAATATCCCTATATTGATTTAAAAGAAGAAGAAAAGAACACCATCTAAGGATGCCCCTGTGGTAGTTTACTTAGGAAACTGTACTTGGTATGGACACACACAGCCCCAGTTACAAACTGGGGATGATTTAAAATGCTGAGCTGGCTGCTCCACTGTGAGTGCTTAAACTTGTAAACTGACAATTCAGTATGCCTTTTAGAAGCCTCAAATCTTAGCTATAGAGTGCTTTGAACAACAGAGTAGTCTCCTATCTAAAACTGTTTTTTCCAGAAAAGTCAATCCACTTGAGACCAAGGGAAGCTTAGAACACAACAGTTCAGTGGGCAAAAATTAAATACTTATAATGAAGAAACATAGCTTCCTTAAGTACGTTAGAATAGTTCTAGCAGCCTGCTTAGTCTACTGATTCAAATAACTATGGAAGTTCTACTTTACTCCTGCATTACGGACTAAAGAGTGCGGTGAGCTGAGCTACAACTTGGTTGGTTAGACAAACAAATTTTGGCAGTATTAATCTTACCAAGTGCCTGATAGTGCCTCAAATTAGGCAGATGCTTACCTTTAATACTTTCTTGTAAGAGCCCCTTCTTGAAGTAGGCTAATGCTATTCCCACAATGCCATGAAACTCAGTTAGGGGTATTGATGTGTAAACTTCAATGGCCTTATCACACTGACCAATGCCACTGTAAAAATAAAGTGTCACTGGTATGAAGATGTAGCAACATCTGCTATGACTCAGACAAGTTGTCTATCCAGTCCAGTATTCTATTTCCAACAGCAGTTGTAAGCAGACATACGGAAAAAAGCAAGACTAGGACAAGAATGTGCAGTATTCCCCATCCTCCTCTTCCTACACCAACTACTCTCCCAGACTACCTGTTGCATGAAGAATAGTGAAGAAATCCCCACTATCTGCGAAAGCTGTATTTAATGACGTCACCTTATGGTCAACACAGTGAAGTGAGGAGGGAGTGGGAGAAAACAGCGAAGATGAAATATGAGCATAAAAAAGCAAGCCAAAGTAGAGAGGCATGTGTGCACATACATATACACACACACACACACACGCACACCGTTCTTGTTCTAAGACTACCATTGAAAAACTCATACAGGATTGTGTTTTTTAGAACTAATTAGTAGTTACTGGAGCTTTACACTTGCTAAAGTTGCACACAGGAATCCCCATGCATGCAGCCTGGATCTGAGACTATGGGAAACTGAAGAGCCACTCCTAAGATCCTCCTTAAAGTTAAACTCCTCTCATCCTAGAAGATCCAGTGTCATGTATCAGAATTTAATCATATATGGAGTGTCCTTAGAGAACTGACAAAATCTAATCAGCAGAGCTTGAGTTCTCTCTCTTCAAAGAGCACTCTGAAATCTTTACCTGTTTAGATTTGTGACCCTGTGCTTCCTCAGGACTATAAGAAAATTGTGAAAGGAACTTACAATTCTAAGTAAACTGCACTCTTCAGAAGAAAGGTCGCATCCTTGCACCTAACACCCCAACCACACATGCTTCAGGTTATACTGGTCAATGCAAATACAAACGTCAAGTAGAAAAGATTGCTGATCAAGGTTGAAGCAGCTACTTTACACAACCTAAGACTAGCTGGGTTCAGATCCATATCTACAGTGTGGAGATCATTAAAAAGTTCATCGTTCTGGAGACCATAAGACCACTACATTGCATGGAGACTGCATTAAGGTGTTCAAGGATCAAACTGGGGGGAAAGAGAATCACTGATCTGTTATAAGCTGTGAACAGATACAGCAATTCCTTGTAGTTTGTTATGTATGCTACAGGTTTCTGAAGCACCTATACAGTTAAAACTTGTTTATAGTTAAAAATGGTTGGTTACTATATTCCTTTCTAGAGCTACCTTTCGCCTTTCAGCCTCACCCATGGTTTACACCACTGCATTCACTACATCCAAAGCTGAAGTTAGGAGTTGAAATAATAACACTTACCACAGTGATCTGCCATAGTTCTGCATTGCTATATTATATTTTTCTGTATCTTTAGAGTTTTTCAGCAATGAAGCCGCCCTTGAAATAACCACAATTATGAATATTTACCATATGACTATAACGCACATATTTTGACATTTGTTCTCAGAGCAGAACAGATAAATGTGTTACGCAGAAGTCTCTTACTATACTAATTAAGCACAAACAGAGCTTATTTTACAAAGTTTTAATGCATTAGCAAACATGCTCAGCAAACACTATTTCCTTCACCACCACCTCCTCCTATCTGAAAGGGAGAAAGCAGAAAATAAAAAACAAAACCCCAACAACCTACAGTAATTAAAGTGAGACAGAGACAGGAACTAAAACAAAAAAAGAGGCTCCATTAAAACAGTTCCATCAACAAATTCAAGATTACATCAGGGATCTGTTTAAAAACAAACAAAAAAAACCCTTAAATCTGGTATAGTGAGTTAACCAAATATCCTGGTAAGAAAGACACACAGTCTTGGGACACCTTTATTCTTCCAGTTGTCCATTCCCATATAACAACATCTCCCTAACCCCCTTACAGTACAGTTAGCTGGGATGTACTTTGGAATTTAGAAAATAAAGTTTATTACAGGAAAAGGAAAAAACCTAAGTTTTTCAGCTGGTATGGAAAAAGAAGTCAAGGAGCTTCTATCAGTAAATATCCCAGGATGTATAGTTTACCTCTGATAGGCATCTGTTGCCTGCCTTTTTAGATGCAGATATTCATTCAAATAACCAAGCATTGTGAAAGCAGATGCATCATCTGGATTTCTTTCTAGAAAAGCAGAATTGATGGTATAAGAGAACATGATCAGAAAGAGCTGTGAAAAAGTATTAGAAAAAAATGTTGCTACATTGATGCTACAGTGTATATACATATATGAAGCACTTTGCCAAGTGCTTCTGTCAGTTGCTCATTGGAATCATTTTGATAGGCTGCATGCAAATAAAGAAGAGATAAAGACCCACAGCATCAGGCTAGCTCAAAAGTATTTCAGATCTTATCACACAGATGTCACTGACAGGCCCAATATACTGTTTTTCAGCCTGCAGTGGCTTGGGTTTTTCTGGAATGAAATAAACTATCCAGCTTTTATTCATTCTAGTAAAATACTAATAGAACTCTAAGGTTTATTTTCAACAGTACAACTTTGGAAAGCTTGTGAATAGTTAAAGCACAGATTTGTCAGCTATCATCCCACTCGAGGCTTCTAACAGTTCTCCACACACTAGAAGGGGTCAGACAGGTCCCTCTTGCAATCTGTTTAAGAATAGGCATTTTATAAGCAGAGAATACACACATTCTCACACTTTTTTCATTTTAAGAGCTTGCACCTTATTATGTAGCTCACAAAAACCAGTAACAGATTACTATTCGAAGAATTTACAACAATAGATAAAAGAAAATCCACACTTGCTCTACCCATACTCCTGGCTAGACAGGCACAAGCCTACCCCCATAAGGAACAGTTCCCAGCCAGTGTGGCCTCCTAAGAAAAACTTCAGCAAGACACAGAATATTAACGCAATGGTGTGCATCAGTTAATGAAGTTATACAGCATCCAGGAACAGGCTTATGCCCAAACAACATGGCGCGTGGGCAGACGAGTTGGCATGTATCTGTGCCTATCCATACAGGCATACCCAAAGGAAATCTGTTACCAAATATTTGGTGACAGATATGACAAGGTTTTGGTGTTGTTTTGCCCAGTCTTTGAAACAAAATCTAGGGGAAGAACATGAGCAGAAAGACCGAACTCATATCACTATTTCATCTCAGTATGATCATAAGAACCAGTAGCCTATTTACCCTATTTTGGTTGTCAATTTTACAGTTCAAAAGCCTCTCCCCCAACCCTGCCAGATCACTCTTCATCAGAAGTGGTACATTCATTCATTCTGAATGCATCTTAGTCAGGTTTTCGATAGTTCAATGAGGCATTTAAACTACCTACCTGTATATTTGCTCAACACCACCTGGGCTGCTGGAATAGCATTCATTTGAACAATGTTGTACAAATACAGCTCAGTGTTTCTGTTGCTTTTATCCTGCAGTGTTGAACATACCCAATGGGCATAGCCTTTTGCTCCCTCAGTCTCAAGAAACAAACAAAGAAAAATAGGAGTCATTAAAACTGCTTGAGCAACAGTGAAATATTTAAAAAACAGAATTGTTCTTGTAATTTTTAAGGTAGAGCCTCAGCTAAAAATATCAGGGTCAGTGTTTTCTTCTTCTGTGTAACAACACTAAATGGAACTACTGCAAACACAGTTGTTACGACTTGTCATTTGGGCAAAAGAATTCCCACATTAACATATATTATACTGCACTACTGAAGGGATGACAGATGAGAAGAGTTACAAAGAACGTAAAAGTCATCCACTTTTGCTTAGAACTCAGAGTAGTGGCAATATCTTTGCTCTCTCCTGGAGCAGTTGTAATTTATGCTTTTGATTTCTGTCCAGTTTTGAGGAACATCAAGAATGCACTTTCATGACTTGGGAAGCAGATTTCTCAGACCATTCAGACTATAGCATTTATTAAAATAACTGCTTGCTTTTCAGTGTCAGAGCAGGCCAGGAACAACATCATGGAATCCAGACAGTCTCATTTAGAACAAGACCCTAACTGTTCCATCATTCAGTACACGCCTATTTAAATAAATAAATAAATAAATAAAAACATCACCTAAGTCGAGAGATTAGATATTTAGAATCTGCAGGACAAGACAACTATTATACTCACATGCATGCTAAGTTCAGTTGTGTGCCTGAAGAGATCCATAGTATCATAGCTGCCTACTTTCTCTGCAATAAGAGCCTACAGAGAAGAAATTGCTGTGATCAGGTACTTCAAAAATTATGACATTAACAAGAAACACATCGGAACACATCACTTTAAACACACCTTAGTTATTTAACATGAAGACATTTTCTTTTCTCATGCCCTCGAAGAAACATTGTTTTAAAGAAGAAAAACATCAAAGGGAGCACAAGCAGTCTGCACCGCATCAGTACTTGAAACTTAAGGTCTGCTGCTGCTACTTTACATTCTTCAGAAAAAATGTTTTCTTTCCTATGTTAATACAATCTATAATAATATCTGACAGGAGCTGAATTTTGACATGCGATGGTGCTAGTTCTTCCCTGGAATTCAGTTTCGAGTAGATATTAGCAGATCAGCAGCATGGGATTATAGAGGGCATGTATGGTGATCATAATAGTAGAAATACCCTGTGATTTGTACTTATTGTCAGATGATAGATGCCCTAAATTATCAGTAAGATCATATCCAATCTACAGTGGTAGAGGGAGGAAGTTACCTATAAGGACAGCTTTTACATCAGGTACATCAGAGACTTACTGCTTCAGGGCCTGAGAAGAGTTAAGCAGTGCCAAACAGTGAGCTTGTGATACAGCTGAAGTTTCTGAAGTAACTACTATGAAGACAGTGCTTTGTTGAGAAAGCTCAATAAAAAGCTTCAGAGCACAGAGCAGTGTTCGTTTATACCAGCTAGTTTCTTACACAGCTTTGCAACAGCATCAGCCACGTAAAAACATTATACAAAGACATATGAGTTTTCAGTAGCTTTCCCTACACAACACCATGGAAACACAGGGTTCCATCCGTCCCCTGAGGAAGTCGTTCCCTCTACTTAAAAGCTTACATTTAATTTTTAGGAACATGCTTAAGTGCCAATGAAGAGTAACTAAGATGAAGTCTAAATCCTCTCTACCTTGTTTAACAACTACTTTTGGTGCACAGTTTTATAATTTCTCATGTCCTACCTGCCCGATCCAACACATTAAGTAAGAAGGCTCCAGAGACTGGGCTGTCTTGAAGGCCTCATGAGCTTGCTGTAGAATCAAAGATAACAATTCTATTGAACTGTCTGGCATACTAAGACAGCACTGTTGAGTATACACAGTTACTGATATGCAGTAATGGTTTTCACGGACAAAATTAGGTCAGTGCTAAAAATATCTACTGTGCCATACCAAATTACAATGCAACACCCAGAGAAATTAAAGCAGTTTAGTCTTACTGAAAAGGTCTTTACAAGACTAAAACTCCCTTCCCTTCCAAATCTACTTCCTCCTCGTAACAATAAAACCATTTAAGCTGCCAAATTTAATTAGAAAAGCTAGCATTTTAAAGCCAGGCTCTGATTTTGGAAATTTCTATTTCTTCCATGAAAACATAGATAAACAGACATCTTTTTCAAAGTTGTTAAGCTGATTTACCACCTGCAAGTGATGTTTTGCTCTAGCTTGCATATGGTCAGTGTTCTTCCCTCAATGCAGCACAAGGTCAGCAAAGTCTTAGCATTAATGGCCTTAGAGGTAAGTAATCTGTAGGATCAAATTATTTTTCTTAAAAATAATTCTCAGTCTGATCACCACATTTCTCACATCAAAAATTTCAAAGATGTTCTGTAATTCTGACCAGCAAATAGGATTAAATGTAGTTTGAGCTGCATAACAAGTCTGGACTTCATTTAAATACTCTGTAATTTTTCTCCAGAGAAACCCTGAAAGTCACACAGAACTGTGGCAAATCATATGATATGCTGATGAGCAGAAATTAGCTACCTACGGGAAACTCAAAAATTTTAAGTTCAGTTTACTTGTGATCTACAAGTATAGAGTTCTTCAAACTTGGTATGCATTGGTTTGACTAACTACTTATCAGTCCTTTGAAACAGTTTTTATTTCATAAAATTCTTTGAAAAGCAACCTCAGCAATTTACAAAAAGGTTACTCAACTTCATCCACTCCAAAACAAATATTTAATTCATCTGTACGACTCAGGTATGGTACAGTTGCAGATTTTATTTCATACAAAGGAAGTATATTCCTTGAATCTGAGAAGGATGCTCTCACTGTTTGCCCATACTTCTGCTTCCATATACTCCCTTAAAAAAAGTAAAGGGAAGCTATATTTGAAGATAAGAAAAGGGAATTACCTCAATGTTTCCAGTTGCTAGATACAAAACCCCCAAGTTGGTCCAAGCAACAACATTCTAGACAGAAGAAATAAAGTTAAAATCAACATATTATTGCTATACTCAAAAATAACTCCGCACCAGGGGAAAGAAGTTTTAAATGCCCACTTGAAACAGATGGTAGCTGCCTACAGCACTTACGATTTGCTCAGCTTGAACAGATTTGATGAACGAATGTTGAGCAAGAGCATAATTTCCAATAGCTGGAAAAGAGAAGAGAGCTAGATGTAACTGCGTTTTATGAACAGCATTAGTCAAGTTGCCTTCTAATTTAGGACATTATACAGCTAGGGGCTTCACTGAAGACTCACCACTACAGGAAGCAACTACACCAAGTGCATTCCAGTGAAGATGATTTTTGCTGTCAAGCCTCACAGCTTTTTTGAGACACTAGAAGAGAATCAAGCATGATTACATCAGTAGAAGAGCAAAAATTATGATTTAATACACTTGCTTATTCAGAGACTTAGATTTTACTGAGGACAAAGATTATGCATAAAGGCATCAAAGCTGATTTAAATTTTATAGACTATATAAAAAAACCCCCACAGAGGCCATACCTGTAAAGATTTCTCTAGCAGTTCACTGATCTCATTCATGTCAGTGCCCATTGCTGTCAGGTGCTCTGCTTGTCGATAATAATTTATTCCTAGATCACACCATATGTTAGGCAAAGGCATCAATTTTAAAGCTCTGCCGTAACATCTACAGAAACATGAATTAGAGAAGCATTATTCATAACCTTTCTATGTGAAGACTAGAAAACTGAAAAAATACACAAACCAAGTAAATGTGCATAAATACAAACAAAACCCAGAAAACAAGACAAAGTCAATGACAACTACACAATTATAAATGAAGCAGGAGTGAAAGCTGTCAGACACTGGAGTGGGGTTTTTTTGTTTAATTCAGACAGTCACCTTCACAGAATCTATCCTGGTCTCAAGAGAGTCTGCACTGCCCACCAGTTGCGAAGCCACGAATGTATAATATATCAAAACTACGTTAGGTGTAATATGTATGTTATCAATTAAAACAAACATCACATACATTATTTTAGTCATTTGGGAGTTAAATGGACTTCACCTAGGAAGTATGTTATTTTATACAATTCTTTGAAAAGCAACCTCAGCAATTTATCAAGAGGTTATCATGTCACAGTAGAGATTTACTAAGCAGCTGTTTTTCTTGTCTGTCTCAACTTACACATCCAACTGCACGAAGCTCAGAGGGAGCCACAGAAGAGGCCGCAAGAATCCTATAATTATTTTCTATTGACATGAGCTTCCAGGGCCAGGAACAAGGAACTTCTGGTGTAATCTAGATCCAGTACTGAGGGCTAGAATTGATGACATTTTTATAAGAAAGCTTAGAGTAGTACCTTGGACTTTGATAGTCCTGGGAGAATTAGTTAGCAACTACTGCAACTTCTGCATTTAAGATAGCACAATTTGTTGAATGCCAGGCAGGATGTAGCCATGCTCTGGAGATAGAGGCAAGAAGCAGAGCAGTGCTACATGACAGTGCTGATATACATGGTGGCAACCCTGGAAACATACCCTGAAATGAGTGGTGTAATTTGGAAGAAGTGTGAGGCCCCATCTATCCACCTCCTAAATCTTCACTCAGCATGCAAGTGCCAAAAGCATGTGTTTACTTTTGCTCCTTCTAGTCTAGAATACTTGAGACCCTAATAATATGCACAACTGCTGAGAAGCACTCAAGAGTAAAGACTGTTACCTTCCTCCCAGGCTGAGCAGCTCACTTTTCTTCAGCATCTGTTTGTCTGCATTTTTACCAAGAAGGGATCCTAGAACTTGAACATTCACTTTGGTCGGTGAAACGACGTGCACACTAGTACATGTATCTCCAAGCAGCTTCCAGAGGGAAGATACATCAGGACGGCACTTTGTTGCTCTGTAAATTAATGATTTTAAGCAAATGCACGCAACACCTGTTCAGACATTGCAATACCCTTTTCTGGAGGGACAGGGGGAGAAATAGACAGAGACCAAGAGAAACAGACTACAACATGCCAATGTATCTCAACTTCATTGAGACTAAGAGACAGTTCTGAAAATTAGCCATTATTTAGTGGCACATCAATTAACTACACCCACTTTTGCATTTCAGAGCATCATATTTATTACAGACATGAGCAATTTGCAGAGGCCTGATGGACCCTCCTAAAAGAGCAGCTACACCAAGGTTTAACTTAGGATACTAAAGCTGTTCTGTCTGAAACAGAAAAAAAAAAAGATTGCGGAAGGGATGAAACAACCTCCTCTCATCCACCAACTTTGATAGGATCCCCCTCCCCCAAATATAAGGGTGACAGCTGAAGAGGAGTATGTGTGATTTCACACTTGTACTGTAACCAAAGGACTCAGTATCTTTAAACAGAAGACAGAAAAAAAACCAAAACTCTGAGACTGTTTGAGTGAATGGTAGTTAAAGTCCAGAATGCATTATTCAAACCATTTTCAGTAAGCACATGCTTATTTCTAGATTAGAAGCTTCGTCCATTTGATTTCAAATTTAACTGAAAGTCCCCAAACATTAAACTCTTACTCTTCTGCCTGCCAACCCACAAACCCAGTGGGAATTAAGTATTTTAATATGTAGTACTAACCTTGTAAAAAATTCAAGAGCCTGCTCTATGTAATCCACAGCCTTCCCATCAAGATATTTATCAAGGGCTGATCTTGCCAACATGAGATAGCACTCACCAAGTCCTGAAAATAAGACCAAAAAAAAAAAATCCTCTATGAAAAGATGCCTGCACGGTACTGCCTGATAAAGGCAACAGGGTGGGAGGGTGTAAGGCCTGCTCGGTGTTCTTCTTTATGTAGGGATTTATTTCTTGCATACACTATGCCAAAACCAAAGACCCACAGAGACAGACTCTCCTGCTCAAGATACTTTGCTTTTAATCTACCCTAACAAGCATGAAGTGTAGAATAATTTGAGCATTAGAACAAATATAGGTCATTATTAAAAAAAAAAAAGTATTTGTACTTTGGGCTTAACTAGAGCACCGACGAGAAAACCACTTTACATAGCTAAGTCTTTGACAACTAGAAGGTACAGCAACTTGCAGTTTACACTTGAGTGAAAGACATTATCAAATCATTTTCAAAGACAAAACATAAAAAGAAGAATGTCAAGCTGGGCAAAATGGGAAGTCTACTTTGGAATGCCATGGTTTTTACTGAGGTGATTGAAGCCAACACTATTTAATCTTATTTATGTAAGATTTTACCTCATACTGAAACAATTCCAACTATTAAAGGAACCGCATCTAATACCACAACTCCTAGCATTTTGGAACTAGTAAGGTACTGCTTAATTTATACTTTTGCTGGCAAAAGCCATCATTCCATCTTCTAGTAAGTTACCAAAAACAAGTCTCATGCATTCTTGGTATTTATTTGCAAAGTTCTTAAGCTACCTTGCCCGTACTATCCTGCCTTGTGCCTATATCAACTACTAATCACTGCAGATGCCATTTTCCTTTGTGAATTACAGCACTGTGACAAGCATAGTTCACTCAAACTAGCTAGCATCATGTTTTGCTAGCATCTTAACTTGCCCCCATTAGTTACTTGTCTCGACTATGAAGAAGTGCCAAGATCTTGACCTCTCCAGAGGTCAAGAAACTCTGTAATCTGAAAACAAAATATATAACTATAGGGAACAAAAGCAGTTAAGAACTATGGTGCAACAGGCACAGGACAAACATACCGTTTGGTAACACCAAATAAAGAGCTTAGAAAAGACACATTCAAGCAACATCAGTGCAGTTATTCTTTCACCTACTACATGTGCAGCAGCTCAGTTCAGAAAATATCTAAACTGATCCCAATGGTACCAAAAGTACACTGGTGTATGTTTCAGAGGGTTTAAAGAAGGTACACTGCAGATAGCAGAACAGGCAGAGCAAACATTAGACATTCTCTAAGATGAAGAAGATTGTTTTTAGACCAGAAGTAGCATCTGCAGCTAACGAGTCAGAGATTATGACATGAGGCATGATGAGAGAAGATGTGGGAGATTTAAGAATACATACATAGGGAGCTGGGGGTGGGTGGGTGGGGAGAAAAGTATTTTCTTGATGGAGTGTGTTTATGTCTTCTCTAAGCACTTCATTAGAGGAAAAGCAACATCCACTGTCACCTACAGGCCATAAACAAACACATATGTATACACAATTGTATATGACTCCTTTGCAAACTGCTACTGCCCTCAACTGATGCCTTGCTGGCTGACAATCAATAAAGCTGCCTACCCGCAATTCTCTCCAGTTCCATCATGGAGTTTTTGCCACGTCACTTTAGTCTGACATATTCCAAGAGACAAAATTTAAGAGGAGGAGGTAGAGGGAAAACTATCAGTGGCCTTTTCAGATGAGAATCTTCTACTGGTACGGTACTAACCAAACACTTCTGATTTAGTTTTAGAATAATTAGCTGACATTCATCCAAAAGACAAAGGCCTTTTACACAATGAAATAACATTCCATAACTTAAAAACTCACACCTGTACCAAGCAGGGTGCAGCCTCTGTATGAGAAGCAACTAAAATATAGAATTATTCAGATAGATGTACAGACTGAGAATGATTGAAGACTAAATAGCATAGATGATGTGAACAGAACAGTAATTCACTGGCTATCAAAATTTCACCTGCTCCCAGTATTACATATCCTGAGGATCATGGTTCAATATCACTAGGAAAGAGGAGTTCCTGTTCCCCTGTTCCACCCTGCTCCCAGCTACATACTAAAGATGCCTATCTACAGCCACCTCTAACACCTGTGACACTCCTCTGGATAGGTTGCTGCTATTTTTAAAGGCTTGAAGAAACTCACGGAAGGGTCTGAAACCCCAGGGTTAAATACAAGAGGTGAGGATCGCACAGTCAGGAGCAGCAGATGATGAGCACAGCCCACCTTTTAGAAACTGCAGCCTGGCTCATTGCCTATTGAGTCATACACAGCTTTTGACTACTTAAGTGGAACTGCAGCATCTTTAGCTGGCTTCCACTTTCAACTCCTCTACCATCTGGCTTGGTAGCTGCACAGGAATCCCACACATCGGGATTTAAGAACTCTTCAGATATCTGTAGGTTACTACACACTAGCCTTTTTTTTTGCATGTGGCTCACAGTACTCTACACATTCCACACCCAATCCTACCCTTCCACGTAGGCAAACCTCAATACATCTCAATAACCTCTTAATGAGACTGAAGCACTACATTGTGAGAAGGGAGAAAGAGTTAACACTTTCAAATTCAGACATATTACCTTTCAGTGCAGGCACGTACTCTTTTGTCTTTTTTAAGATTTGTTGATACGTAGCTATAGCATCTTCGTATTTGCCTAGAATCTGTTCAATTGCTGCAGCTCTGTAAATGCTGTACACAAGCTCTGGATTCAGCTCACTGGCCTTTGTGAAGGATTTTAGAGCTGTTGTGTAGCTACCTCTGCTCAAGTAGGCCTCCCCTAGAGACTCCCAGCAGTTGGCATCTTTTGGATCAGCTCTGAGAGCTGCCTGCAAACTGAAGATGTCAAGATATAAATTCATTTAAATAAAATGCACTACAATTTAACAACAACAAAAAAAGAAACTTTCCTTGCATTATGTATTCTAAGGACACACAAACAGAAATGTACAATTATACAGAGCTTTTAAACAAGGCATAGTAGCATTTTCATCTTCATAGCGCACATTATACAAGTTTAGACACTGTACCTAATTTTGGTTCATTATTCAGTGCTATACCGTGCTTGTCTATGATAAGGCTGTCACCAAGCTTGTTAGCACAGAACACTGCTATGGTGAAGAAACTACATTGTGCTAATTCTGGAACTGGAGACAGATGCAGCTTGCTCATTTCCTATTGTTTGGTAAGGCCATCCTATAATTAGTTAATTTATTTTCAAAATCTGCTAAGATCAAAGACTATTTTACTGGCATTTATGGGAAACTGTTTAAACCAACTACTACTTCTCTTACTCAGCCACTGCTTGTGATGGCTGACCAGTTCTCAGGTAGTAAAGTCCACGATGAAGCCAGGCCCATTTTGCTGTACCAGCACTTGCTTTTTCGGTTACTTCATTCAAGATTGACAGAGCAGTGTCCTAACAAAGCACCAAAAATGCCAGGTTAGTACATATCCATATGTGAAGAACAAAGTTATTGTTTAAGAAGAATACTTCTAATCCAGCAAGTCATTAGCCTGTCTAATCTGTTAGTTACTATAATGAAGAAATGTTACAGAGTCTTTTTTCCAAAGCCAGCAGGCTGAGTGGCAGAGTAAAGGAGGAAATTATCACATCTAAAGATGTCTTTTCGAAATAGACAGTAGCTTCCTGCAAATTTCTGTAGAGACTACTTTCAACTAGGCAAGGGTTAGGAGCAGCACCCTTAACTAGACAAGGGTGCAAGTCTTTGCAGCAAGTCAGATATTCAGTCTGACTCTCCAGATGTTCCAGCAGTCTGTCAAAGGATGCTGGATGGTTATGGATGCTTTCTTGCTTTGTATCACCATAAAACTAAGAACCTTTTTTATATGACGCTATATAAGAAATTAAAAAAAAAAAAGTTCTGAGGACTTTGTATGTTTTTTTCCCCCTCAAAGGATCAAGGGAGTAGAAGGAGAAAAGTAGTGGCACAAGTCACACATGAAAAGAAAACTTACCATCTCTTCATGTTCTCTATTGAAAAATCCTTCCATCTAAATCACATTTTTCATCACTACAGTGTTATGCTTTACTCCTCCACCCTTCTCCACAGAGACACATAATCCAAAATTGAGGCATAAAACTGAAGCTATAAAAACTGCTGAGCAATGACAAAACATCTGTTTTTAGATCCTATTCTCAAAGACAGGAGAAGTCTGAAGTGATTCCTCAAAGAGTGAGATTAACAGAAAAACAAAACACCAGTAATCCAAGACTGTGAATGTACAATACCATGTCTCCAAGTTCCACGCTCAAGTCTACAGCTGCTGTTCCTGATTCTTCATCAGTTCCATCTAGTTCAAAAGCTTTTTTATAGCAGCCACGAGCTCTACTTTTGTCTCCAGCAATGTCTCTGTAGTAGTTACCTAAACAGCAAAAGACACTTCCCAAGTAGCTGTCCAATTTTGCAGCCTATAAGGAATAATATGAACACAATTTAAGAGTGCATTTTGAAGGATTATAAATACAGATCCAGTGATAATTACTTGTATGGTCTCTGCTTATCAAGTTATTTAAGCTTCTCCTGTAATACATAGAATATTTAAACCTTGTTTAAATCTCAATTTTAGAAATATTAAAACATCTGCAGAATCTGCCAGAAACTTCACAACACAAAGCATTTTATATGAAGTATATGAAGTACTAACAAGCTAAATGTGTTAGCAACAAGCAGTTCCTTACTATATAGCATTTTTAAGAGGTTTTTATTGTTTGTTTTTTTTTTAAGGTTCACTTGGCAGACTAGTTTATACCACAGAAATCCACAACTCTCAAGCAGCAGAACAACTTTGGCAACAATGAAAAAAAACGCTCACATAAAATGCTTTAGAATTAAAGTATTGTTCACTTCAGATACACTGTCCAGTGCCCTCTGTTTTTATCAAACAAAAAAACATAGGCAATGGTTCAAGATGCCAAAACCTACAACACTCACGCAGTGAGTTTGCAATCTCTACATTCAGGCTTTGTATACTCGCATGTTCCCAGTAACGATGCCAGATTACATCTTTTCTATTCACATTCTTATCTACGTGCAGAGAAAAAACCACAACCAAAACCCCAAAAGATCAGGAAAAGCGTATAAATCAGTGGATTTTTGCAGACTTATTTCCTTGGATAAACTTTGAAACCTTAACACCATTCCCATCCTTTTCCCTTTCTCACTTTTGTTCAATTTGTATTTTGGCCTCCCCATTTCAAAATGCCTTCAAAGTTCTACGCTGGACATCTATAGGCCTCGACTCTACAGTCCTAGAGGAAAGAAGATCGAGAGAATAGTCACTACATTTGGCTACATCAAAGGCCAAATGAATTAGGTGAAAGGAGGAAAGAAACAGGGAGACTCCAAGTAATTGCACAGCTCCCCTGCAATGTCTTTTTGCACAGTTGAACTTCTCAGTTTACAGGCTCTGGAGGCTTGTAATTGGTAATAAGTGGACTGAACAAGCAGCCTCTCATTCCAGGCAGTGTATTTTCTATATTTGGATTCTGATACAGAAAAATGCTAATTCTACAAGAATAGTTAGAGAAGTTTTTACCTTCAAGAAGTGAGTGAGAGTTTTTCCTTTGTCTTTTTTTGTCTCATCACTCATGAACCAATATGTGAGCCCCAGATACTGATGATACTCTGCAGTTTCAGCCTTTCTTTCAATAGCATCTTGAAAACTAAGTAAAAGAAACAAAGGCCAGATCAGACAAACTCTCAGAAACTGAAACCCACTGTATTCTATTCTCCTCCATGTACCCCCATTAGAGAATCAAATGCAATACCTTTTTTCTGCCTGTTCATAGTTCTTTTGGGAATAATGGATCAAACCCTCAAGAGCATGGGCCTCAGCCAGATCAGGGTGGGACAACAGAAGCTCTTGTGAAATCTGCAAAAGGATATTATTCTTCCCTAGTTATTTTCATATGAAATTAAAAGTTTTGCTAAGCTTATAGCTTACAACACTGTACGAACCTTTGAAGCTTGATCCATTAAACCTTTGTTTAGATAAGCCCGACCTCTGAAAGCTAAAAGCACTGGATCACTGCTTGCACCTGTGATCTAGAAAACCAAGTAACAGACACAGTCAAGTTACTCTCTCTCCAGATTAAGAAATCAAAGATGTTCAAAGCAGGAACACTGCATGACAGTAAGGACAGGAGGGGAAAAAAACCAAGAAAACCCTACACACACACACACACCCCAAACACCCAAGAAAACCAACATTTAGATTTACATAGGAGACTCTTGAGAAGCCTTGGAAAGAAAAGGATTTTTGGTGGAGAACAGGTAGCAAAGGATAGAGAGCAAGGACAAAGCTGCAGAAGTCTAAACAGTGAGCAAGTACATACACTAAACCATGCAGCATAACAGCGGGAAGACTGAGTAAGAGAAGCAACCTCTGCTTAAAGCTTTACCAGTCAAACTTCAAGCAATTTGCTCTTGTCTATAGCGACAAGTACACAGAGGACAGAGAAGTAGCATTATAACCATAATTCAAATAAAGACAAACACAAGCCACAGAACTAGCAAGAACCCAGGAACACTCAAGCAAGACATGA